>NC_033796.1:74501733-74544688 GCF_001876935.1 Asparagus officinalis
GCCCGAGCTCGCCGCTGTCCTCGCCTCGCCGTCGACGTCACCGACGACCTCTCCCGCTGACGGCAACCCCAACAACTCCGACCGACGCTCAGATCAGACCCGCGGACTCGCCCGTCGACGTCGAATCGTGATGCGGCATAAACATGTACCAAAAAGGTTGCAAGTGCACAACCGTATCAAGTTATAGTATTTAAGATATCGATCCCACGAGAAAGGTGTTTTGTAGGAGAAAATATAAATTCGGTTCTTATTTTATGTGCGTGACAAAAAGGAGTGATGAGTAAATGTGATTGTGGAGAGATAGAAAGAGTGAAAGTGATAGTGATGAGGACATTGGATGAGAAGATCTTTAAATCGGTCAAAATACTTCTAAAAAGGTTCTCCCGGGATAATTTTAAAGTTTTGAATGTTGTTCCTAAGCTTTACCGTTATATGAATAGGAAAAAAATTCTTAAGAAAAACGGTGACAAATTCATCCCAAGTTGAGATGGAATTTGTTGGTAAGCTGTACAGCCATTTTTTAGCTTTATCCTTAAGAGCAAATGGAATAAATCTAAGCTTAACCGCATCTTCATTTAATTCTCTCATTTTAATCATAATACACACTTCCTCAAATTCCGAAATAAAAATATATGCGTCTTCTGTTTCATTACCAAGGAATTTGGGAAGCATGTTTATGTATTGCGGTCTAAGCTCAAAACTTATTCCATTTGTTTCGGGGAGCCTAATGCATGAGGGGATTGCATTCCTAATGGGATAGCACATATCATGAAGAACGGGTGGATTAGGATGCTCCATTTCTATGATTGGTTCAAAGCGAATTAATCGATGTGTATTATCCCTAATCCACTGTTGCATACACCAAAATATTTTTTTTTTATTTTTTTTATTTTTTTTTCTTAAAGAAAAGAAAGAAAATTAGTTTTTTTTTTTTTGAGAAGATAAAGAAAAAGAAAAATCCTAAAAAACAAATCAAAACAATCACTTTTCAATCACTCTAATTCTAGGGTTTAGCCTAATTCACTAGACCAGCTCCTAACCAAAAACTCCTACAGTGAAAAGATAAAAGTTTTACCCAGGTAGTTAGCCAGGTAAGGATAGTACTAGAGGGTGATCAAAGATCAATTAAGTACCTCTTTCCTTACGGAGCGCTTTACGCAACCCCTAAACCTTGCCTTAGACACCAACTAATCTGAGAAAACTTAAACCGGTTCACTTAAGGATTTTTTGTTCCTTATTGAGCTCGAATCCTTAGGGGCCAACGTCTAATGAGTTTTATTAGGCTAGGGTGGTGTAGTGAGGAATTCGTGATTTTTGGGCTAAGGAAAGGATGATGAAATCCCTCATCTTATCTTGATTATGGGGTTTTGCCCTTAAAAATATTTTTAAGTGTGTGTCAAATCAAGATGCTCAAATCACTTGGTGAATTCCTACACTATATGAAATGCAACCCTATGAATTAAAAGCAACTAAAAAGGATGGAAAAAAAATCTTTTTTTAATTAGGATTAACAATCAAACAAATGAGGGAGGATTTGTTTGAATTTATTATCTTGTTAGTAAATGTCAAAGTGGAGGATGAATTTTATTATGGTCAACAAAAAATAAAATCTCTTTTTTTTAAAGTCCTAATTGTCTCTAATTGTGAAGAAGTAGCTAAAGGGTGGAATTAAAAACTAGAAAGAGGACTTACCTGAAAGCAAATCTTTAAATCCTAGCTCTCCAATCCGCGATCTTCAAGCTCCAAGCGTTTCCTTCACAAAAAACACACAAGTTAAAGAACCAAAATAGTTAAAACCTACTTAAGCACCTTCCCCGGCAACAGCGCCAAAAACTTGATGCGGCATAAACATGTACCAAAAAGGTTACAAGTGCACAAC
The DNA here is from genome assembly GCF_001876935.1 of Asparagus officinalis. Classification (NCBI taxonomy): domain Eukaryota; kingdom Viridiplantae; phylum Streptophyta; class Magnoliopsida; order Asparagales; family Asparagaceae; genus Asparagus; species Asparagus officinalis. The sequence goes on from NC_033796.1 coordinate 74,503,613, forward strand.
CGTGTCAAGTTATAGTATTTAAGATATCGATCCCACGAGGAAGGTGTTTTGTAGGAGAAAATATAAATTCGGTTCTTATTTTGTGTGCGTGATAAAAAGGAGTGATGAGTAAATGTGATTGTGGAGAGATAGAAAGAGTGAAAGTGATAGTGTGTAAATCAGTACGAAATATAAGTGAGAGTGGATGTGACAAAGAATGAATATGATCAATAAGGCAAGAAGGAAAAAGAAAATAAAAATCAAGAATAAAGAAAATAAAATTCAAGAATAAAAGAAAATGCAAGAAATTAAAGATGGTGGATTCAATTATAGATATGGGTAATCTAAAATTGAACCCACTTCTTAGAAAAGGGTGATTCCCTAGAGGGTTCTAGCCTAAAGGCGAATCAAACAAAATAAAAATAAACAAAAAGAAAAACTAAACCCAAGAGGGTTCTAGCCTCAAGGTGAATAGTATAAGAAATTAAAATCTAACTACAAAATAAATTGCAAAATCTAAACTACAAAATAAAATTGCAAGAATTAAATGCAAGAAAATAAATCTACTCTATAAGCATGAAATAAATCTAAGGCAAGAGGGTTCTAGCCTCTTGGCTATTTAACAAGAAAATAAAATCTAAACTACAAGCATAGAAATAAATAAAAGAGAAAAAGAAAAGAAATGCAAACCTTCAAATAATTCTCCATCTTCATCTTCATCTTCATCATCCAATAAAGAGAAGAAGAGAAAATTTTAAAGTGGTGAAAAAATTATTATTATTAATTGTAACTAAAGTTATAATTTTTGGAAGGCCTTCTCAATTAAGAGTAGCACTCCTCTTCAAAAGGAGTTTACAAAATTTTCACCCTCTAACCCCTCACTCTCTACCCCTATTTATAGTAAACATCAGTGAATGAGAGCCATTGGATTGAAATCTTATCCAAAAGCAACAAAAATCAGCCATTGACGCGCGCTACAGTAATCTGGAGATTCGTAACAAACTGCCCAGCGTATCGATGCAGGCATCGATACAGGCATCGATGCAGGCATCGATGTCGGTATCGATGCGGGCATCGATGCCGCCATCGATGCAGGCATCGATGCCTGCCCTTCTCCTTTTGCTGTCCGCAGCTTCTTCTTGTTGTTTGCTTTTGGGCTTTGGACATTGGGCTTTTCTTGGACTCTTGGGCTTGGGCTTTGATTTATCTCTTTATTAAATACTTGAAAGAATTCATTGGGCTTCATGGCTTCATTTCTTCATTAAATTATGGGCTTTTTGTTGAGAGATGAGGGTTTTGAGATTTATTCTTCATTAACCTGCAATTAAAGATAAAAACAATTATTAATAGTATATTTATTCATATAAAATAGATAATGAGGGTATAAAATTATAATAAAATATGATTATCAAATCGTTCGACAAAATCCCAAGGTAAGATCCCTATTCTTGCTCAGTACAATTTTAGATTGATCACAATTTAATTAGGCATAAGAACTCGTTACCCAAATAATTACTCGTTACAAATATAGAATTGTCGTGAACATATTGAACTGAGAACTATAACGTATAGAACTGTTGTAAACAAAATGGACTGTGGACAATGACGTATGACCATTCACATTGTAATACACATACTGCGATGACCTGCACGGATTTATTTGACGAATAATATTAAAAATAATATTGTGATAATCGATACTGTAAAGATAAAATAAAATAAAATTATTTTAGATTAATTTATAATTTTAAAGAAATTTATTGACAAAATAATCAATTTAAAATAATTACTATTTTGGTGAAAATCATTTTAGAGTAATTATAATAAATTAATAGAATTTATTTGATAAAAGAATTATTTTAGAATAATTGTAAATAATTTAAAAGAATTTATTTTAGAATAAGTATCAACTTAGAATAATTTCAATAATTTAAGAGAGTTTTATAAAAGGAATTATTTTAGAACATTTATAAATAATTTTAAAGGATTTATTTTAGAAAAGGTATTATTATGAATTTTTCATGATTTATGTTTCTTAATTTTAATTATGTAATATGTTATGATCTTGTTGTATATGATTAGTTATATTTATTACTCTTTGTTATGCTTGAGAACCGTTAGAAATTCATGACTAGTGTGGTCTGGTGTGTCCGGTTTAAGACTCAGAAACCTTTGTGTATGTTGACTTAGAAAGCGAGAAGAGTTGGGATGGGGAAGTTAATGTTCATGTGATCGGATAAGACTGTTGATGTATCTTCCAGAATACAACCAGTGAACTGTTTCGCACTGGGGTTAGTTTGTTGGGCCAAGTGAACCGTTTCGCACTTGGTTAGTGAAATCGTTTCGTCACCCGAGTTTTGCTTGAGTTCGAACCAGGCCGAAATCGGATTGCGTGTAGTCCTCTCACCGAACCGTTTCACGGGTTTGGATGCACGTAGGGGATTTGTGAACAGTCAATTATCCGGTGATATGAGTATTGGCTCTATGTGAGATGTGACCAGTGACCTGTTATAGAATGGCTAGTTATATAACCTCGTTTCTTGGCTAGGTATGATTTCTTGTAAGATGTAGGTCACTTGTGTTTCTTTTCATACATAGATCGGGGTTAATATTTAATTATCTATAATTTGAGACATATGGTATATACATGAGGGTTTCCTTGTTTGGATTATTTCGCTCGACGTACTATGTCTCGAGTTGTAGATCCTTAAGTATTAATTACAGCTAGTGTATGACCCTATACTTTGATGATTATTCTGATCGCTAGCTGCATGATCGACTTGTTACTTGGTTGATTTCTTGGATTTATTATGATTATTCTATTCTAGTGGTAAATTATATTTAGATTATTAGTATTTCAGTTGTATGTTTCCATTATTATTACCATTATTGCATTGGTCGCACAACCGCTCTATTCTTCCTTTTGGGATCTTATCGTGTGCCATACACGCTGACGTACACCTGTTTCCTTTGGTGTACGTCAGATTTAGATGATAGACAGCTTTAGTTCGGAGTCGTATAGGAACCAGAGGATTCCCCGCAGGAGTGCTCTGCAGACCGAGCAGAAGAAGCCGAAGCTTAGTTATTGATCCTCCATTTACTTTTGTAGCACCTTCCATTCTGTTGATCGATGTATTTTATATTTTCTAGCATTTCTTTCAGATAGTCTTGTATAAGGGCATGTTGACCCGAATATTATGCCTAGGATGATATTCAGTTGTGATATGTATATTTTATGTTCTGAGTTGTTTATTATATTCTTACTACTGTGATCGGAGATATGTGCCTTCGTTTGTATTTCTTGACGCTTAGCATATTAGATTGAGAAGACGGGGTCTAGAACTTATCTCTCCTCAGTCTAATACGTCGCGGGCTTGCTCGCGTCCCGATTCCCTGGTATTTTGGGAAGCGGGGCGTGACATAATTTCTCTACTAAATTGATCTAAATTAAACTAATAATCCGAAAAATAAAAAAATAGACAAATTTTACCTTCGTTTTGGAAGCAACAACGTCGACAAAGATCAGATCTGATAAATTGATGGCAGAAGATCAAAACTCACTCCCCCAATTTCTTCGATTACAGGGGCAAAGAAGAGAGCGGGGGTTAAAGGCGGGAGGAGAGAGGTAACTATTAGGGGCTGAAGGAAATCAACGACGAAACCAGAAATCCGATGCGGCAAAGTTTTTATCGATTTCACTCGGATGGGGAGGGAATCGGGAACGAAGAAAAAAACTGAGGTGGCGGCGATTTGCGGCTTCGTTTCCCTCTTTAGCCCTATGAAACAAAGCTGGAAAAGAAATAACGTGGAAATGAAAAATCTGAGGTGAAAGGGGAAAAACTGATGTGGAGGGGTTGTTAAAATTCTCCACGGTCCTTAAATGCGAACCAAATAGCCCCTTAGTTATAAAGGAAAGTAGATATTACTAAACAATTGCATCTAGGCTACTGAAGCTAAATTTAGAATTGATTAAGAATAATTGCATCATCCATTGTGCTCTTAATGCTTGTTATTAATATTGTATTAATTGTTTCTTTTACATTTTAATAAAGGGTTTTTCTATAAAGTGCCCTTGGGCACGAGCTTTGCTACATGGACCCAAAATATGGGACCAATAAGAGGGACAAGTGAGGTGTTCCCCTTCTATTGGATAATGAGTTGACCATCATTAATAATGGCTAACTCATTATCCAATCGGAGAGGGACATCTCACTTGTCCCATCTATTGTTTTCATATTTTGGGCCCTTGAGGAATTTTTTCCTTGGGCACTCTATAAGAGAGGAGAGAGATAGAGAGAGGTGAATAGTGGGAACGAAAATAAATGCAAACAGTGAGCCCCTTTACTATTCACCTCTCTCTATCTCTCTCCTCTCTTATAGAGTGCCCAAGGGCACTCTATAGAAAAACCATTTAATAAATTATAGTTAACTCTATAAGAGAGGAGAGAGATAGAGAGAGGTGAATAGTAGGAACGAAAATAAATGCAAACAGTGGGCCCCTTTACTATTCACCTCTCTCTATCTCTCTCCTCTCTTATAGAGTGCCTAAGGGCACTCTATAGAAAAACCATTTAATAAATTATAGTTAACTCTATAAGAGAGGAGAGAGATAGAGAGAGGTGAATAGTAGGAACGAAAATAAATGCAAACAGTGGGCCCCTTTACTATTCACCTCTCTCTATCTCTCTCCTCTCTTATAGAGTGCCTAAGGGCACTCTATAGAAAAACCAATTGCTACATGGACTCAAAATATGGGACCAATAAGAGGGACAATTGAGGTGTTCCCCTCCTATTGGATAATGAGTTAGCCATCATTAATGATGGCTAACTCATTATCCAATCGGAGAGGGACATCTCACTTGTCCCCTCTATTGTTTTCATATTTTGGGTCCTTGAGGAATTTTTTCCTTGGGCACTCTATAAGAGAGGAGAGAGATAGAGAGAGGTGAATAGTGGGAACGAAAATAAATGCAAATAGTGAGCCCCTTTACTATTCACCTCTCTCTATCTCTATCCTCTCTTATAGAGTGCCCAAGGGCACTCTATAGAAAAACCATTTAATAAATTATAGTTAACTCTATAAGAGAGGAGAGAGATAGAGAGAGGTGAATAGTGGGAACGAAAATAAATACAAACAGTGGGCCCCTTTACTATTCACCTCTCTCTATCTCTCTCCTCTCTTATAGAGTGCCCAAGGGCACTCTATAGAAAAACCATTTAATAAATTATAGTTAATTTATAATTTTTATGATTTACCTTTAATACGTGCAACTTAAGCATAGAAATTTAATGTCTAGGACCATATTGAATTTATCCTAGCTTTGACTAATTATCACTAGATCTTATCTTTGTAGTTATTTCTTAGCATAATTGATGAATTATTATTGAGAAATTCTTTATAATTCATTATTTTAATACTGACATATTCATTTCGGTTGTAATTAAATCAAGAGATAAATAAGTTTAGTTCAAGCCTGCCTAGGTTACATGTAGAAGTCCTCAATCTTTAATATTTTGCAATCGCTTTCTCACATTGAGATTACTATCAAGCTCCTGTCATATCTTTAATATTTTACCCAGTCCCTCATTGAAATTTTTCTCGAGTCCATTTAATCTTTAATATTTTGGAATTAGTCTCACACTAATTAAAATTGCTACCAAGTCCCTTTAATCTTTAATATGATATCTTGATACTTGTCTTCGCAAATTGAAATTGCTATCTAGCCCCCCACCTTCTTAAGTTACTACAAAATTAGCCCTTCAAATCATTGAACTGCTTACAGGCTCCCAAAATCTCGGGGAAACTACATGATAATATAAATGACCCGTTGCTTCTACTTAGAGATATTAAATGGGTGGGTATGGGTATTAAATGGGCGGGCCATAAATGGGCGGGCATGTTTTGCCCATTTACCCATTTATGGCCCATTTAACATTATTTAAATGGGTGGGTTTTTACCCGCCCATTTAATAAACGGGTCGTCCATTTGCCCATTTAACTATAGTAACTATATATGTATACTACTTTTGGGGTGTTTTTTGTAAACTTTTAGGGTTTTTTTTATAAACTATTGTGAGTTTTTTGCAAACTTTTTGGGAGATTTTTGCAAACTTGTTGGGGTTTTTGATAAAATACTAACAAAGATAGGAATATAAACAAAGATAAACAAAGGCAGACAAGTTCATGATTGAACCATTTACAAGTCTGGATAAAAGTACATACCTCACACATTTGCAAAATTAACCTCAAATTTCCAAACCAAAAGCCAAAAGATCAATAACAACAAAATTGAGAGAATATTTAAATGAATTAAGATAGAAAACACAAGGTATGCAAGGATCCGTATAAAATCAATAACTTGATATAAATGCCATCATAACTATCAGCAACATGATCACGATTAGTAAGGACAATCTACTTAATTACTTGATAAACTAGAAGAGTAGTAAGTTCGTCTATAAACAAAATAGTAGCACAACCATAGTCCACTTATTTCCCATCTTTCAAATGTTCAGGCATGAACATGATCATGACAGAAGAAAGAAAAGACCAGGAAACAAACATAACACTCGGTTGGACTCAATAGTAACATTAAAAGTACTGCAGCAAGCCTCATATGTATCTTCATAGCAAGGGTTAGAATCCGAAATCACCATAAAGACCTCAATATTTCCCCTGCATCAATCATCCATAGAATTAGTTAATTTTGTCACAAACGTATGATATTGTCATAATAATGAAACACTAGATAGCAAGATGCGATCTTTGGGAACCAGGGGACTAAAGATCAGCTAAATACACAAAGAACTTATCAGATACGTAATCATATAACAAAATTATGGTTTTACGAGAACAGGAAACAGGATAGTAAATACAGGAACCAGAGCCAAGAGACCTGCATGCATTGTTAATATGCTTGAACTTTGAGCAAAAGGCATGTGACACTCAGTTCAAGTAGTTTGAAAATCTAACAGCAAAAGGATTATATGACTTAATACAGCATAAAATAAGGCCGAACCTCGGTTGCCAAGTTCACCATCCAGTGATTCCTCATAAAAGAAGCTGAAAGGCCTTGCAGATAGTAATGATTTAGACAATAGCTCATAGGAAAACCACTCTTTTAAATTATTCATCTTCACTTAATCTGAAAAACAAAGTGAAAGTGTAGAATTCAATACCCAGCAAATAAACGATAAGCAAAAGATTACTACATACAAGGAAAAACTTTTGTCTATAGAATTCAATACCCAGCAAATAAACGATAAGCAAAAGATTACTACATACAAGGAAAAACTTTTGTCTAAGCATATAATTTTGCCTTTCCATACTCTGCTCAAGCAGTAAATGTCAGAATGCACAATAATATGCTAGGAATGCTGGTATTTTGTCTAAGCATATCAGCAATTTTCACAAAGGCGTTAAGACAATTACTCCTGTTGCATGGGTCCATGAGAGTTTCCGAGTTTAATTCAGTAATTAGATCCTAAGCCATATAATTTTGCCAAGAGCACGACTGTTTAGAGTATAACTTTCACCACAACGACTGGTTGGGTTTAACTTTCAGTAACCTCTTATAGTTATACCTATCATCGACTGGTTCAAAGGGAGCAATTTATGTGTAGCAAATCAAGTTCTATCATCCATTTATTACCAATATATCAAACTGTCCAAAAGGAGCACCAACCCTTGCATTACCCCAGGAGGGACCACTAGATTGTCCACTACAGAAGAGAATAGAGAAGGAGAAAAAGCCACTCTTGCTCCTGAAGGTAGACCACAAAATTGTGAAAAAAAAACAGAAATGCTCAGGCTAATCATAAAAAAGAATACGCTCATTAAGAGGAATTCACTAGTAGAAAATCGTGTATCCTAGACGGAATATTCTAAACGAAAAAATTTCCGTCTAGTTTGTCATTATTCTAGACGGAAAAATTCCGTCTAGAATATTCCGTCTAGGATAAAACATTCAAGACGGAAATTTCCGTCTAGGATATTATTCTAGATAGTTTTTTATTTTTTTTAATTTTTTTTAAATAATGACCAGATATCCTAGACGGAAATTTCCGTCTAGGATGCCCTAGCTCATTTTAAAAAAAAATACGTCATCAAAATTTCCCCAAAATCGAAATCCCCCCCTCACAATTTACGCCCAATATCGAAATTACCACACTCATTTTTAATTCAACCATCATCCATTCTTCTCATCTCCTACCAAAGAACGCCCCCCCACTCCACCCACTCTAACTCGCGGAATCGGACACCGCCAGATCCCTCCATCGTCGCGCCCGCTTCCCTTCCGCCGCCGCGACCGTCAGCCGCCCACCATAACACCGGCCGCCCCGCCTTCCTACTCTCCCAGGGCCCACTCGTCCCAAGCCCTTCACCTCTCTGCCGCTCTATGCGCACGTAGGCATCTGCGGCTCCTGCATGGATCGCCGACAGCCGCTGTCTCCTCGATCACAGCCCCGTCCTCCATGGATCGCAGACAGCCGTTGTCCCCAAAATTTTCCCCTTTCCCCAATATCAATCAAATTTATCATTATCTAATCTAATTTCAGTATTGGTGCGGCTAGGATGTTTTTATTTGGCTTTGACGAAGGGCGAATCTTCATGAATGACGCATCCCATGTTCTCAAGCTCAAGTGTAACCCTTGCAATTGATAGAAAGAAGTCATTTTTTTTACTTTTTTTTTTGGGAAATATGAGGTATTAACTTCTCTGAACTTATATTCTTTGTTTTGCTTCTAGAATTGTACATTACTACGGTGGAATTGTATGTTCCAGGTTCAGCCAATGGTTATGCTCTAATCTAGGTACTTCCCTCTTTTATATGATTCTTGATTATTTCTCTAGTTTGCTAGGTCATAGGTAAGGGATATCAATTTGCATAAAATCTGTGATAATATGTACACAATGTGTGAATTTTGGATGCAACGGTTATGGATCCTTGTCTAAGAAGGAAATGCAAGAGAATGAACCAGTCAAGTACAAGCATGAATTGGTTCTCTTGGATACATTAATATTTTTCATGAACTTCTTTGGAGTTAGGTGATTGTCTACTTTGTGAATTGTACTTGTATATATGTGTTTAGGCCTTTTTTTTGTTGCTTTTGTTCATTCAGTAGTCAATCTACAAAATTTTGGTTCTTCCCTCTTTTGGCTACTTGTGAGGAAGTATATGCAATCAAGGATTTTTTTTTTCTCACTATAACTTAGTATATTGATTGTAGAGTTTCACTTGCATCTAACAAACCGACCAGACAATATAACTCGATGCATTTGAGTCAAAAGTCCAAACAGCTATATAACTTATAGTTTGTATGCGTCAATACTACACCTAATTTGTTGTTGATTGTTTTCTAATAGAGCAGCCAAGGCCACTGCAACTAGTGAGTAGTTCAGTATTGTGTACATGCACTCAAAATAGATTCTGCAAAAAAAACTATGTAGCATAGCATCCTAGACGGAAATTCCGTCTAGGATGCTCAAATTCTGTCTAGGATACTTGTTTTTTTGAAAAAAAATTAAAAAAATTAAAAAACACTCTAGACGGAAATTCCGTCTAGGATGAGTATCCTAGAAGGAAATTTCCGTCTAGGATACCATCCTAGACGGAAATTTTTTCCGTCTAGGATGAAGTATTCTAGACGGAATTTTCGTCTAGAATAATCCGTCTAGGATGTATTCTAGACGGTTTTGAGTTCCGTCTAGAATAATCCGTCTAGAATGTATTCTAGACGGAATTTCCGTCTAGAATATTACATCCTAGACGGAAACATACTAGACGCGTATTCTAGACGGAATTCCGTCTAGGATACTCATCCTAGACTGAATTATGGGTATCCTAGACAGAATTTTCTGTCTAGGATGCCTCATTATTTAGTAGTGATTCAACCTAAACTTGTTATAGACTACTACTAGCTTCATCCTCGCCTAAACTTTTTATTTTCATGTTTCATGTCCTCTGATGCAACTCCTGATATCCATGTCAAGTGCCTCCTTCCATAATTACTTTATACGACTACACTGAACACAATGGAAGAAAACGCTTTCACTCCTCTTTCCACAGAAACACTTGAACAACAAAAGACAACACAAAAATGCTCCTTTTGCTGCAGAACTACCTTAGTATCATGAAAATTAACATTTTTCCCAGGTAATTGTTTCATCTACACTTACAACCAGGATTATACAATCTTACATTCAGTTCTTAGGTTACTGAGCTTGCTCCTTGAGAAAATAGCAAACATTTATTTATATGTTGTAACCAAAACATGCAAAGGTGCAGAGAAAGATGCTTAAGCCTGGTCAGCATATGGTGTCAGGGATAATTTGCTATCTATAACACACATATTTCATAAGAGAATGTCAACCATATAAATCTTTATTTTTACATGGAAACTGATAAGACACGGATTCATGCTCCAGCTTCACAATGGTTAGCTCCGTATCTATAACAACAATCAATATTTAGCCAACAGCATTAGAAAAGCAAGTTTATGATGTACACTAATTTCATGGAACAAGTAAAATCTTACCTTAATCACTTTCACCTTTCGATTCATAAACCTCTAGATTACTGAAATCATGTACTAATAAATTTCCTTCTTCAATGTCTGCCAGAGCTGCATTTAATAAGAAAAAACAATATTAATATTTTGTAAAAAAATATGTAGCCCACAACAATACAAATACAAAAAAACAATAAAGGGAAAAAAAGAAGGCAACTAACAAGGAATCATGTCTAACCAAGAACCAGTACAAATTTGAGCTTCAGCATTCTCCGGAAGAAGACGATTTCGATACTTGTCTACAAATTTGAGCTTCAGCATTCTCCGGAAGAAGACGATTTCGATACTTGTCAAGCACACGTCCCGCAATGCTGAAAGCCGATTCAGAGGCCACCGAAGTAATAGGAATACTTAATATATCTCGAGCCATCATCGAAAATTGAGGACGCTTCTCGCATTCGCCTTTCCAATACTCGAGAACATTCAAATGATCATTTTTCTTCCAACTGACTAATTTTTCATTTAGATACTCTTCTAACCGAGACTTGGACCTACTTGCTAAATATAGTTGACTCTCAAACAATTCAAACTCAACAATCTCATCATTAGGAACATCTCCAAAGTTCTCTTCACCATTGCTCTCAGCTACAGATGTATCTAGAGATGCTCGCTCATATTCTTTGTAAAGCCTTCTCAGTTTCTCTAAGATTGTCAACACATAATCAGAACTAACTCCCAATTTTTCAAAGCAAAACTCTACATACTTCACCTTGTATCGGGGGTCCAAAATGACTGCAAATGACAAAATAACACTGTAACATTCCCAATATTTATCAAATTTTATTTTCATATCATTTGCCATGGATTTTATATCTTGATCATCACTTTTCATCTCCTCCATTATGCATTTTTGAATTTTAAACACTCCACCAAAATATAAGTTGACAGTTGGATATTTACTTCCAGAAAAAAGAGTGCACACTTCATAAAATGATTTTAAAAACTTTGTAATTTTTTCAGCCTTTATCCATTCTTCACTTGATGGCAAAAAAGTAAAGTTTGGATCAATCGACTCCAAGTGCTCAAATGCCCGACGAAAGTTCAGAACACTCTCCAACATTAGAAACATAGAATTCCACCTGTTGGACACATCCTGGTCTCTGCAAACTTCTTTTTTCTTCCAGGAGGACTCTTCACATACTTGATGCATTCTCTTATCTTAGACAATGATTTATCGATAACCTTTAGCCCATCTTGCACAACAATATTTAGAATATGAGCACAACACCGCACATGCAAAAAATCACCATTACTAACAAAATGATCTTCTAAAACTGGATGATATTTTAAAATTCTCATTGCAAAAAATCACCATTACTAACAAAATGATCTTCTAAAACTGGATGATATTTTAAAATTCTCATGAAATCATCATTATATGATGCATTGTCCAAGGTAACAGTAAAAATTCTTTTTTCAATACACCAATCCTTCAGCAAATGAAATAACTTCTCTACTAGAATTGCTGCACTATATGGGGATGAAACATGAGATAGAGCTAATATCTTATTCTGCAATATCCAACAGTCATCAACACAATGTGCAATGAGAGACATATAGTAGTCAGAGGTGGAAGAAGTCCATAAATCCGTGGTTAGACAAATTCTACTAGGAACTAGCTTTAAAACTTGTTTAAGATTTTCTTTCTCTTTCTTGTACAACTTGATCAAATCTGTTTTAGCAGTGTTCCTTGAAATATGCTTGACTTCAGAATTTAGAAAACTATGCAACTCACGGTTTCCTCGATGTTCAACAAAAGTGAATGGATAACCATGCAATGCAATTACTCTAGCAAGCATTTCTCTATATTTTTCTTGATTTAGTGGCATACTTTTCCTGGAAGAATCAGCCTCATCTAAGTTTCTTTTCGGACAAGAATCCATATACCTCAACATTGTCTTAGTGCCATGACCACCAACATAAATATGATTACACATATTACATTGAACTTTAGTTTTCTCATCATTATCGGTAGATAACTTCGTAAAGTGATCCCAAACTTTTGATGTTTGTCTTCTTGTACGTGTAGAAGTACTCTCATCATCACTACCATCATCATGGATGCTAAATTGATTATTTAAAGACATGATCGCTAAAAAAATTAATTTAATAGCACATTAATTTTGGTAATAAACACATAATAAAGTGGAATATAAATTGACTCAACATGAAAATAGATTTATATATGTATTAAGAAATGAAAAAACTATGACGATAAGTATTTGAGCAGCCATGCAATGGCATAGGCAATATATATGTATTAAGAAATGAAAAAACTATGACGATAAGTATTTGAGCAGCCATGCAATGGCATAGGCAAATGGTAATCAACGGGGACATATAAGCTTATGACGATAAGTATTTGAGCAGCCATGCAATGGCATAGGCAAATGGTAATCAACGGGGACATATAAGCTCAAAAAAGACTACCCCAGCAGTTAATTCACGAGTGTATGTAAATTTTATGTATATGCACATATTTATCTACCTCTGTATTTGATTTTTTGTGCGAAAATGCTTCTACCAACAAAACAAGGAAAACAATAACAACAACAACAATGTAGCATTTAATTCACATACACATCGATTATGTAGCAAGTGTTTGATATGCATGAATAACAATAATGAATTCACTCAGCAAGTCTCTGTTATGATTCTCGCCAGCCAGAGCTAATAGTAAAAGGGGAGTAATGGAAAATGAAAATCTTATCCACAAAATCTCTACTCTTCTGAAATCTGCATTGACTGGTACCAATATCCCATTACAATTAGCCTAAAATTTTATCTTAAATCATCAAATCCCTCCCTAAAGGAACCAAACCCAACAGTTTCACCTTTTCATCATAATAACTCTCCAGGCAAAAACTGTTCTCTAATAAGTCAGAACCAAGAGTCTACTTGCGTATCGAGAAACGCGCAGGCGGCCTCCAACGCGACCTCGAGTGCCCTGAACTCAAACGGGAGGTAATCCACCGCGGCCGAGCCGTCCCCTCCGGCGCCGGCGAGGATCCTGCGCTGCAGCGACTTCAGCGACGACTTGAGGTGGCGGAGGTGACAACTTCAGCGACGACTTGAGGTGGCGGAGGCGGCGACTTCAGGCGGAGGAGGAGGAGGAGGCGGAGGAGATTGGGATCAGGATTGAGGCGGAGGAGATTGGGATTGAGGCGGAGGAGAAAGAGGAGATTGGGAATTTGGGATCAGGTTTCTTTTGTTTTGGTTTTGGGAATACGATGGGCGAGCAAACGGGCGAATAAACACTGCCCATTTAGTGCCCATTTAGAATAATGTAAAATAAACCCGCCCAATTAGGTCCATTTAATTAAATGGGTGGACATTGGGCGGGCCAAATGATGGACGGGTCAGGTGGGTAAATGAGTATGGGCCAAAATTGACATCCCTACTTCTACTATTACCAAAACGCACGTTACAATTACTACTAGTCCTTTTAACCTTTAATATATATTGATACTAGTCTTCACAAATTAAATAGCTATCTAGTCCCCCAACTTCTTAAGTTACATCAAAACTACCCCTTCAAATCAGTGAAAAGCTTACGGGTTCCCAAAATCTCGGGGAAATTACACCATAATATAAATAATCCCTTGCTCCTACTACTACCTAAACGCATCCTAAATTTCCATAGACTAATCAATAAAAAGCACTGTCTACTAGAAATTTAGCGTAATGTTTAGCATATGAACGTGCACATGATGTGAGACTTTTTTTTTCATATTTGTAATTTCAAATAATTTCATTTTGCAGTGATCTTCTAATAACTATAACATTGAATACAATAGAAAAAGATAAAATGTCCTAGAAGCAGAAAAAATGAAAAGGAAAAAAAATTTTACTCGCACAGATACATATTGAACCTGTTAATTACGTTACAATTGAGGGGGAACATGGGAAACTTGGGCTCATATAAGCCCGGCCCGTGATTGATTTTTCCCTCACGAACGAGGGGACGAGAATCTTAGTGGATTCGAACCACCAACCTCTCAAGGTGCTAATAAAACCTCGAGCGCTCTTACCATTTTGAGCTTAAAGATCCACAATCAAAAGATGCAACCCCAATTTCATAATAATAAATAGACGTCATACTTCACTTTCATATTTTAATCTTGCACGGAAGCAAACAGAACATCGTGCAACGATATTTTTCATTAACAAATTGAATTTCTCATTTCCCAAGGTCTGCCTTCTACAATCACCATCCAACTTCAGTGGTCCTACACTAGGTTAAGAGGTGAAACAGAAGCCAGCGTCTTATTGCTTATCTAGAAGGCTTCGTGGGGACTGGCAAAAATAGTCTGGCAGCCAAATAATTTCAAAAAGAATTGCAACCACAAAGCCTGCAAGCTGGAGAACTTGCTCAAGGGTCTCTCACATCAGAATTAACAAAAAAAATTCTAAATAACCACATTCAAATTTTTTTTTCTAAAAATAGACACCCTTGAATTTTATTTACAAAAATAAAACTATTTTGTCCTAATAAGGTTAGTAAATAGTCAGGGTTACCCAGCCCGATAATACAAATCCCTAATTATAACCCTAAATATATAGTCGGGATTCGCAACCCGACTGATCAGAAATCAGATTAAGACAAAATAGATCGATTTTTGTAAAAAACACTCACTTATCGATTTTTAGAAAAAAAAATTTATGAACAGATTTGTTTAGAAAATTTCTTCAATTAACTATACTCAACAAAACTAACGAACTCAAAAACTGATTTTTATCCTTCCTACCATACAGGAAGTGAAACTAGAACACGAAATCTAACAAAAATCATACGCAACAACAGTAATTTTGACACCCACACCGGTCGCCTAGCCTAAGCCAACAAATTAGAAGGACAATAATTTTCTCACTACGCCCTTGTTACTTCATTTGACAATACCATCCAGCAACTACAGCCACTGCACTAGGCAGGACTCCGCAAAATTCAGGGAGCAAACTGCAATAATCACCAGCAGCAAATAAAAATCCAGAATGTACAGTAAGCACACGATAACTACAAATTTCTACTGCAGCAAATAAATTGAGAAATACGCAATAATTTGAAGGATAAAATACAAACATATTACCATGCTATTACCGCAGACTGCTGTGGACAAGTAGCTACTTTCGTTCTTACTTAAGCCCTCCCAAGCAGATTTCAATTAATCCGAACACAGAAGGCTCCATTCAGCAGACGACTGCAGTCAGAGAAACGTCTTCCACAGAAGACCGCAACCAACGAAGCAGCCTCCAAAAACGACTGCAACCAGCAAACAGCACCAGATCGCAGCCAAAGAAACAGCTTCAGCAGAACATCATAGCCACAGAACAGCCATCAGTTGCAGCTCGATCAATAAATGAACTTCACAACCTTTTAATTGCTGCCACTTAATCAAATGCTCAAATAACAAATAATAGACAGCTCCCCTGTAAGTTATATAATACCAACTTCTTTAAACAAGTGGCAAAATTACTCGCAAATTATCTATGGCCTATGACCCAACAACAAAGAGAAGAAACTGCACACTACCCTTCGACAATTTTGCCACAGCATTTACAAGCGTAAATAGGCCAAGGATGCCAGCTTAAAGCCAGAGATGGCAGCTTAAAAACAACACTCATAATTGAGAAAGAAAATCAACAATTACTTGACCAGCAACAACCATCAAGCAAGTAAACATAGTACCAAAGCAGACAAAAGGCCTGGCTCACATATAAAACTAAGCCGCTGCAATCACCCCCCAAAACACAAAGTAAATATTATTAATAGTAGCAACCTACCAAGCGAGCGCACCCAGCATGGCAAAGGTCTTGACAGATAGAAGTGCATACCAAGTGCAAGTCTCGGAATATCATCCTCCCCCGCTTCTAGCAGCTCATTTATCGCAAAGTGCACTAGATACACCATTCAGTAACGGAAGCAACAGATACCTCGAATGATCCAAAGCTCAACAAAGGTCGGCGGTACTAATGCTGAGTCGAAACACCCATTTGAATACATTCCTCTGTTCAGATCATGAACGGATGGCAGAAAATTCATCACACAGCTGATGACGCCCACTGATCACTCTAAAAATACAAATGATTACACAACACCACTCTACAAGATCTTAATACAATGACTTCAAAAGCACACAAGATTTTACAAATAAGTTTCAAGAGTGGATCAATGAGCATGAAGAAAAGCTTTGCAATATTATAAAATAATTGGAAGACAACATGAGTAAATAACTATCAAACGTTAATCAACATATGCCAAAGGAAAGACGCCACCTGACAACCACACCTTGAGAGTGAAAAGGAACTATATAATTAACAAATAGTTCACCAATTATTCGCGCAAACTCTCAAGCCACATTTTATTTGGAGTTCATCCGACAGTAAACGAGTAGTTTAATGTTCATACAGTAAATGATTAGAGCCACATTTTATTTGGAGTTCATCCGACAGTAAACGAGTAGTTTAATGTTCATACAGTAAATGATTAGATTTTAATATTGAAGTCGTAAACATATATAATTTAACAAAATCTATAATTCAATTGGTATATTCTATTTGTTTGCATATCTGAAATTCACTTAAAAGAGTGTTTGGTCCAAATGCCATGATGTTAAAATTTGTAATATCATTGAGAGTTTCAAATCAATAGGGCTCTATACATGCTTCTAAGATTCATAATATTTTGTTTGGTTGAACTTCATTATAGGAAAGCAAATCCTAAAAGCCCTAATATCTTGTTTGGATCAAACCCAAATTATTGGATTCCAAAATACAAAGAGCCTCACTTAATTATCCCAAAACTTATAAACCACACCAAATGTCAATTAATTTTGCTTACACCAAACAACCCTTTCGAGTCCGGCATGCACGATGACATCAACAAGCAAGTTCGTACTTTTTTAGGTTTCATGCCAACTCTCACCAGCTTAAAGAGCGAGCTCTTTAACTGGATAAAAGATAACGTAATATTAAACTATTCATCATAAAATTACGTAATACGAATCTGCGCTAAAATTATGTAGTTTCTAACTTCAAAATTACAATTAATGAAGTAATCATATCAAATTATACATTATGTACTAGTGAATATTCGAAAAACAGACGTGCTCAACTTCCAAGAACACCATTAAGGGAGATTTGAATTTTAGTCGAATCTGAAGGCTTGAAATGAACACAAACACCTACCGTGCTATTTAACTCAAAATCATCAAAGAAACCAATAAAATGAGACTCAAATTTGTAAATTAGGTGATGCCTCGAATAAATCGTCAGGGGCGTTTATGTGCGAGATGTAATAAATATATCGAAAACTAGGCCGTCACATAGTACTCCAGCGCAATTTCAATTCTAGCTTATTAGTAGACACACCCGCAAGATTCTAACTTCCCCAGTGAATCGACGAAAAAGTACTGAAAACGGATTGTGCAAGTTTTATGTACCTGGCTGCAGGCAGGCAGATCTCCAGAGCGGAACGGATTATCTAACCAGCAGAAAACCAGAAGGAGAAAGCAGGCACCAGCAACAGGGGGAGAGAACCCGGGGTTGAAAAAATTTAAGCACCCCGTACGATCTCCCCCCAAAACACACAAAAAAATAAATTTTATTAATGAAGGCGACCTGCCATGCGAGCGCACCCAACATGGCAAAGGTCTGGTCGTAAGGAAACACATACCGAGTACAACTTCCAGATCACTGCGTCTCTTCAGCAAGCCAGACCCCAGGGTACCCAAAACAAGTACATCGCACCTCTCTCAATTTAATTTTCTTACAACAGAAAGGCTTACACAGCGCACGTTCGTCAAATCTCTACAGATCGGAGAGACGCGGGGTTAGATCTGGGCCAGATCTCCCCCATCAAAGAGAAATCAGCGAGATTCGGATGCCCGAAGCGAACAGACATCGCCGACGTGAAACAACCCATCCAGATCTCCACGGATTCGCACGGATCTGGAGGCGAACGAGTCAACACCTCGTAGATGTGGACGAAATCATCCGCAAGCATGATGACTCAAAGCTAACCACCTGCAAAACTTCAAAAAAGAAAATTTTTTGGGGGAGGAGAAAAAAACATGAGCCTTAAATAAATCGAACGACATCCCACCAAAAGATCTCGGATCTATGGCCGGGATCAACAACGGAGGGAAGGAGGGAGGGAGGAAAGAGAGCGGCCAAGGGATGGAGAAGGAACGAGAGGGGAGGGCTCTATTTATTGGGTTCCTCAACAAGATCGGCGGACGAAATTAAGCGGTGGGACACATCAACGGCTGCAAAACGTGACACGTTTTGACGCTGGGTGACAACCATTCAATTAACCTTTAGGCGTGAAACCTCTCTGCGCACCCAACTTCCTCACCTCTTTGCAAGTTGTGGGCCCTTGTTAACCTAAATAAGGGGGGGCGTTCTTGTTTTGGTGCGGCTGTTTTCGTCCTTATTCTTATTAATGGGAAAGCATCTCTTTTATAGTATGAGGTCACCGCTGTACTTGTGAATTATCAACTTAGAAAGAATGATAAGAAGACTTCTATTGAGCCGGTAGCGGGGGCATTGGTTGCAAGAGCAAAGAGGCCAAACCGAGGTAGAAGATCACAGTCTAGAGGGGCACATTTTGGAATTCATAGGAATCAGTGTGTTTTTTGTAAAGAAAATAGACATTGAAAAGCCGAATGCCCAAAATTGAATGATCAAGCTAGGAAGAATAAGGGGAAAACGATTGAACCTTCAAATGTGAATGTTGCCAAGGCTAGTGGCAATATTTCAGATTCAGATTCTTCGGGCTATTTGTGCCCAGCACTCCCGTCAGTTTGTGTTGCTGACTCCACTGAGTAGATGTTGGATTCGGGTGTCTCATACCATATTTGCCCTAGGAGGGATTGGTTCTCAAGCTTTCAGGAGTTGGAAAGAGGGGATATTGTGCTCATGGGTAATGATCACAAATGTCCTATTGGTGATATCTGTACAGTTCGTATTCAGATGAGTGACGGGGTCATTCGGTTTCAAATGCAGATGACGCGTTGATTGTTTTGAGTGCAGCTGATAGGCGCAGTTTGGACATGACCATTGGTTCACCTCAGGTAGAGGTGTTTGGATCGTTTCAATTTGAGGTCATTGGAGGTGCTATCACTCGCAGATTTGGTGATGATGAAGGAGGGTTGCGTGCTCTTCTATTGGATTGAGGGCCTTTGGAGGCCATTGGATGAACTACGTGAAGACTTGATTCATTGGGCAAGAGGATACGTATGCAGTTAGTTTTGATGCAGCCGATTTGATGAGTAGATACCGACGTTTGGGAGAGTGTTCGCACTCCTATTTGGGTCTCGACTTGTTGTGGATTGAGTCTGTTGCCATGAATCGTTTCACGGCGTACTGGACGTAACAAGTGGGACATTTGGTTTGGTTGGTGTCGGCTCAGTTTTGGAAGAAACTTCATCGAGGTGGAGAATTGAAGAAACCGCGAAGAAATTTTGGATCAGAACAAGTTTGGAGGCGCAGGAATCGTTTTGGGTGTTGCGCGGCCGGTCGACCGCGGCACAAGGCCGGTCGACCGCGAACGTGCACAAGCCAGAGTAGGAGTCTGGATTTGGTGCGGTCGACCGTCGCGGTCGACCGCGAGACCCTGTAGGCGAATTTGGTCTCTGTCGCTGGAGAACTTTAGGCGATCGACCGCCAATCGGGTCAGGGCATGTTTTGTGTTTCCTGTTCTTATTGGGTTTTGGTGTTTACATAAATATCAATACGCGTTCTAAGGTTTCTTAAGGCTAGAGTTTGGGATATTTTGAGCACAGAAAAGAGGTATTTTCTGAGCTACTTGATTAGGGTTTATTTGGAGAGATTAAGAGCTTTGTGGTAAGATTAGTTTGTTCCTTCGAGTGATTTGTAATCTCAATTTGTACTCTTATTCTCTATTAATGAAAACCTCATCCCATTCTTGCCCCGTGGACGTAGGCAATTGTCGAACCACGTTAAAATTGGGGTTTTGAGTTTGTGCATTGATTTTGGTTGGATTTTGTCTTCTTTGATCGGCGATTGGTTTGGTTCCTCGACACGGGTTTTACCCAACATCTTTAATACGTGCAACTTAAGCATAGAATTTTAATGTCTAGGACCATATTGAATTTATCCTTGCTTTGACTAATTATCACTAGATCTTATCTTTGTAGTTATTTCTTAGCATAATTGATGAATTATTATTGAGAAATTCTTTATAATTCATTATTTTAATACTGGCATATTCATTTCGGTTGTAATTAAATCAAGAGATAAATAAGCTTAGTTCTAGCCTGCCTAGGTTACATTAGAAGTCCTAATTTTTAGTATCAATTCTATGTAAGATACGACGGGCTACTACACTAGTCTACTGTGCGCTTGCGGTTATATAATTGACCAATCAGAAACATAAGAGTGAAATAAATTTATTAATATATCAAACGTTTCAATTCATCCATATTTCAATAGTTGTATGTTGCAACACCAAAGCATTGTTCTTAAACAACGTACAAACTAAAGAGCATCCTCAGTTGTTTAACTAATCAGAAACATAAGAGTGAAATAAATTTATTAATATAGGAAACGTTTCAATTCATCCATATTTCAACGCGCAAATTCAGTTGTATATACCGCAACAAGGCATTGTTCTAAACAGAAGTTTCGCCCATTGCTCATATATTAGGCCCCTCAATCTTTAATATTTTACCATCGCTTTCTCACATTGAGATTCCTATCAAGCTCCTGTCGTATCTTTAATATTTTAGACCCAGTCCCTCATTGAAATTTTTCTCGAGTCCATTTAATCTTTAATATTTTGGAATTAGTCTCACACTCATTAAAATTGCTACCAAGTCCCTTTAGTCTTTAATATGATATCTTGATACTTGCAAATTGAAATTGCTATCTAGCCCCCCACCTTCTTAAGTTACTACAAAATTAGCCCTTTAAATCATTGAACTGCTTACAGGCTCCCAAAATCTCGGGGAAATTACATGATAATATAAATGATCCGTTGCTCCTACTATTACCTAAACGCACATTAAAATTGCTATTAAGTCCCTTTAATCTTTTAATATGAGATCTTGATACTAGTCTTCACAAATTGAAATTGTTATCTAGTCCCCCAACTTCTTAAGTTACTTGAAAACTACCCCTTCAAATCATTGAAAATCTCGGGGAAATTACACGATAATATAAATGATCCCTTGCTCCTACTACTACCTAAACGCATCCTAAATTTCCATAGACTAATCAATAAAAAGCAATTCACTGTCTACTAGAAATTTAGTGCAATGTTTAGGGGGTGTTTATTTCAAATTTTTTTTGGGATTTTGGTTGGATTTCAAGTTTTGGAATGTAAAAAGGTACTTTTTTGAGTTTTGGTATTCCATAAACCTTGTTTGTTTCAAAAAAAATTGGGATATTGAATCTCTAAATTATAAAAAAACTAATTGTTTTTAGGATTTGTGAAATCCTCTCTTTGAGTTAGGATGTGGGTTGGATTTCTGACATCCTCATGTTTAGCTCATCACAACCCTAAATGAGATCCCAAAATCTCAATGACGCTTCCAACTCTAGAGTCACCGCTTCATTTTCGTCCCCCTCCTCTTTTACCCGCCATGTCCATTTTTCGCGCAAAAACCTCACTGGCCTACGCCTCCTCCTCGGCATCCCCAACTCCGCCTCTATGACGCCACCTCCTCCCTCCTCTCCGCCTCTATGACGCCACCCCCTCCCTCCTCTCCACCCTCAGCTTCACTGGCCTACGCCACTCCTCGGCATCCCCAACTGCCAGCTTCTCGCCCTCGCCTCATCGGCATCCCTAACTGCCAGCTCCTCTCCCTCGCTTCTTCCCCCTCCTCCCTCTCCACCGAGGTCTCCCGTCACGTCACCCCCTTCCGCTACCAGACCCTAACGTACTCCACCCCCTTCCGCTACCAAGTCTCTATACAAAAAAGAGAAAAAAGGGGGGAAAGGGGGGAAAAAGCGAACCCGCCAAAAAAAATTCATCATGTCTTCTCCTAGCAAGCGTCGTGAGATTGATTTGATAAAACTGTGAATTTTCTCGATTGCCCTTTTGTTGGTTTTTGATTTGGCTGACTGAAGTTTGCTTTTTTTTTCTTATTTTTGGGGGTATTTTTGATGTAGGATGATGAGTGATTACAAGGTGGAGATGATAAATGATGGGATGCAAGAGTTTTATGTAGATTTTCATGGGCATAATGACAGTACATTTTTTTCATCATGTCTTCTCCTACGCGTCATTGCCAATTCCTAACTTCTTCTACAATCGGCGCCCAAAGTCGTCAATAACACCAAATATTCGCCTAATGTTCAAAGGTCTAAAGAAAACTTTGGTATGTTACAATCGCTCTGTCTTACATTCCCTTATCTGTCTCTTTAAATGCCTATTACCTGTGTGACTAAATCTCTGTTAGATATAAGAATTTCTTTTGCATTTGTTTTGCTGCATTATGTGGTGTAACTGTGTGACTAAATCTCTGTTAGATATAAGAATTTCTTTTGCATTTGTTTTGCTGCATTATGTGGTGTAATTTTGCTCTTCTAGTTACTAAACATATAAGAATTTCTTTTGCATTTGTTTTGCTGCATTATGTGGTGTAATTTTGCTCTTCTAGTTACTAAACGTCCATTATTGACAGTCATGAACACCATTTAGAATCATAATCTCATCTTCAGACAATGATTTCTCAAAATAGGTTGTACTTTCACTATAGTTATATGGTTTATATTTATATGGATGTTAATCCGTTAGATATGGAGAAAGTTTATGCATGTTTTGAAAGACAAAGAACACATGAATGTCGACCCTCATAGTTCCTTCATCATCTAGAATTAACAAGTTAATACGTAAGGTTGGTCCTCTGAGAAATCATGCATCAACAGAAAGATCTGTATTTACCCAATTGCTAAGCCGAAGACTCCATCAATAGAGCCAATGATTGGATTTATGTCTTTTTTTGTTGCTTTTGGGTGAAAATGATTGGATTTGGTTATATATTTGAGCCCCTACTTTGAACAGCCTTGGTTATTTGAGCTTGTTTTTGATGGCTTGCTAATTTGGTTGTTTCAGTTTAAGTTTGTCGTTGAGCTTGGTTGCTTGTGAGCTTGCTTTTTTCCCATGGTTTTAGTTTCAGTTTCAGTTTCATATTTATCAAAGTCAAGGTACTTAATCACATGCTTGCATCCTTTGATGGATTTGTGAGCTTCGGTTAAGCTCAGTCTTCATAGTATCCATAATTTCTCGTAAGGGACATGTTATGTGTTGTGGATGGCACTTGGTTAGATCTTGTTGCTTGTATCTCTATGTACTCGTTGATATTATTGTACTCATGGATAAATGGGTATATTATCTTTATGAATGCAATATTTTTCGATATGCCAACATGATGCATATTTCACTACTCCAATTGCAATCTCATTATAATTTGGGTTCTTTTGCAGGTTTATATAAATATGGATGGATATAATACTTGATAGCAACCTACATTGCACGATATGTATTGGTATGGCTATTTTGTATTGTTCAATTTGGGCAATGATGATGATCCTATTATGATAATGCAATCTACAATGTTTTGCGATGTTTAGGTAGGGTAATCTAGGATGAGAATGCAACCTATATTGTATTTACAATGTTAGGTGAGCAATCCATTCATGTGATTGCAACCTACATTGCAACTTCATTGTTAGATGAGGCAATCCATGTTTTCAATTTGTATACCTATATCTGAGCCCCTACCTGGGTTATATATAATTAAAATGATGGGATTTGGGTTTGAGCCTTGGTTATTTGAGTTTGAGCTTGTTTTTTATGGCTTGTTTTTGAGCTTGGTTGTTTGTGAGCTCGATTGCCAAAAAGTACTTTTGTTCTTGTATGATTTCATTTGAGCTTGTAGGTTTGTGAGTTTGAACTTAGTTTCTTGTATGAGCCTTGGTTATTTGAATATCAGATGTTTTTGAGCTTGGTTGCATGGGAGCTCGATTGCCAAAAAGTACTTATGTTCTTGTATGATTTCATTACACCGGCCTTTTCCTCAGTGTGAGACTCACTTACCAGTTTTCTCATTTAGGAACTCCATAAATATAAATATGTGTGTGTGTAGATGAGAATAGTAGATATCACAAATCTATTTATGAAATATTCTTCGGGGTGATAATAGTAGTGTTATTTGTAGTTAGGTTAGCAGTACTTGTGTCTAGATGATAATATCAGCACAAATTGGTTGTAGCTAAATACTTTTCCTGGATTAGAGTTTCCTTTGATAATGTGGGCATCGTTGCATTTCCTATTATAATTTCTTGCCTAAGAAATGTGTAAATGATAGTTGTTACATTTATTATAATTTCTAATTGGTTGTAGCTAGATACTCTTCTTAAACTTCTTCACTAGTATAAATGATACTTGATGGTCACAAGCAATCTAAAAGAAGCTCACAAGCAACCATTAGAAAATGATACTTGATGGTCATATTTTGTATAAACTGAATATGAGCTTGGGTTCTTTTGCAGCCTTGGTTATATGAGTTGTTGGTAATATGACTTGCTTTTTGTTTGCGGTTGCTTGCTTTTAGCCTTGATTATTTGAGCACTGAGCTTGTGTGTATACTTTGATGGCTTGCATGTAGGTGAGACTCATTCTTGTATGCTTTGATGGCTTGCTTGTTTGCTTCCTGTCTTGCATACAAAAGCAGCCTGAACTTGGGTCCATCTTGCTTGTTTGCGGCTGGTCGCTTGCAGCCTTGGTTATATGAGTTGTTTGCTTTGAATTCAGGAGGGTTTTGTTTCAGTTTTTGTAGCTACTCTGAGCTTACTTGCGGCTGCTTACATTGCTGGTTATATGAGCCTGAAAAGTATGGTTACTTGTTGGTGTGTTGTGGGTTTTAAGTCCAATCTGAGCTGCTTGTATACGTCGGTCCAACTCGCTTGTGTGGACAGATTTTTATTTTTTATTTTTTGCAGCTAGTCTGAGCTTACTTGCGGCTGCCTAATGCTAGTTATATGAGCTTGTTTGCATACTTGGATGGTTATATAAGCTTGCTTGCAGCATATTTCATTCTTGCATACTTTGATTTCAGGTGCAATTATTCTTTGATGGTTTGTTTCATTTTTTGCTGGTTATATAAGCCTGAAAAGTATGATTACTTGTTTGATTTGTTTCATTTTTTGTTATAGGTTGATGCGGCATAATTATGTACCAAAATTGCAAGTGCACAATTTATCAAGTTATAGTATAAAAAATATCGATCCCACGAGGAAGGTGATTTTAAGAGATTATTAGAAATGGTTCTTATGTTTTGTGCATGACAATTAGGAATAAAGAATAAGTGTGATTGTGATGAGTGGTTATTTTGATTTATGTGCAAGAGATAATAAATTGAATTTTAGAGAAGAAAGAATCAAAGAATAAATGAAATCACAAAACAAGAAAGAAGAATGAATAAAATCAAGAAATAAACCAAGAATGAAAAGAAAATTTAAGAAAGTTAAGGTAGAGGATTTAAAAGAGGTAAGAAATCTAGAATATAATCCACTAACTAATTTCAATTACAAAATATAAACTATTCTCTTTTTATCATATTTTAACTTAGATTTATTAAGCATAGATTATCAAACCATTTAAGGAAAGTGTAACCTATCAAATTATCATCTAAGCTAAAATTACTATTCATGATAAGAACAACAACATGATAATAATCCTAGAATTCATAAGCATAACCTATCAAACCATTTAAGATAAGCATAGATTATCAAATTCTTCTTCTACCGATTAGTTCTCTAGTTGATTATCCTAAACATGAACATTTTAAGTGCAAGAGAATAATTCATACAATATAAAGGAAATTAGACTAGTTTCATATAATTCTAAACTTCCTACAAGAATTAAATTCACATCTTTAAGAAATAAAAACAAGAAAAAGAACTAATTACAAAAATAAAAAGAAAAGAAAAATCTAAACTATGAACAAGAAATAAATCTAACTACAAAGAAAATAAAAATCTAAACTACAAAATAAATTGCAGAAATTAAATGCAAGAAAAATAAATCTACTCTACAAATTAAAGTGCAAAAAGAAATAAAAAAGACAAGAAAATAAAGAAGTTTACAAAATTTTTCACACCCTTAACCCCTCACTCTCTACCCCTATTTATAGTAATCATCAATGAATATGAGCCATTGGATTTGTCTTGAGCCCCAAGCATCAATCTCCACTTTTGAATTTGTTTTTTGTTCTTCTCTAGCCCAACCATAGGAGGCCTAATTGATTTTCAAAAAAAAAACAATTGAAAATTAAGTTGATCCATGAAGAGTTTTCAGAAATCAAGTTCGGCCCTCAATCTTCCCATTTGATTGAAAATGAAATCTGCAGCGGCCCATTGGAGCTTCCCAAAAAAAAATGAAGAGCTTGCAAGTCCGGCCCATAGAAAAATCAAAGCATCCGGACTCATGGAAAAATCAAGGCTGCTGCAAGTCTTTGGCCCATAGCATTTGATTTTCAAAAAATGAAAATCCGGCCCATTTACAAATCCAATCTCCAGCAGCATTTAATTCGGTCCATGAAGAAAAAAATCAAAGCTGCAGTCCCAAAGTTTCAAGACCGGTCCATTCATTTCATTTGATTTTCAGCTGCAGCATAATCCAGTCTAATGGAGCTTGATTTGGTGTATTCATTTGATGGGCTTTGGGCCTTTACATCCTTATATTTCACTTGAGAATTGGTTGAGTTTCTTGATGGGTTTTGGGCCTCCAAAAATTCGAAATTCATTTGTGAAAAGAGAGGAGGAGCTGCCATGGACATTTGGGACATTTGGGCTTTTAAAATTCAAATATTTCACTTTGGCTTCTTGAATTTCTCTTATTTCTTCATTTACTCAAGGGCCTTTGTTGAGAGATGGGATTTTTAGGATTTATTCTTCATTAACCTGCAATTAAATATAAAAGCAATTATTAGTGGTATATTTATTCATATAAAATAGATAATGATGGTAGAAAATTGTAATAAAATGTGATTATCAAATACCCCACACCTAAACTTTTGCTAGTCCTCTAGCAAAGAAAATAAAAAGAAAATCCTAACTCACTTTCGCAGGAATCGCGGTTGTATTTAGCGCATACAACAAGCCTTTAAACCCCTAGGTTACCCTAGTGGACGAGTTGTAGTCTCGTGAGGGTTTGCAGTGAATATACCCACAAAATTCAGTCAACTTACCAAATTAAAGAAGTCAGTAAATAACTAAATTCACTTGATAACTTTTAGATAATCTAATTGGAGCCAGTTATCACTCAAGAAAACATTTTTATATATAACTCTAAGGTATATTTTCAAGAAAATCTTCTCATTGTAGCAATACAAAACCAAGCCAAACTTAGAAATTTAATTTAAAAGTTTTGAAAAGAACATGCTAACTCTTTGTTTTAAATAATTTTCAAGTTGCTTGATTTAAAATATTTTCCAAGACCATATATACAACTATAAAACATTTATTAGTTTTTTTAACTCTTTCTTCCTTGGTGATTTTTTCTACTTTAACGGGCTTTCTAAGTGACCATTTAACGAGTTTTGGGCCAATGGATCCCAACCCAAATGGGCTTAGGTCATTAAGTATGGAAACACTCCTTGGGCTTAATTACTCGGTCAGCTTAGGCTTTATAAGATAGAATCACCTTGAATTAAAGAGTTTTTTTTTTAATCACCTTGAATTTAAGAGTTTTTTTTTATGGTGCCCATTTTTCGCACTCTTCTTTTATAAGGTTAGTTTTTTTTAATATATATATGTGTAAGTATATATAGTCTTTAAAAAAATGTGTAAATCAAGATAACTTAAAAAAATATTTTCAACTCTAAGTTAAGCATGCAAAAATTTTATTATTTTTAATTAAAAATCTCAGGTAAGACTTAAGTAAAGTATACTAGTTAAAAAATCATTTCTTAAGAATTTTATTTGGAGTTATTATAAAAGGTGAACTTGAATATGTCACTAACTAAGAATTAGAAAATTTAAAATCTATCAATTTGATCAATTATTACTTAACTCTATTAATTTGGCAAGTGACAATATTTTTATATTTTTTTAATAAAAAGAAAGAAAAATATAACTGAAAAGGTAAAATAAAGAGGAAAATATGTATTTCTCACCCCCACACCTAAATTTTGCATTGTCCTCAATGCAAATTCGCTGAAGCACAAAGTAAAGCAGATAAAATTGAAGAACTTATAGTTGTTCGGTTGACAATGATGATAAGGATCTGCAATTACTGTTAGTATGAGGATGAAGAAATCAAATAAGAGGAAAAATTGTAAGTAAGTATTATGTTATTTATTTATTATTATTGTTATGTTTTTTTATAGATAATGAGGTTCATGAAGAACCAACACCTCTTCCTCTCCGAGCGTAGAAAATTCTAAAAATGGTTTCAGACGTTGACCATTTATTTTAAAAATGTTACCATTTTTAGGATTTTCTATCTCGACAGCTCCATGTGAAAAAACTTGTTTGACAATAAATGGACTTGTCCATCTTGATCTTAATTTTCCAGGAAAAAGATGCAATTTTGAATTGTACAATAAAACTTTCTGTCCTGGAGAGAAATTTTTTCACAAAATTGATTTATCATAAAAAATTTTTGTTTTCTCTTTGTAAATTTTTGAGTTTATGTATGCATCATTTCTAATTTCTTCCAACTCATTTATTTGGAGCAATCTATTTTTACCTGCCGAGTCTGAGTCAAAATTTAACTATTTTATTGCCAACATTGCTCGATGTTTCAACTCTACTGGTAGGTGGCAAGCCTTCCCGAATACCAGTTTGTATGGTGACATCCCCAAATTGGTCTTAAAAGCTGTTCTATATGCCCACAGAGCATCACACAATTTTACAGACCAATCTTTTCTGTTATGATTAACTGTTTTTTCTAAGATTTGTTTGATCTGCCTATTTGTGACCTCTACTTGTCCACTGGTTTGGGGGTGATAAGGAGTTGACAATTTGTGTGTGATTGAATATTTCCTCATCAAAGCCTCGAAAGAACGGTTACAGAAATGTGTACCGTTATCACTAATGATCGCTCGAGGTACTCCAAACCGGGCAAAAATGTTCTCTTTCAAAAACTTGACAACGACCTTGTTGTCATTAGTTTTGCAAGCTACCGCCTCAACCCATTTTGACATGTATTCAACGGCTACTAGAATGTAGACATTTCCAAAGGAATTTGGAAATGGTCCCATGAAATCGATACCCCACAGATCAAAAAGTTCAACGGATAAAATGGGTTGTAAAGGCATCATATTTCTCCTAGTGACCTTCCCTAAAAGCTGACAGCGGTTACAGGTTTTGCAAAACTCGAATGAATCCTTGAAGAGAGTGGGCCAATACAGCCCAGATTGGAGAAATTTTTTAGCTATTTTTCTCGGGCCAAAGTGGCCCCCACAAAGACTACAGCTAAAAACTCTTTCTCTGTGACAGAGTAGTTTTGTTGGGCATCATTCAGAGTTCTACTGGTGTAGTAGATCACATGTGGTTTTCCATCAAACCGTTGTCCTAAAACAGCTCCAATTGCAGAATCAGATGCATCACACATCAGTTCGAATGGTAAGGTCCAGTCCGGTGCATGAATGATAGGAGCTGTGGTTAGCTCCTTTTTCAGATATTCGAAAGCTTTGAGGCAGTCGGGGGAGAAGACAAATGATGTATCCTTGGCTAAAAGATTGGTCAAGGGTCTAGCAATTTTGCTGAAATCCTTGATGAAACGTCGGTAAAAACCAGCATGACCAAGAAATGATCTGACATCTCTGACAGTTTTGGGAGGAGGGAGATTGGAAATGAGATCTACCTTAGCTTTGTCCACTTCGATTCCCCTATTGGAAACTACATGTCCTAAGACAATGCCTTGTTTGACCATGAAATGACATTTCTCCCAATTGAGAGTCAGATTTTTCTCCCTACACCGTTCTAGGACCAGTTTAAGATGATGCAAACATTGGGAAAATGTGTCACCAAAAATAGAAAAGTCATCCATGAAAATTTTGAGAAATCGCTCTACCATGTCGGAAAAAATACTGATCATGCAACGTTAGAATGTGGCCGGTGCATTGCACAGGCCAAAAGGCATGCGTCGGTATGCGAATGTTCTATACGGGCAAGTGAATGTGGTTTTCTCCTGATCTTCTGGAGCAATAGGGATTTGATTGTAACCTGAATATCCATCCAGAAAACAATAGAACTCATGTCCTGCTAAACGCTCTAACATTTGGTCAATGAAAGGAAGAGGGAAGTGATCTTTCCGAGTGTCTAAGTTAAGTTTTCTGTAGTCGATACAGACTCGCCATCCAGTTTGGATTCGAGTGGGAATCAGCTCATTAGCCTCATTTTGGATCACGGTGATCCCAGATTTCTTTGGAACAACTTGGACTGGACTCACCCATGAACTATCAGAAATGGGATAAATGATCCCATGATCGAGACATTTCAGAATGTCTTTCCTAACGGCTTCTTTCATCACTGGGTTTAACCTACGTTGAGCATCTCTAGTAGGTTTGGCATCATCTATCAAATGGATTCGGTGTTGAACAATGGTTGGACTAATCCCTTTGATATCAGCCATGGTCCATCCAATGGCTTCCCTATTCTCTCTTAAAACAGCTAAGAGAGCTTCCTTTTGACCGGTAGTCAACTCAGAAGAAATGATAACTGGTAAAGACTCGTTCTCCCCTAAGTAGGCATACTCTAGATTTTCGGGTAGAGGTTTGAGCTCTAACTTAGGGGGTTCCTCCACAGATGGGCGAAGCTGGACTCGGGGTTCTATCTCTAAAGGTTCTCGTTGCCAGCCAACAGCAAAAACATGATTGACCAGCGGTTCTATCTCAAGTTCGTCATCAGAAAGCTCCTCAATCATTAAATCAGATGTATTTGAATCAGACTCACACTCTCCCTCTTGTTGTTCACTGGATATTCCTTGAATAAAATTCACTTCCATGGGTTCATCAGATGGATCACTAGGTTGTCTCCCTAAGTTGAAGATATTGAGGACAACAGTCATATTCCCAAAAGATAGTTTCATCTGACCGGTTCTACAGTTTATCAAAGCATTTGAGGTGGCTAAGAACGGTCTTCCTAGAATGACGGGGATTTGACTTTTGAGATTGGAAACGGGCTGCGTTTCCAAGACAATAAAATCAACAGGGAAAATGAACTCTCCAACTTTGATCAGAACATCCTCTACCTCTCCTTTGGGAATTTTTACAGATCTATCAGCTAACTGTAGAGTGCATCTTATCGGTTTAAGTTCTCCTACACCTAGCTATTGATAGACTGAATAAGGAAGGAGGTTGACACTGGCTCCCAAGTCTAGTAGTGCCTTATCAATGTGAGTGTTACCTATGACGCATGGAATTGTGGGACAACCAGGGTCCTTGTATTTCAACGGCATGGGTTTTGAAAAAATTTCACTGAGGTTGGCAGCTAAGAAGACTTTCTTGGGGACATTGGTGGTTCTTTTCTTAGTGCATAAGTCTTTCAAGAACTTTGCATAAGAGGGGATTTGTTCGATTGCATCTAGGAGAGGGATGTTGATCTTGACCTGTTTGAATGTTTCTAGGATTTTCTCAACCTACGGGGAGTTTTTCCTAGGTTTGAGTCTATCTGGAAAGGGGGCAACGGGCCTATACCTATCTAGATCAGGCTCAATTTCAAGTTCAGCGTTTTGGTCATCGGAAGGAATGTGTGTTGGATGGGAGAAGGGGTTTGATCCGGTGGCATTCTAACCTGATTGTCTATTTGTTTTCCTGATCTCAGAGTGTGAATTGTATTCAGTTGAGCTGGATTGTTAGAACTGGATCCAGTGTCTTTAGGGTTTGCAACAGGTTGACTAGGGAATTTTCCTTTTTCTCTCTCACTCCCGGTAGCGGCTAATTGCCCAAGTTGGGTTTCTAACCGGGCTATGGCTTGCGTGTTTGAGTTGAGCATTTGGCCGGTGGTTTGCATGAATGAATTTAGAGTGGTGGATGATTGGGTCAACATGTTGGTAGTTTGTGTAGAAGCTTTGATCATAGCTTCTAAACCCTTTTCTAAGACACTCAAACGTTTGTCATGATCAGAATTTGAAGGATTTGTAGGCTGGTGAGGATGAGGATGTTGGTTTGGAAAAGGTGGGTTAGAAAAATTGTTCGGTGCATTGAACGGGACAGCGTTTCCCCTCGGGAATTGCGGGTTTATAATCGTCGCCATCTTCGCTTCAGATGCAATGTTTGACTCCAGGGAAAGACCACTAGACTTAGATTGGGAAACAGATGAAACCCTGTCATCACACTTTTCCCACTGTATTGTTTTCTCGGATAAACTCTCTAGAAATTCCCAAGCTTCATCTGCGTTTTTTCTCATAAAATCTCCCTGACACATCGATTCTAAAGATGTTTTTGAAGAATAGTCCAATCCTTCATATATGACTTGGCACAGTCGCCATTTTTCTAGACCGTGATGAGGACATTGGATTAAAAGATCTTTAAATCGGTCAAAGTATTTCCAGAATGGCTCTCCCGGGACAATTTTGAAATTCTGAATGCTGTTCCTAAGCTTTACCGTTTTGTGAATAGGGAAAAATTTCTTGAGAAAAACGGTGACAAATTCCTCCCAAGTTGAGATGGAATTTATCGGTAAGCTGTACAGCCATTTTTTAGCTTTGTCCTTTAGAGCAAATGGAATAAATCTAAGCTTAATCGCATCTTCAGTTAATTCTCTCATTTTAATCATAATACATACTTCCTCAAATTTCGAGATAAATATATATGCATCTTCTGTTTCATTACCTAGAAATTTGGGAAGCATGTTTATGAAATGCGGTCTAAGCTCAAAATTTGCTCCATTTACTTCGGGGAGTCTTATGCAAGATGGAATTGTATTTCTGGTGAGTTAACACATATCCTGAAGAACTGGTTGATTTGCCTGTAGGCGTATAAAATTGCTTATAGGTCCCTTAGCACAGCTCGGCACAAACCGATGAACCATCGGGCGACATATCCAAACACGAGCGTCAGTCCACAACGCCGAAGCCAAGTGACACGCAACGTTGCGGATTAACGAGGCGACGAGGCTAACGAACCGCACACAAACAATGGAATACATCCATTCGCATGCGGAATCAAGCTAACAGTTTGGTGAGTCAACAAGTCATCCAACCATAGAACGGATTTGAACTCAAACACCGAGGCGGATTTACTGCCATATTAGGATTCGGACTGTCAAATCAGAGTCCGGATTAACAACGAAGCGGGTTTAGTGCCAAATCAGGATTCAGATCAACAAATTAGAATCCAAATCAACCACGAGACCGGAAAAAACGGCAAAACCCAAACATCAAGGGGACTCGGCCAAAACCGAGCCACCTATGGGTGGCTCGGCCAAAGCTGAGCCACCTATAGGTGGCTAGGGGGCCGAGCCACCTATGGGTGGCCGGCCCAGATCTAAGCCAAGGCACAGATCTGAGAGCCTATAAATAGGAGGGCATGGTTCATTTGTGAGAGGTGGGAACTTTTGGAGCCGAAACTCTGCCGAATTGAGAACTGAGCTTGGAGTTTTGAAGACTTGAAGACTTGGACATCCAGATCTGGTTCTTGGCGAGCATCAACGTCACAAAAGGTAGGAGTTCGAGAGAGAGAAATCAGATCTGAGATCTACACAAAGTAATACTCCGGATCAAAGCTTGGCCTTTGATCCCGAGAACTAGAGGCTATTATTTCCTTGGTGAAATAGTACCACCCGGCTATTATTTCCTTAGTGAGATAACACCCGTCAAATCGTGTAGATCCGACCGGATCTAGATCGCGCGGTGGTCCACGGATTAACCCCGGCTCGGCAAAGAACCCACAAAAGCGAGTGACCGCAAAATAGGAGCTCGTGATTCTTTCGAAAGGAAAGTTGTGATCTTTTTTCATTTTCTTTTGATTTTATTGTAACCGGATCTTATAAAAAGACCGGATCTTTGTAATTGATAAACTGTTAACAAAGGAATCAATGGAATCAATGAAAGCTATGATTTTTCCTGCGAACAATCTGGCGACCACAGTGGGAGCCACCGATCTCGCTGCCGAGATCGTCACGTCGCAGCCACGGATCTCAATCCCGGTCGAGGAGGAGGTCGAATATGAATTCGATCAGGCCAAGTTCGAGGAGTATCTGTCATCCTCGTCCGGATCCACCTCCCCCCGCAAGTCCAAGAAGTTCTCCTCCAGGAGAAAAGTTCGTTGGTACGAAACCCCAACTAATGCCAAAGTCGCATCGGGTGAAGTTCCACCGACCTCCAACGAGGTCAAACCTGTTCTTGCCGACGCCTCTACTGTTGAGGGCGTTGTGACTCTCTCAAAGAGAGCCCGCCAGAGGCGACGTCAACGCCTTGCGCGGCAACTCGCTAAGGCGATGGAGTCTACAGACGGAGTCCTCTACAACACGGATCTGAAGAACAGGGGAGGCAAACAGCCTCAACAACTGAAGAATGACAGCTCCTCCAAGCCGCCAACGAACGAATGGATCCGGGTCAAACGGAACCGTTCGACACTTGAAGAGCGGATTCACAAACGCCGTGCGTTACTCGCACAAGCAAAAATTCTTGTGCAGGAGGCCAAGAAGTTGGAGGAAGAAAGAGTGGCCAAAAAGCCATCACCAACCCGCCAAGTATGGAGGCCGAAGCAGCCTCCAACAAAAGTTCAACCACCGGCGAATCAACCCAAGCCGCCGATGATTCCAGTAATTACTCCGGGAGATCACGCAGAATCATCCCGAAAGAAGAAGCCAGTTTTGGAGCGCCTCAGTCCACTTCCCTATGAGCGAGGCAAGGCTCCAGTTCAAGAGCGTTTGGGCCCTGAAGAAGGCACTCAACATGCTGGGGGTCGCCGCCATCCTCAACATGCCAAAGAAATCATGGCAGCTACGCGCACCAATTTGCGCATTGAAGTCCAGGAGCCCGCTGAGAACTCACGCCCAAAAAGGCATGTTTCGAGGCGCGTGACTTTTGAAAGCCCAAAGAAGGCAGTTCTTCCTCAGAAGGAAACATTATCGTCTGATGACGATAGTGTTATACCTGAGAAGTCGTGCCAACACACGATAGGTTACTCCGACCGTCAAGCAGACGAGTTGTACTATCGTGTTGGGGGTACGGGTAAAACCAGGAAAAGAAGTCCCCGAGAACAGGAAACTCAATGCCCCTGTTCCAAACTCATTCGGGCAGTATTGTCTGAATGTAACTGCATCAAGGCGATCCCCGAAAGAATTTTGGTTTTCGAAAGGCTCAGTGCCAAAACGCCAAAACCAAGGCCTAGGCGTTTCCGACGAAGAAGAACGGTGGTTGGAGACTGTAGGGTGAAAATTTGATTCTTCCGAAGAAAGGAGTTTCGTTTGTATTTATAAGAAAGCTTATTACAAACTAACAAATCAAATGTTTACAACAGAAGCAGAGGGAAGGCCCTCTTTGTTTTGTGTGGGGACTTTAGGTGGCTATAGGACGCTTCGCTCGATGCTCGGGTCGAGTCTGCTTCCCTTGGACCGTTTGAATGAGGTTGCTGGAGAGCTTCAGTTCGCAGTAGAAGCTCGGGGCAATGGAGTTCGGGTCTGCTTAGTTCGTCGGCGATCGGAGCTCGGAACTAGGCAGCAGTGCTGTAATGCAAGGATTTGCTAACAGCTTGGTCTCAACTCTTTTTTCTCCAAGTTTTGCGACCTCTCTTCCATCGTGCTGGAAGGGGTTTTTAAATGAAAGAAGGACAGCTTGACTTCTCCTTGAATTGTGGGATGTGACCACATCCTCTTCAGAGACGTCTCGCCGTTCCTCGATACCATGAACGGTCATTCCAGGGATTGTGCTCTATGTCCTGTCACCTACGATGGGAAGGCCCATTCTTGTATGTGAGGCAACAAACGACTGCTATCCGAGTGGATTTGACCAGCATTAATGAACCGCATTTATGAGTTTGCAGATCGATGAAGTGTCTGTCCGATCACTTGTACTGTGCGTGACCGCCCGGCGTGCTTTGAGCACGACGCTTTCTCCTTTCCGGTCAGGAGAGGCGGTGAAGTAGGTGTACAGTACTCGAGTGGGTCTAGCCAGCTTGCCGAGTGCCGGCGGATCCAGCTCTTGGCTCAGACATCCGAGGTGAGTCGCATTTATGAATGCTCAGGTTGACTCGACACCTGTCCAGGCTTTCGTGCTGCGCGTACTGCGAGCGGCCGTTTGACGGTCCTGGGGTATCGTGCTCTCTCTCCCTTCGGGTCGAGAGAGATGGGAAGGTCCATCTCAGCACGTGGGGTAGTGGATACCCAGCTGTACTGACGGTTTTGGGGCTTGCTGGCGGATTCGACTCCGAACTCGGGCAGGCGAGTTGAGCGAAGAGCGAATTTCCGCCATCCTGATCGACCCTAACTCGTGCTGGCGAGTCGACCGTTAGGCGAACCTGAACTTGAGTACAGTCGACGTCTACGCGGTTTAGGTCCGTGCCAGAGAACTGGGCGTGCGAACTCTTCTCGTAGGCAAATTTCCTGTAGACCCATAGAGGTATTTTTTACCGTCTACAAGACCCCCTTCAAAGTTTTCAGACCTAAACTGGCTTGCGTGTGGTCTGGAATACTTTGAATGAAGAAATTGTTGGCGAAGCAAGTGCCTTCGATTTCTCTTAGGATTTTTAGCAAATCCTCAGCTATCAACGGGTTTGATGTGCCTTTACCGATTACCGTTTGAATCGGGCTAGCCATACTATTCTCCTCAGTATGATGAGTTGTCGAACAGTTTCTCTTAGGCTTAATGCTAAGATTTCTGCTCTAACCCTTAGCCATCTGGGGCGTGGGTTTCAACCGTTTAAGCAAGGTCATTCTTTTGGCTTTGTTCGTAATTTTACCTTTGAGGGCGAATGCATCGTCAAGGCGAAATTAGTTTTTGGGAGCCAAATTTCGCGCGACTCGTGGGGTTATGCCCAGTATTTGCAGGCGAAACCCTTCCTTTTGTAGGCGGAACCGGATCTGACGGGAGATGAGCCACGTGTCTGCTGATAGAGCCTCGTGCTTCCCAGCTAAGACATTGGATCGTGGCGATCGTGACTTGACAGCACGATCTTCGTGCGTTTCGCCCTGCGACGTATCGTGGCCGTGGTTCTCGGACTCAACCGTCGGATTCAAACGCTAATCTCGGTCCCTTCGATGCACTGAGGGTGATCTGGGCCGTCGAATTTGATCGTGGCCCCGTTTCCTGTCCGTTAGGGTTTTCGCCTTTCGAGGGCAGTCGTGGCCACGTGGACAACTCCGCCCTTCTAAATCAGCCGTTTTCCTCCATTGGGAGTTACCGTGCTTTCAAATCTTGAAAGGGAACATCCAAGGAAAGAATTCCCGCTTCCTCTTACAATGGCTCCGAAACCTAAGAGGTGCAAAGTGAGGGGTGCAGGTCCCGGACGTTACTCCGACCGTCTCTCTGCCGGCATGCCTGCCGGTGCTATGGAGTCGCGCCCAGGTACGTTGCAAGGGTTTGCTGGACGATCTCTTGTAGGTCTTAGGCGTCGGATTTGGGGAGATGAGCGTTGCTCGTTAAGCTTGGTAGCCTTCCCG
This sequence comes from Asparagus officinalis, assembly GCF_001876935.1. Taxonomy (NCBI): domain Eukaryota; kingdom Viridiplantae; phylum Streptophyta; class Magnoliopsida; order Asparagales; family Asparagaceae; genus Asparagus; species Asparagus officinalis. Next base: position 74,541,743 of record NC_033796.1, read on the forward strand.
ATTTGGGGCAAAGCTTGCCCTGTTTGCCCTTAGAAGACGATTACCGTCTCCGCGGGCGAGCCCTTCAGCGGGAAGGAGGCGAACTCCCTTTTTGTAAGGCGAGTCCGGCCCTTTCCTGTTAGAGGGACGTCTAGTCTGTAGGGGCAGACTTTATTCGAAGTGGGTTCCTCTTTGCGATTTCACCCTCCTCTGTTTGATGGGCGATTTTACCCCTACCGCGGATTTTGTCTTGATTGACCTTCTTCTTTTCTTTTTCTTGCAGCGACCTTTTCCGATGAGGCTTTTCCAGAGGGTGTGGCCGTCGGCCACGTCGGGGCTACGAGCTACGCAGCACCTTCTCGGTTTCCCTCTTTGGCTCCAGTACCCGTGTTCACCGCTGATAAGCCGCATGGTCTGATACAGAGGGTCTCGGATGGTCATCATTTGACCCTACGCGAGCTGACAACCAACGCGGCGCTGACAGATGAGGCCAGGGCAGAGCTGCCGAAACCTCAATTTTTGTTTGGCGACTCCATGACCGACCCTTCCGCCCTGCTGCTCAAAGAGAGCCGGTGGTACCGCACGGTAGAGGGGACCCATTACTACCTCCCCAGCATGTCGAGAGGGTTTTCGATTGTTGAGCTGCGGTCCCTCGCGATCCCTCGGACGATGAACTGGGATTTGACCCCCACTCAGGACGGGGTCACTTGTGGCGTCTTTACGGGCTCTACGGCTGGGTATGGAGTGGAGAGCTCATGTAAGCGCGTGACGGGTCTGCGCCCTGGCTTAGTGTCTGTTGAACCGCCCGTAGGGGAGTCGACAGCGGTGGCGGAGACCTTCCATCACCGCTTCTTTCGAGCTGGTGGGAGCTTTCCCCCGAAGGACTTTAGAGCCCCGGGGTGGGTTTACTCTGCGCCTGGCAGCGACACGTGGTGGTCCAAGATCACCGACTATGTTCTGGCCGAAAATGCTGACCTCAAGGACACAGAGCTGTATGTGGCCATCGAAGCCACTCGACATGGCCTGCGGATCAACGCTTCTCAATTCCATAGCATTCTGGAATTGTATTGTGCGGAAAGCGGCACATTTTTCACCCCCAACGGTGAACTTGGTATCACCCCCTTCGAGATGCACGACGTGTCAGGGCTACCTCTGGGAGACTTCCCTTATGAGGAATACGTCCCTGATCAAGATGAGATCGATCAGCTGTCGGACAATTCCCCTCTGGCGGTTGAAACTCTGTGGGAGTTACTCTGTCACTTCCACATATGCCTCAGTACCTTAGGGGCCTCGGATCATAAGGGGAAGAGGAAGAAGACCCCAGGGATTAGCCACAAGAATTGGGCTGATTATCTGTTCCCTGGGAACGATGTCAAGGGGAAGCCCGCTCTCCCGTTAGGCGCGTGCGACCAGCCCGAAGTGGAGGCGAGGACAGCTAGAGAAGGAAGCACCATCACTCTTGACCGCGACGAGGGCGGATTTAAGGCTGGTACGGTCCTTCACTCATTCCATCATCAGGCGAAATTTCTCATTTCGGGGAAAGCGCTGCTCGCGGGGTACCTCATGTTATGGCTGAAGAGGTGCGTAATCCCCACTCACTCCTTCGAGGCTCTTCCTATAGAGGTCGTGTATCCGGCGGTTTGCCTGGCTCACGGGAAGTCTTATTCCCTGGTATCGGCGACGATAGCGTGCATCCATCGGGGGCTCCGTACTCTGACGAGCCAATTCTGCCGTGTGTCGGTCCTCGACGAGGGGGAAGGAGAAGTTATCAGAACCCCCAATCCTAGGGTGGGGCTACCGTATACCTACTTGATGGCATGGTTCGTCTATCACTGCGAATGCTTGATGAGTGCCCCGGCAGCGCTTCAGGGAGACAAGTTTGTTCCCTTCGTCCAGCGTTTGGAGAGGTGCTCTTGGAAGTGCAAGGACATCCCCGATACGAGGAAGACGCTCTCCCACTTCGGGCACTATAATTTTCGTCGATCTTTTCCTTACTTCAGCGGGGGTGGATATGGAGAATCTCTCAGGGATGCGCCGACGGCGGATCACCACACAATCCTTTCCCGTGGTGCCTTTCGCTGGTTGGTGGACATTCGACCAGGGTATCACGTTCTGAGAACAGGCTCCACATGCTATCTCGAGCCATACATCCCTTGCAGGTTTGCCCGCCAGTTTGGGTATGATCAATTGTATGTGGGCAACGCCAACCCTCGCCTACACTTCGAAGGAGGACTGGTTGACGGCGCTCGGGGGTGGTTCTGGACCCATGCTGGAGGTACTCAAGCTCGTTTCGAGTTGCCTGCGAAGGACCGCGATTTACACCACACGCTCTTGTACTGTCGGTGGTATCGGGGTGCTAGTGCTGACCCTGCCAACTTCTGGTTCCAAAGCTCATGTCTGGCGGAACGCGATCGTCCCATCAGGGGCTCTCTCCGTTCTTCAAAGAGAAGGGGCCACCAAACCGCTAGGGAGTTGTTCTCGGAGGATCCAGTGGAGGACTGTGAGAGCTTCGATGCTGGTGGCGAATCTGAGGTTCCCGATGTTCGAGCTCCGGTTCAGAGTCCGACAATCGGACAAATGGGGGCACCTTTGCTATCCCCGAGTAGCTCGCTTCTCTCGAAGCGTCAGCGGGAGGCGGTGGCCGAGAGTTCCAGAGCGGAGGCGGCCAAGAAGGCTCGCTGTGATGGGACAGTCGGGACCATCCAAGTGGCAGGGGGTCGGGATGACGTTTCTCCGATAAGGATTCCTGGAGCGGCTCCGTCCGGGTCTGGAGTGGCTCCGTCTGGGTCTGGAGTGGCTCCGTCTGGGTCTGGAGTGGCTCCGTCTGGGTCTGGAGTGGCTCCGTCTGGGTCTGGAGTGGCTCCGTCTGGGTCTGGAGTGGCTCCGTCTGGGTCTGGAGTGGCTCCGTCTGGGTCTGGAGTGGCTCCGTCTGGGTCTGGAGTGGCTCCGTCTGGGTCTGGAGCCGTG
>NC_033796.1:74549621-74552385 GCF_001876935.1 Asparagus officinalis
GCACAAAACTCTTTGCTGTGCGTTTTCACCAAAGTCGAGAAGAAAAATCACAGCCGAAAAATCAAAGTTCCTTGCACCTCAATTGCGGCTGCCCAAAGTTCACAAATCTCCTCCTTTTTCCCACACTGCCCTAGGAAACGAATAACATATATAGGCTGATTGTCGGGTGGGCCTGGTAATTCGGGTTCAGTCTTCACGTGTGATTGCTTCACGTGAAGTTTGCCTCACGTGGGTGGCCCCACTCCCACTTCGTTCACAATTCTCCACCTCGGTGAAGTTTTCCAAAACTGAGCCGACACCATAGCATCCAAATGTCCCAACTTATTGTGTCCAGTACGAACTCAATCCACAACAAGTCGAGAACCCGAACGAGAGTCCAAACAATCTCACCCCCCATCAACTAATCCAAACCGGCTGCATCTGAAAGACTGCCTACGTATCCTCTTGCCCAAGGAATCAAGCCGAACGTAGTTCATCCAAATGGCCGTCAACGGCCTCAACAATCACTTGTTGCTCGGAACCACCTTAGTGAGCATATCCGCCGGATTATCCTTCGTGTGGACTTTCACAATTTCCACATCGCCATCTTCAAGAACATCTCGAACGAAGTGATAACGAACGTCAATGTGCTTCGTCCTCGCATGAAAAACCTGATTCTTCGCCAAATAGATAGCACTCATATTATCACAATGAATAGTGACGGGCCTCTGCGATATACCAAGTTCCTCCAAAAGTCCTCGAAGCCAAATAGCCTCCTTCACAGCCTCCGTAACTGCCATATACTCTGCCTCCGTCGTAGACAAAGCCACCGTCGACTGTAAGGTGCATCTTCAACACACCGGCGCACGGGTCAAAGTGAACACATACCCCGTAGTAGACCGGCATTTATCCAAATCCTCGGCATAATCCGAATCAACATAGCCAATGCATAATTGCCCACCTGTAGTGTCCCGCTCATAAACTAAATCAACATTGAGTGTACCTTGAATGTACCTCAAAATCCATTTCACAGTGTCCCAATGACCCACTCCTGGATCATGCATGTATCTCGATACCATGCTTACTACCTGTGATAAATCTGGGCTCGTACATACCATTGCATACATCAAGCTCCCAACCGCACTCGCATCAACTCACGATCTTCAACTGACTTCGGTGAAAGACCAGCTGAAAGCTTCAAATGGGCTCCCAATGGTACACTAACTGGCTTCGTATCCATGCTAACATGGAATCGCTGTAGAACCTTCTTCAAATAAGCCACCTGTGTCAAACAAATTCTGCCCTTCTTCTTGTCTCTGCCGATCTCCATCCCTAGAATGCGCTTCGCCTCACCCAAGTCTTTCATCTCAAACTCATTTGATAGTTGAACTTTCAACTCATCTATAGCCGACCTGGAAGTAGAGGCAACCAACATGTCATCGATATAAAGTAACAAATAGATGTACGCACCTCCTTTCAACTTGCGAAAATATACGCAAGGATCAAACTGGCTCCGAGTGTACGAATGACCAATCATAAAACCATCAAATCGCCTATACCACTGTCGAGGAGACTGCTTCAAACCGTATAGCGATTTCTTCAGTTTGCAAACTAATTTTTCCTTCCCTGCAGCTCGGAATCCCAATGGCTGAGTCATATATATTTCTTCATCAAGATCACCATGAAGAAATGCCGTCTTTACATCCAACTGATCTAACTCCAAACCATACTGTGCCACCAAAGCTAGCAAAATCCGAATCGAAGAGTGCTTCACCACCGGAGAGAAAACCTCATTATAGTCAATACCTTCCTCCTGTGCATAGCCCTTCGCAACCAACCTAGCCTTGAATCTCAACGGAGTGCCTTCAATGCCCTCCTTCTTCGTGTATACCCACTTGCAACCAATTGCCTTCCGCCCCTTTGGAAGCTCAACAAGCTCCCATGTATCGTTCTTATGAAGAGATTCCATCTCCTCCTGCATAGCCACCTGCCACGAATCAGCCTCCGAACTCTGCTCGGCCTCTCTGAATGTAGTAGGCACCAACTCATCGATACTCTCCACCGGAAGTGCATACGCAACTGTGTCGGCATACCGTGCTGGCATCTGTATGTTTCTCCTCTGTCTCCTAGCCGCAATAGAATCCTGAACCTGAGCCGTCGGTTCCTGATCCTGCACATTTGTACTCGTATCCTCCGTGTCATCGTCGTGTTCGCCTGGCGTCACCTCAGTCGGCACCTGCATGGATACTGTACCATCTGGACAATGTGGAGCTGCATCAATCTCCACCACCTGCGATATCTCCTCCGTCGGGTCACTCTCCACCTGATGAGAGCTGGGAAGCTTCAAGATAGAAGCCTCATCAAACGTGACGTCCCTACTCAGCACAATCTTCTTATCAACTGGATCCCAAAGCTTGTATCCCTTGACACCACGCTTGAATCCTACAAATATGGCCTTCCTAGCTCGAGGTTCCAATTTATCAGTTCTAACATGATAATATGCAGGGCACCCGAATACCTTGAGCTGGTCATAGTCATGTGCTGGCTTTCCCGACCACATCTCCATAGGGGTTTTCCCCTCAATCGCAGATGAAGGCAGCCTATTAATGAGGTGGCTCGCATAAGAAAGTGCCTCAGCCCAAAAGATCTTCTCCAAACCACTCTGCGACAATAAGCATCGAATCTTCTCCAGTAAAGACCGATTTAATCTCTCTGTCACCCCATTCTGCTGCGGTGTATGACTAACTGTGAAGTGTCTCTCTATGCCCTCGTCTCGACATAGCTG
>NC_033796.1:74553385-74554882 GCF_001876935.1 Asparagus officinalis
ATATTTAACATTCTTCCGGGAACTTCCCGTTACATGAATTATCGACCCCCAGCTTTCTTTGCAAAACTGAGTATAACAAGGAGTACGTCATCCTCAGTCGCATGTTCGGATTATCCTTAAGAATATAAGATTCTCTAGGAACTTCCCGTTACATAAATCATCCACCCCCCAGCTTCCTTCGCGAAACTGGGTCTAACATCATGTTGAGTCACATGACCGGGTTATCCTTAAGAATATTACATGTAAAAATTCTCAAGGAACTTCCCGTCAAGAGTGGGAAACAGTTTAGACTCATATACCTATTGGAGTATCGAGGAGTAGTTTATACTCGTATACTCTTTGGAGTGAGGGAAAACAGTTTATACTCGTGTATCCGATGGAGTAGGGGAAAACAGTTTATACTCGTGTATCCGATGGAGTTGGGGAAAACAGTTTATACTCGTGTATCCGATGGAGTTGGGGAAAACAGTTTATACTCGTGTATCCGATGGAGTATTCTGGCCATCTTTACTCGACTTCTTTCGCCGTTATGACGCCGGAGTCAATTAAGGCTTGGATCTTGTTTTTGAGTCCAAAGCAAATCAATAGGTGGTAGCTCGATCTTGTCGTTGGCGAGGAGGTATTTCAAGATGGCTGGAGCTTCATCATCTTCGAAAGAATACTCCTTTTGGAACCTCGGATCGAGAGTTGCGTTCACAGGAATTGCGGATGTCGTCGGTTGACCTCTCTCAACTTTCTTTCTTTTAAGAAAGTGTTCTGCTTGTTCGCCACGTAATTTTAACTCTTTCCAAGTTTTGGATGGTACGACCCCCAGAGCTTCCAGGACATCGATGGAGAGGTTATTGTGGTTGCATTCCCAATGATTGCAGATGTCATTGGTTGGCCTCTCTCAGCTTTCTTTCTTTTAAGAAAGTGCTCAGCTTGTTCACCTCGAGATTTTAACTCCTTCCAAGTTGTGGATGGCACGACCCCCAGAGCTTCCAGGACATCGATAGAGAGGTTATTGTGGCATGTTTGCAGTATGAACTCCTCTGTAATAGGATCTCTGCAATTCATTGCTTTGTTACGGAAACACTTGACAAAGTTGTCAACTGACTCTCCGTCTTTTTGCTTCTCATCTAGAAGGGTTCCGATTGACACTTCGGCGTCATCATCAAAGAAGTTGCTGAGGAACAAACTTTCTATGTCATCCCAGCAATTGATACTCCCTGGCTTGAGCCGTCGATACCAATCGAAGGCGGGCCCACGAAGGGTGCCAACGAATGACCGGACCATTAAAGCCTCGTTTCCAGAGATCATGCCCAAATGAGACTTGAAATAAATCAAGTGCTGAATCGAAGGACGTTGAGGAGAATGAGTTAGGCCATCCCCTGTAAGAGGTGCCATTGAACCACCCCCAATATCGTTATTGGGAGGGTGTGTTAAACCACCCCCAGCGTTATTACTATTAGGAGGTGTATCAGCCATAATGACTTCATCCACCTCTGGATCACTGTC
>NC_033796.1:74554892-74569371 GCF_001876935.1 Asparagus officinalis
GGATACGGTATTGAATCCCATTCTCTTGGATAGGGACATGGAATACCCGTCCTCTTCACTTCTTGAGCCGTCATCAAAGCGTTGACTTTGTTTTCAAGCTCTTTCATTTTCTCGTCATCGTCTATGTCTTCATTCGAAGGACGTTGAGTCTCAGCCAATGACTTCATCCACTTCTGGATCACTGTCATCCACAACTTTCTGAGTGTGGCGGCTGGATTCAGTTCTCTGACTGGACTCAGGGGGTTGAGACCGTTGAGCTAGCAATTCTCTCATTTGTTGGATAGCTAACTCCATAGAGCAAGCTGAGCGATTCCTCAAGAGGAAGAAGGCGGAAAGAGGCCAACCGGCGACGAGTGTTCCAAAGCAAAACTTCGTCCCACGGGGGAAAGGTAAGGCACAAGCTAATGCAGTTGATGCTAATCAAACCTTTCAATTGCAACCACAGCAACAGCAGCCACAGCAACAAGCACCCCAACAATCTCGAGGACAATGGCAACAACGGCCTCAGAAGCAGAAATCTGCGGAGCCGAGGTTTCCTAAAGTGTACTCCTTCAAGGATGATGAAGTTCCCGGCATCTTCAAATACCTGTTGGAGAACAACAAGATCCAGTTGCCGGCGATCGTGGATCAAGAAGGGGCCAGCAAAGTGACGGATCCAAAGTACTGCGCGTACCACAGAGCGGTCCACCACCCTACGAGATCATGCTACCACCTCAAGGACAAGATCCAGGCGTTAATCGACGTAGGAGTCATAACCCCGAAACCAGCCAAGAATGTGGGGGCCAACGCAGTGTCAATCAGTTTTGGGTCGGTGCCTACAACTTGGTTCGAGCCAAAACGCGTCACCAAAGTCGGGATGAAGACGGTGAATGACGATCCGCACGGACAGCGCCAAAAGGGACTTGTGCCGCACACAACCCCAAATGGCGAAATCCTTTGGGTTCATCCAGATCTGATTGGAGATGAACAATGGGCCGGTTCGTCATCCGGGAGGAAGTCTAAAGGAAAAGGGAAGTCTTGTTATGGAGTCTCTGCTATCCCAGGGGAAGATGACGAAAGAATCTCCACTTTCCTGCTCTCTGAAGAAGAACAAGAAGCTTTTGCGACACGGAGCGGAAATGAATACCACTACAATTATCCGCCACCTAGTGAGCAGGGGGTGAACAAGCGGGGACCAGCCAAAACTCTCACGGAGATGGGAGTGATTGCAAGTCCCACACCGGGTAAAGAAGCTCTACGACAACCGGTGAATAAACCAAAAGAGAAGAATCCCCAAGAGGTACAGAATCCGAAGCAGTCTCGTTTCAGTCGTCCAATTGGAAGAGACAAACCGGAAAGCTCGAAGACTCCGCATAGCTTCGACATTATGGCGCAATTAGCCAACATTCCTGCACGGATAACGCTGTATGAGTTGCTGCGATTATCCAAAGAAACCAGGGAGGCCCTACAAGAAGCTTTGGCCAATGCAGAGGTATTTCTGACTCAAGTCAAGCCGATACCTGAACAGCCAGAACCGCTGAGTCAACAGTGCAACATAGCGACTAAGAACCTTCCCTGCATTACTTTCACCAAAGAAGATATGCAGACGAAGAATTCGAACCACGATCGGCCGTTATATTTCGTCGGATACATTGGCTCCAGCCAAGTCAACCGAATCCAAGTGGATCCGGGTTCTGCTGTGAGTATTATGCCGCTTCGATTGATGCATTTCCTCGGCATCCCAGTAAGCAAGTTGGCGTCCACAGGCACTGTTATTTATGGATTCAACACTAGTGGGTCAAGACCCTTGGGTAAGATCCGGGTGAAGTGCCAGATGGGAGATCTGAAGACAGAAGTCACGTGTTATGTGATCGATGCGGAGACTTCGTACAACTTACTATTGGGTCGGCCTTGGATCCATAGTAACGTGATAATTCCCTCTACTCTCCATCAGTGTTTGAAGTATGTCGACACTGACAATGAGGTTAGGACGGTGGTCGCGGATAAGCAACCATTCAAGGGGTATGAGAATTATTTCACCGATTCTCTCCTTTATGGTAACGAATCCGATACTGAACCATCGGCCCAGGGCACAGACAGCGGAGAAGAAGCTGATTCTGAAGCCGGATTCGATTACAATGGCGGTTTTGTTTTAAATGACATTGTACCCTTTGTAATCAATCTTGACGATGAACAATCGTCAGATGGAGGTTGTAACTGGCAACTTGCCGATATTGCAATAAAAGATGATTTAGAGTACTCCTTGTCTCTTGATGATGTGATAAAAGAGCTGTACGACAATCCTGAGTTGTATATGCCGATCCGATCATCCTATGTAACGAAGGAACACCTCCAGCATTCTTTCGGAACAACCATGGTCATCCCGAACAAAGTAAGAGGTGCTAAAGAAGTGATTTACGGTAAAGGAAAAAGCTCTCCGTTACCAGATCATTTCCTAAGTGAAGACGAAGATGATGACAAACCTGGTCGACATCTATCCAAGTATAGTCCAGAAGCGCGCAAGCTCATGGAAAAGCAGGGCTACGATTTCACACTCGGAGAAGGTTTATACTTCGATCGAGGTCCTCGTAATCCAGCCAAAGCAGTATATGTACCAAAAGGTAAACCTGAGGATTATTATAAATATGGGCGAGGCTTAGGTTATGTTTCATCAGATGACGAATGTGGTTGGCAAATTATCGATCAAATTGCTAACAAAGCCAAGAAGGGATACTCTCCCGATGCTTCAGAGTGGGACTCCGATACAAGTCTGGGAGAAGTTTTCAAAACCCTAATGGCGAACATGACTACAGCTGATCCATCCACCATGGAAGACGACGATCAAATGCCAACATGGGAAGACCCGTGGGTTCACCATCTGAATATGCAGTATGGCGATAGGTTCGAGCAAAGAGAACCACCCACTGAAGATAAAATAGTCCAGATTAACATGGGTGATGAAGCTAACCCAAAGCCTATATTCATCAGCGACAGTCTTCCCCCAGATGAGAAGGAGGAATTGATTGCTCTCATCAGGGAATATATCGACGTCTTCGCATGGAATTATGAAGACATGCCAGGGCTCGACCCCAATGTCGCAATGCACCGCCTCGATATCAAGCCGGATGCCAAACCTGTCAAGCAACAGCAAAGACGGTTTCGTCCGCAGATTATGGAAGCCATTGAGGCAGAGGTTAAGAAGTTGATCGAATCAGGATTTATCCGAGAGGAACAACATCCAGACTGGTTAGCCAACATCGTTCCCGTCATGAAGAAGAATGGCAAAATCAGGATTTGCATCGACTTCAGGAACCTGAATGAAGCATGTCCGAAAGACGATTTCCCTCTCCCGATCACGGATGTCATTATCGACAATACATGTGGATTTGAGAGGATGTCCTTCATGGATGGATTTTCGGGATATAACCAGATCAAGATGCATCCAGAGGATGAGAAGCATACGGCGTTTAGAACACCCCTCGGCGTTTTCTGCTATACGGTGATGCCTTTCGGCCTGAAGAATGCCGGTGCCACATACCAGCGAGCGATGACTAAGATTTTCCAAGAACATCTCAGGAAAACAGTCGAATGTTACGTTGATGATTTGGTTGTGAAAAGCCGCAACAAGGAAGATCACATCAAGGATTTGAAGACAATGTTCGATCTCATGAGGAGTCATCAGTTGAAGATGAACCCCACTAAATCATTTCTTGGAATGTCCAGCGGAAAATTTCTTGGGTTCGTCGTCACCACTAAGGGTATACATATCGATCCTGATAAGGTGAAGGCGATACATGAATTGCAGCCCCCGAGGAATCTGAGAGAACTCAGAGGATTGCAAGGGCGTTTAGCTTATATCCGGCGTTTCATCTCAAATCTTTCTGGGAAGTGCCAACCGTTCTCTAAGCTGAACAAGAAAGGAGTATCATTCATCTGGGATGATGCCTGCCAAAAAGCGTTCGAAGATATCAAAACATATCTGGCGAACCCTCCTGTTCTCGTTGCACCGAAATCTGGTAAACCGTTCTTGATTTATCTCAAGGCGATGAACCACTCGATAAGTGCCTTACTAGCGCAAGACGATGATAACGGTCACGAACAGGCAGTTTATTACCTCAGTCGGACCTTGGTAGGCGCTGAGTCTCGATATCCGATGATTGAGAAAGAATGCCTTGCATTGGTATTTGCGATGCAAAAGATGCGGCATTACCTAGTGGGACAGACGATCTACGTTATCTCCAACGTTAATCCAGTACGGGTGTTTATGACGCAACCGGCCTCTATGAATTGGCGTCTAGCGAAGTGGGCCCTTCTCTTGTCCCAATACGATTTGCACTTCAAGCAGCAGAAGTCGATAAAAGGACAGGCGATTTGTGACCTTTTGGCGGCAAACCCGACCACAGATACGGCAGAAGTATATGATGACTTGCCGGATGAAACCCACGAGGTTAACACCACATCACACCAACAAGTATGGCAATTATACTTCGATGGTGCCTCAAGGGCAGTTAATAGAGTAATAACCCCGGGATGTCCTACAGTTTCCTCTGGAGTTGGAGTCGTCTTAATCTCCCCTGGAAAGCACGTGATGCCTCGGGCTTATTCGTTGACTAGTCCGTGCTCCAATAATGTTGCCGAATACAACGCGCTTCTCATTGGACTCAGTTTCGCCAAAGAGCTGGGGGTCGAATATCTCGAAGCTTTTGGAGATTCGCAATTGATAGTCAACCAAGTTCGCGGTGAGTATGAAGTCAGGAATCAAGACCTGATCCCGTACCACCAGGAAGCCATCAAAATGGCAGAATCTTTCGAAGAATTCTTTATTGAATACATCCCTCGTCTCCAGAACGCTTATGCAGACGCACTGGCGGCACTAGCAGTATCACTGGCACAGCCTCCCGAAGCTGAGCTGTTAGTCACAGTACGGACGCATCAACTCTGCGTACCCATATACAGTACGGAGATTGAAGAAGAAGAGGATAGAAACGTGAACGCCAAAGAGGTGAATTCAACTCAAATTGGGTCTGAGTCCCGAGATTGGCGTTTTCCTATCATCGACTACGTCCAATATGGTATCTTGCCAGAGGATGTAAAAGAAAAGGAATCAATCCGCCGAAGAGCTCCAAGATTCTTCTATAATACTGAAACCCATACATTATACCGTAGAGGGTACGACGGTCTTTTACTCCGATGCCTTTCGAACAGAGAAGCAAAGGAAGTTCTTAAGGAAGCACACGAAGGAGAATGTGGTGCGCATCAGCCCGGTCCTAAACTGTATGATCGCATCAGGAGGATGGGATATTTCTGGCCAACGATGGTTCGTGACGCAATCGAATACGCACGAGAATGCCACGCTTGCCAGATACATGCGAATTATATGCATCAACCGCCAGAGCAGTTGCACACGTCAACCACGTCTTGGCCGTTCGAGACTTGGGGCATGGACATAGTCGGTCCTATTTTTCCCCCTTCAGTCAAAGGTGATCGGTTCATCCTCGCGATCACAGATTATTTCTCAAAGTGGGCTGAAGCGATTCCGCTTAGAGAAGTGAAGACGAACAACGTCATCAATTTCATCAAGCATCATGTCATTTACCGACACGGCGTGCCAAGAAGGATCATTCATGACAACGGTCCACAGTTCATAAGCAATGCCTTCGTCAGATTCTGCGACAAGTTCAAAATCGAAGATGTTTCGTCGACAGCTTACTACCCCGCCGCGAATGGATTAGCGGAGGCGTTTAACAAGACGATCATCAAGATCTTGTCAAAGCTCGTGAAGACCAATAAACGAGACTGGGACGATAAACTCGGTGAAGCACTCTGGGCTTATCGCACCACCATACGCACGCCTACGGGAGCTACCCCGTATTCGCTGGTATACGGATGTGAAGCTGTGCTACCGCTGGAAATTCAGATTCCGTCCCTTCGGATCGCCCTCGCAACGGAGATGACGACGGAGGAACAACATCAGAAGCGTCTCGAAGAGCTCGAGAGGCTGGATGAAAAGCGTTTGGAGGCTCAACAACACATCGAGTTTTACCAAGCCAGGATGTCAAGGGCTTTTAACAAAAGAGTCCGACAGAGAAGCTTCAAGGAAGGAGATCTGGTCCTCGCTGCTCGCCGACCAATAATTCTCACCTCCAAGAAGAAAGGTAAATTCGAACCCAAATGGGAAGGACCGTTTGTAATAGACACAGTCTATTCAAACGGCGCATATCGCCTGATTACTCAAGAGGGCGCCAGGCAATTAATGCCAATAAATGGGAAGTTCCTGAAAAAGTACTATCCCTAGTACATTCAGGATAACTCATTTACTGGGAAGTTCCTCGAAGAATATTACACTTAATATTCTAGAGGATAACCCAAAATCATTGTCACCACCAAAATCCCTCACTGATCAATTTCAATTGACAGTGAGTCCACCAAAAATGTTTTTCTGGCCCTCTTGATTCTCTCCATGAGCAAGAGGTCCACTTTCAGTTCGGAGTCCCTTTTCGATAAACGAAAGAACTCCTTCCCTTTTTCTCTTTGGTTAAACCTTGTTCATGGTTATAACCGGAGTTGAAAATTCCACTTCGATAAACGAAGAACCCATTTTCAGTTTAGATAACTCATCCTATAAAAGGCAAGTTTATCTAAATTTTCCAGATTCTCGGAGTGGACACCCCACTTCTAGTTTCTTCTTCGCTGGAAATAGAATATAAAATTCTTCCTTTCCAGGATCAGGGAATAGAATATAAAATTCTTCCTTCCTTGTTTTCGGGTTCGCCTTCACCCTAAAAGAAGACCGGGAAATAGAATATAAAATTCTTCCTTTCCCGCATCGATCTTTTCCGAAATTTGTCAATTTAGGATTCATCCTAGGAAGTTTATCCCGAATCCTAAGCAGGGATAAGTCTGCGCCTAACACGCGCTGCCGGTTTAGTCTTTTTCCGCACAAAAAGACACCAGAGTCTGATTCTGGGGTATTTTATCCTGAAACCTAAGCAAGGATAAGTCTGCGCCTGACCCGCGCTGCCGGTTAGTTCTTAACCGTTGAAAAGAACACTCGCCCGCATATTCAACATTGCGGCAGGCTGTTATTAATAACACCAAAATCCATGCCTTACACGCATGGGGAATGTCATCCTGAATCCTAAGAAGGGATATGCCGACGCCTAACACGCGTCGCCGGTTTAGTCTTTTTCCGAACAAAAAGACACCAGAGTCCGATTCTGGGGTATTTTATCCCGAAGCCTAAGTAGGGATAAAGTCAACACCTAACACGTGTTGCCGGGTAGCCTATTCCCGTAACAATGGCGAAGTCTATGTATTCGACATCATAGCACGAAGTCTAAGGGAGTTCATTCCCTTAGCACAACGTTACATGCGGAACGGATTCCGATAATCCGCATGCTAGCCCGACTCAAACGGTAGTCGGTAAAGGCTAATCAAACCCGTTGAAGGCTGGGGGTTAGCCAAAAATCCTAAAGTCAACACCTAACACGTGTCGCCGGGTAGCCTATTCCCGTAACAATGGCGAAGTCTATGTATTCGACATCATAGCACGAAGTCTAAGGGAGTTCATTCCCTTAGCACAACGTTACATGCGGAACGGATTCCGATAATCCGCATGCTAGCCCGACTCAAACGGTAGTCGGTAAAGGCTAATCAAACCCGTTGAAGGCTGGGGGTTAGCCAAAAATCCTAAAGTCAACACCTAACACGTGTCGCCGGGTAGCCTATTCCCGTAACAATGGCGAAGTCTATGTATTCGACATCATAGCACGAAGTCTAAGAGAATTCATTCTCTTAGCACAACGTTACATGCGAACGGAGTTAGACAATCCGCATGCTAGCCCGACTCAAACGGTAGTCGGTAAAGGCTAATCAAACCCGTTGAAGGCTGGGGGTTAGCCAAAAATCCTAAAGTCAACACCTAACACGTGTCGCCGGGTAGCCTATTCCCGTAACAATGGCGAAGTCTATGTATTCGACATCATAGCACGAAGTCTAAGGGAGTTCATTCCCTTAGCACAACGTTACATGCGGAACGGATTCCGACAATCCGCATGCTAGCCCGACTCAAACGGTAGTCGGTAAAGGCTAATCAAACCCGTTGAAGGCTGGGGGTTTGCCAAAAATTCCATGAGTATTATGGTCAATCATTTCAAACGAAGTGAGGAATCATAATAAAGATAAAGATAAATCAGTTCCATTAAAGAGAATCAAATGTCAAGGTTTTCAGCAAATAAAATCATACATCAAGCCCATGGCTAAGAACCTGCTGACTGAATTCAGACAGCTTCTCATCATAAGAGCGTCTAAGCTCCTCCTGCAACTCAGCTCTGACAGACTCTTCGTTCGCGGCTAAAGTCCTCACAGCAACCTCCTCTGTCTCAGCCAGTGTCTGCTTCAAGGACTTCAGCTCATCAGATAAAGCAGCATGTGCTTGCTGATTTTGCATCTTCGCGTCTTCCTTCTCACGGAGTTCTCGTCGGAGCTGATCTATCTGAGAATCAAGCTCCTCAAGTGAAGATGATCTAGTGGCAAGGTCAGCCTCAACTCGATCTATTCGGCCCCGCTGCACCTGAATCTCGAGCTCGGCAACCATCCGAGTACTGCGCCATGTCTGTAAGCGAGCATCCAACTCGGCAGCAACGAATGAAGAGGCACCTGCATCCCGGAGCTCATGAAACATCTGAAGCTCACGCTCTAAGCGATCAAGGTCATCAACCATAGCCGTCGCCAGATCCGGATATCCTATGTCCCTTATCAAATTTATCTTGGAATCAAGGTAGGGTTTAAACTGGCGAAGAGAAAGTCCGTCGTGGAGGAGCTTGCCAATTATAGCATTCAGGGAGGAGAAATAAGAGCGGACTTCTACGCTGATGATGATCTTCTCAGGGTCATTCCCCGATAACAACTCCTTAACGAGGACATGAAGCTGAGAAGGAAGCCCTACACAAAGAAGAGGAATTCGTCAAAAGCTTCAACGAGGAAAGGAATGGCATTGCTCAGTTAATTAAATTATACCTCCTTCCCCTCGAGTCACTGGGGGTGATGGAGATGTAACGACTGTAGCAGCATCGACTGGTGGAGTTGGTCGCACAGCCGGCTCAACAGGGTCAGTCTCAGCGAAAGCTCCTGTTAGGCACAAAACAGAAACATCATGTTATAGTTGCATTAGTCAAAGAATTGGCTAGTCCTATATTTAGTTTGAGAAGAGGCACGCACCTTCAAAATAACCGTTCCCGGGAGTCTGAGGGAGTACAGACTCAGGAAACATATCCTGAGGCGGCTGGCCATCGATCTGAGGAGAATCATACATGAAGTTGAACATAGAAGTGTCCATAGGCAGGCCTTCCCCATCGAAATCATCAATCGAAAAATCTGACACAAAAAGATATAAGTATGAAGGAGGAGGAAGGAAACTATGGCCGATAGAAGCAAGTTACCTCTTGAAGATGTACCTGGAATCATCGAACTGGGTCCTTCATTGACAGGCTCCCCAACATGGGCGGTCTCTGCAGGCTGTTCTACCTGGTGCGGTGAGTCAGGCTCGCCAGGAGATGCACAATCATCGGGACTCATCTCGCCTTCCTCACGATATCCTGCATAGGATGGGAAAGCATGAGCCAGAAGTTCTAAACGATCAAGAAAATGATCTATAGAATAGACGTTACCTCCGTCACTAACAGGATCCTCATCAGCCAAGTCCATCTCAGATGCTCGTGAATTTGCAGGCGGCTTGTGGGCTAATCTTTTCCGCCTATCAGCACGGACAGCAATCGAAGGTCTGGCCCGGGTAAAAGGACGGAATTCGTCGTCACTGTTGATCGCTGTCCCTGAAACATCGAATAGTGGTCAGAAATAGCAATTTGGAAATGCAGAGAAAAAGAAAGATAGGTGACTAACCTTGCTCCAAATCTGCCTCGTAATTTTCGGGATCTCCGCCTGAAACTTCTCCAGCAGAACTAAAGGCCCTGTGACCTTCTGCATCAAGTCGGCGGGTCTTGCCCCGCGCCCTCTGTGACCGAGCACCGTCTCGGATCACATGAGAATCAATCTGAGAGGCTTCTTCGGCCACCAACTCTTCAATAGGCTTCACAGGGACAGTCTTATTAGCTGCTAACAACCACCTGCAGCTCAAGAAAGTGAGGTTCAACTGTCGCTCAGCACCCGGGAGACTGAACCTAGCACCAGTGCAGCCTGTCACGGTCCACAACCATGCACGAAGACCGTCCACCAAACCTCCATGAGCCCGAAGCTGCTGGCGCGGGTTCCCGACATAAAGCTGGTCATAACCAAACTGGCGAGCGAATCGGCAAGGTAGATACGGCTCTATAAAACACTGATTCCCCACCCGGAAAGTCAAGTAGCCCGGCCTGATGTTCACTAGCCAATTAAAGCAGCCGATATCTAAATAAGTGCGATACTCCCTCGGCTTCTCCTCATCAATCAAACATTCGCCATACCGGCTGGAGAACTGCGGAAAACAAGTAGAGAACGCCCAGCACTTGTGGACCTGTAGCTGCCTCCTGATATCAGAGAATCCTCGGCCTTCCCACTCGCCATTCTCAAGCAGCTGTAGTAAGGGAACAGAGTGGTCCATGGCATGTGGTACCGACATCATGTCAGAACGATGAAGGACGAACCAAGCCATCAAATAAACATACGGAAGCTCCACCTTAGTAGTAGGAATCTGAGTCGGCGATTCCTTCTCCTCCCGTGTAAAAGCGCCAGAAATTTGTCGAAGCCCTCGATGAATGTTAGCCACCATCACCGGAAGAAGTGAAAGTTCCTTTCTGTAGGCAAGTTGAACCGCAGGGTAGAGCACTTCCAGTGGCAGAGCGTCACCAGACTGATACGGGACCACGCATTTCTTTAACCAGATGGCGAGGTAGCCGGCAAGAAGAGTCATCGGACGAATCGGTGCGGTCGCATGGCATAAGAATGATTTGAATTTAGTCCCTGCAGGAAAGCCACTCTCAGGACTGCTAATGGTATAGGAGTGGGCGTCAGTCTTCTTCAGCAGCTCACTAACCTCTGAAGGAGTCAGCGGTGCCAGTTCACAAATAGTTTTGCCAGAATGGCTCTCCAGATTCCTGAACAAATATGATGCGAACTGCTTCAGGCTCACATTTGATTTGGTCCTCTTCGCTAGGGGCTTAGACTGCGCCAAAGCAATGTGATAATGACAAGTGAGGTCCCATAAGGTCTCGTAGCGGTCGGGCATGCGATCCTTCAGCTGACTCAATTCATGGTTGGAAGGAAAATACTCCTGGTATAACATCTGACCCATGGGCAAACCAGAAATCTTATGCATCTCATGGAGAGCCAAGCCCAACTCTCCGTGCCTAGTCAGAAAGGTGTTCGAGTCCGGATTATAAAGCTCGCATAAGGCAAAGAAATGCTTCGCACTAACGGGTAAACCATGCATGGTGGCACGAATGGCTGCATAAAGACCGCAAGCGTGCAACTCCTCGCTCCATCGGCTCAAGACGTACTTCGTCATACGAGCCCACCAAAACTTGTCCAAAGAATGGACCCAACCGTAGAATCTGTGGCGCGGCGCAGGCATCTCCCGTCCTAAGTTAGCGAGGCGATTCCTCAAAGTGGAAGCGGACGCAAGGAACTCGTTACGGGGGGGTGCATCTAGCCCCAGTACTCCAGGACGCAGTCCAACAATGTGATTCCTGCTCGAACCAGGAACTTTCTGATGAGTAACGTAGCCGCAGTGAACGCTCTCATGCTCCTCTGTCAAACGCCACGACATCTCCCGTTTCACAGCCTGACGCCTAAGCTCAGTCAAAGAACGATGTCGAGGAATCTTCGGCAAATACAGGAAACTACTGCCAGCCTTATGAAGCCACTGCTCGGCGTCGATAAATGCTGCATCGGGATCTCTGACAGAATCGCCAAACAAGAAATCAGTCTTCCTGAGAGACTGAACGGAACTGGCGTCCTTCACAAGAGGTGCATCGGTAATCAACTGTCGAAGAGCTCGGTGCCCACCTTCCTTCACCGCCTGTACAACCTCAGTCGATGTGTCCAAAACGAACTGAGAGGTGACTGGGATAGGGGAAACATCGTCGGAGGTCGAATAATACTCGCCACGACGCCCGTATACTGCGTGAGATGAGAACGCTCCAGAAGGGTATTCAACTGAGAACAAGCAATTAAACGTTTGTTAATTCCAGTTATAAAAGGAAATTGAACTCATCTTACGAAGGGGTAAGATAGAGTCATTGCCTTATAAAGGGTGTGACGTTTTGGCCACGTTGCGCCTTCATAAGATAGGGTATATCGATAATATATCCCTGCCTTATAGGGCACGACGCAGCGACAAAACGCCCCCTTTATTTATTATGAGATAGTGTTTTGACCAAGCAAAACATATCTTTGAAGCGTCGATCCTCACCAAGGAGAATCAAGGCTTTTCCCGGTTGCCTCACCAAGGAGAACAACGGGGAGAAAAAAAGAGAAAGGACCAATTTGCAAATTTCCAAGAAAAAATAGACTAATTTGTAAATTTCCAGAAAAAAGTGGCTCACCGGCATAAGAGGGAGGCGCGCCATCAGTCGGCGCGGTAGAGGATTGACCCCTCGCCATACGGGACATAGAGACCTGCAAGGTAAATTGAGGGATCAGATCTAGAAAAGGAAAAATCCCATTTTTTATCGCAATTCTACCCCTAAAAAGGCGAGCTTGAGGCATCAAATCACACCCTCAACCCTTATATGCGATCCCGCGACTCCATACACTAGATCAAACATGAAATAGATCAAGATTGCGGAGGGTTTACCTGAAGAAAAGCCCAAAATCCAATAAAGGCGAGACCTTTAAGGAAACTTGGACCACGCGCTCGAGGGGCCTGAGAGAAACTTTTTATTTGGAATTTTTGAGGGATTTCTCAGTCCAAGATCCAAAGGAAAGCTAGATCTAATACAGATCTGAAGTTTGGAGGGAGAAAAGAGGCTTGTAAAAAAAGAAAATCAAAATTAGAGGGAGGGGGATGGCCGGCCCTAGAAAGAGAGGAAGAAAAAAGAAAAAAAAAAACCCTCTTATAGCCTTGAACCAGATCTGGCTGAACCAGACCAGACCGGGCTAAACCAGACCAAGCCAGATTGGACCAGAATGGACCAGAATGAGCCAGAATGAGCCAAATTGAGCCAGATTGAGCCTGGCTGGACCAGACCAGACCAGATTGAACCAGTTTGAACCAAATTTGAACCAGAATTCAAATTGGAGCTGAATTAAGCATTGAAACGACTTTTGATCAACCTACGGTTCAGTCCTTCACCTATTTAACTCCTCTACCATATATTTGGAAGGGTCGGAGAGATTTTTGAACCCAAATACTGCCTTTTTGGCACTTTTTTTTGGGCCGGTTTAGATTATTCGAACCTAAAGAATACTCCAATAAGGTATACGGGTATAAACTATTCCCCCCTCTTTGTTGAGAAGTTTCTGCAGAATATTTTTCTAAAAAATATTCTTAAGGATAACTCAACATAACTCCTAGGAGTGTATGAGTATAAACTAGACCTCCCCGCTCCAACTCCTTAAGAGCTTAAACTGTGTAGACTCCAAAATACTTACGAGTGTAAACTGTGTTAAACGCCGGACAACGCGTCACAATGAAGATTCAAAGCCGTCAACCGATGGTCAATTCCATGTTGAAGCAACTAAATCGAGCTAAAAAAAGTCAGAAAATCGAAAATCGACTTCAAATTCAAAATTCCGACAACGGTCAGACAATAAATGCAGCACCGGAACCCTCTCAAGCATTCGACAAAGCACCGAATAGCCTGGAGGATTGAAGGAATCGAGAATAGAAGCCATTCCAAGAGCCCGTTACACCGATTGAAGGTTGGGACAGTCATATCCAAAGTATTCCAGACTCTTCTATAAAAGAACGAGACTGAAAAACTTTGGAGGGGGTATCTGTAGGCATATAAAATTGCTTATAGGTCCCTTAACACGGCTCAACACGAACTAATGAACCATCGGGCGACGTATCTAAGCACGAACGTCAGTCCACAACACCGAAGCCAAGTGACACGCAACGAAGCGGATTAACAAGGCTACGAAGCTGACGAACCGCACGTGAACGACAGAATGAATCCACTCGCGTGCGGAATCAAACCAATGGTCCAGGGAGTCAACAAGTCATCCAACCATATAACGGACTCAAACTCAGACACCAAAGCCGATTTACTGCCTAATCGGGATCCAGACTTCCAAATCAGGATTCAGAACAAATCGGGGTTCAGAGCAACGCCACAGGTGAACCCGGATGAATCGCGATCGAGTCATGATCAGTTTTGAAATCAAACTCAGAGTCGGATTCATTGCTAAATCAGGAATCAAGTCAACGAATCGATTTCAGACCAATCAACCGCATAACCGAATCACGGACGAAGCGGATACAAGGATCGAAACAACCGAAAGACGGACGCAAAGCCCGGAGTGGCTCGGCCAAGGCCGAGCCACCCTGGGGTGGCTCGGTGGC
>NC_033796.1:74569396-74584853 GCF_001876935.1 Asparagus officinalis
CCAGATCTGTGCCAAATGCACAGATCTGGTTGCCTATAAATAGGCGGGGTCATTCATCATTTTGGGGGACTTTTGGAAGAACTTTTGGAGAGCCGAAACTCTGCCGGATTAAGACCTCATCTTAGAGTTTTTGAAGGCTTGAAGACTTGGACGTCCAGATCTGATTCCCGGCAAGCACCCGCATCACAAAAGGCAGGAGTTCGAGGGGATCGAGATCTCAGATCTACGTTGTTACACTCCGGATCAAAGCTTGGTCTTTGATCCCGAGATTCGAGCGATTGTTTCCTTGGTGAA
This sequence comes from Asparagus officinalis, assembly GCF_001876935.1. Lineage (NCBI taxonomy): Eukaryota > Viridiplantae > Streptophyta > Magnoliopsida > Asparagales > Asparagaceae > Asparagus > Asparagus officinalis. Next base: position 74,569,691 of record NC_033796.1, read on the forward strand.
ATAATCCCTCCGGCTATTATTTCCTTGGTGAAATAATACACGTTATACTGCGTAGATCTGCTCGGATCTAGATCGCGCGGTGGTCCACGGCAAACAACCCCGGCGCAGGCAAACAACCCACGCAAGCGAGTGACCGAATAACAGGAGCTCGCGATTTGTTCACAAGGAGAAAAAGTTGTAATTTTTAATTTTCTTTATTTTTGATTTTTATTGTAACCGGATCTAAAAAAGACCGGATCTTCTGTAACCGAAAAAACTGTTATTCAAGATAGCAATGGAATCAATGATGAAGAAAGCAACGATTTTTCGAGCGAACAATAAGTAAAATACTCACCCATGCTTATTTGTAGGGGGAGCTTTCGCTCTCTTAATTCTTTTGTCCCCTTTTTGATGTTGTCAAAGGGGGAGAAATATTGTGAGTATATTCCTTCTTGAGTTTACATGCATGTGAATTATAAATTATATGTTCATTTCCTTTATGCATATATTCCTTTTTGTAAATTGTTTGTCATCATCAAAAAGGGGGAGATTGTTGGCCTTCTTATTTTGATGATGATTTACAAACAATTTACATCTAATATTGTTTGTCTAGTGTTTGTGTTTTATATTGATTCTAGGCAAACAATATGTTGGAGGATGGATGGAATAGAGCTTCAACGATCATATCCAAAGGAGGTTGGCGGAATAGTGGAGTGAAGCAATGCACATTTAAGTCAAGATCCAAGTTCAAGCTTCATCCGCAAGATTACCAAGATAGAGCTTCGTTGAAGATCAAGATCATTGCTTGGGTAATTTAGTTTAGGAATTTATATTATGTGTGTTAGTACTTTAAGCTCAATCATATACACACATACACGTTTTGGTTTTTGTATATATATAGTTATATATATACATATATGTTTTGGTTTGATAGTTTTCAAGTTTTACTATGAAACAAATGAATAGAATTGGAAAATACTATTTTGTTTCATGTTTATATGCCTATATATGATTTCACCTTTAACAAGCTTATATTTAATGAAATCATATTTAGTGTTTTGAATATATTGCATAGAATATGCAATTTTATGAAAATATTGTATTTCTAGGTTATAGACTTCATAACAACATGTTATATCTTTTATCAAGTCTATACAATCATTTCATAAGGTTTCAAAATGTTGTTTAAGTCAAAATATCAAAATATCAATTTTCAGGTTTTCATGTTTTGGACTATTTTGTAAAATGATGATATTTTTCATTTGGGAAGTCCTTTTTGATAACCAGTCATTGTAGCATGTTTATTATCATGTCTACAATTATTTTCCAAAGTTTTATATTTTTTGGAATTTATTTGATATTTTTAAACAGCATTTTAAAATCAGGTTTTTTGAGTGTCAGTTTTCGGTCGACCGGATCGGTCGACCGAACCTGAGGTCAAAAGTTTCCTGGCCGACAGAAAGCTGTCGGTCGACCGGTCCGGTCGACCGATGAAAATTTTCGGTCGACCGACGAATTTTCCGGTCGACCGACGAGTGTTCCTTCAGCTTCCAACGGCTAGTTTTTTGACCGTTGCCTTGGGGCTGTTTTGTCTTTTGCTCTGGTTTCTTGGCTGAGTTGTGAGAGGGTATAAATACCCCATTGTCTTCAACTCTCAAGCTAACTAAGAAATGTTTTAAAAGAAAAGAAAAGTTTAAGCAAGGGTTTAGGGTTTTACTGTTTGTTTTGAGTTTGGGTTTCTGTTTACAAAGGAGGAAGTTTTCACTGCAGATTGAGGGATTCATTCTCAATCCTCTTCATCCTCTTCTTTGTGTTTATAGAGAAGTTTTCTAACTCTTTTCTCTAGCAATTTCATTATTGATTTTCATATTCTTATTATTGCTAGTTTGTTAATTGAGTTAGTCTTATTTACTCATTGTTACACACACACCCACATTGAGCTTATTGTATCTTTCATACATAGTATAATTGGGTGGTGAGAGATTGTAACTTTGAGTTGTGCTTTCATTGTGTTCTCATCTATTGTAGAGAACAAATTTGTTGTATTTACTTTGTGAGTGTTGTAAGGTTTTCGGTGAGCTAGAAACCGAGTGTGTTGTGAAGTTTTCGGTGAACTAGAAAACCGAGTGTGAGGAGCGGACGTTGATCGGTGAACGTTGAAAACCGACATTGTGAGGGTGAGTGTGAACGTTGATCGGTGAGCGTTGAAAACCGACACTGTGAGGTGTAAACGTTATTCGGGTGAGCGTAGAAAACCCGGTTGTGATAGTGGATTTCTCCCCGGGAGTGGGGAGCGGAGACGTAGGACGGAAGGTCCGAACTCCGTGATCATATTGCTTGTTTGAGTGTGTTTTGGCGTTCTTTCATATTTATGTTCATATCTTATATCGCCATTGTCATTAGCTCATTATCTATATCATCCACTATCTTGTTTAGATTGTTTACCCCTTGTGTTAGTTTATATATCCTTGCATATATATAATTCATCATCTAGGATATATCTTTGTTGTTCATATTGCTTATTCTAGCACATATATCTTGTAGTAGTTCATACTTGCTAGGATAACGTATTAATTAATTTTAATTGGCATTTAATCGGATTAGATTAGCATAAGACCCTAATCACCCCCCCTCTAGGGTCCAACACATAGGCGAGTTCTGACGAGATTGTTAGTCGTCTGGCTGACATCTTGGATGTGTAGGCGAGCTTGGTGCCTAGATGGACTTGACTCGTGCAGGCGAGTTGAGCATGCAGGCGAGTTTGAAGGAACTTGACTCGTGTAGGCGAGTTAAGTGTGTAGGCGAGTTTGAAGGAACTCGTTTTGTACAGGCGAGTTATGCCTCTGAATGGGCTTGGCCCACACCGACGAGTCCAACACGCAGGCAAAATTGAACTTTCAATGGTGAGCTTCCTTAGTCAAGGTAATTTTCACAGTCTACAAGACCCCCTTCAAAGTTTGCAGACCTAAATCAAGTCGTAAATGTGGTCTGGAATACTTTGAATGAAAGTGTTTGTTCAGGTGATTTTGATTCCTCTAGTTAGATTGAGTCATTTGGTGCCGACAGGCAAAATCGGTGTCGTTGGAGCTGGATCACTACGAGTGAAATTCAAACTTATGAAGGTCGGCCGCGTGTCCGTGGATGAGTCCCCATACTTGCCAAATAAGATGACGCCTCGCCTTCACACTCCTGCTCCGAGGTGCGGGTTCGATAGCGCTTTTGATCTTAACCATCGATTCGATGGGGGATTGTGTCTTGAACTGCTAGATCATAGAATTCTAAACGTTCCGTCCTGCTTATGGTCGTTCGATTTGAATCGCAGAATCAAAACCATCCACTTCAAAGAGCTCGGTGAATCCTGGTCGTTAAGATTTCACGTATATGGTGTTCATCCCCTACATGGGGGGTTACTTTGCTCCAGTTTTCTTAGAGAAAGTTTGTCTTCCCTGATTCGAGATGACTTCAAGAGTGAGAAAGTATGCTTCGAAGGGGACAGAGGAGGCTACTCAGCCAGAGCCCATCGTCCTCTCCGATGATGAGGAGAAAGAACACACTCATGTTTCCGCCTCTCAGTCCTTTCAACCTTCTCTTGATGATGAAGGGACAATCCCCTTGATCTAGCCCATTGCCACGGTTTCTGCTGGCCAGGAGTCTGTCACCCGAGTCCCAGACCCGTATGTGGCCTTATCGGGCAACTGGAGAACGCTATGAAACAAGTGGTCTCCATCGTTAGCCTTGGTTGGGGGAGCTATGCTGACTTCAGACCCTTTCTCATGAGCTGCATAGCCGATCTTAGGCGTTTGGGTGAAGCTCGTGAGGCTTCACGTCGTTTGGTCAAGCTTCTTTGCTTGGAGCTGTGCCTGACACGCCTGGAGACTTTGTCATGTGCCGAGAGCGGGAGATCCAAGAGAAGGACCTGTCAGATCAAGAGTGCCTCGTCTCGCATTTGCTCCACCGACAATGTCTACTGCAGGCGGAAATCGACGCTTCAACCTCCACCATCGCCCGAATAAAGACTCAGCTGCTAGAGGAAGATGCGACTATGAGGGACTTGCAGCTCAAAAGTGCGGACATACACGATGCTGTTGAAAAGGAGATGCATACTCTTCAGGCGCTCTGTCAAGAGAGCTCTGTTGCTACTGCTGCTTTTGAGGCCAAGATCCGGAAGGAGGCAGAAGACCGAGTTCGAGCGGATCAGGCAGAGAAAGTAGCCAAGATCAAAGCCGAACTTGCCTCTCTGACCGAGATGGACTAGGACTGACGGGGGGGATTAGTTCTTATGATCTCCTCATGTTTCTTTGTGTTGTTTTTTTGTTATCATTCTGTTTGAAATATTTGTCGCCATCTTATTTGGACAACTTGTCACGACTTCGATTACCTTTCATATTGGCTGAATGAACTATTATGCTTTCGGCTATTTAATGTTATGCGCATATGCTTTCTTTCTCTTGTTTCTCTTAGGATTTTTAGCAAACCCCCAGCTATCAATGGGTTTGATTTGCCTTTATCGATTACCGTTTGAATCGGGTTAGCCATACTATTCCCCTCAGTATGATGAGTTATCAAGAGGTTTCTCTTAGGCTCGATGCTAAGATTTCCTCTCTAACCTTAGCCTTTCGGGGTGCCAGTTTAGGTTAATCTTGACCATTTAGGCCATAATTAGGTTGGGCCATGTTGTCTAAATGTAACGACTGATCCTTCAAGCGGTGGTTATTCGCGTGAGCGGCCAGGGGGCATCGGCAGGTCGCACTGCTTGACGAGTCTGGCAATGCAGGTGAGCATGTCTTGCTTGGGCGGGCTTAAAGTTGGTGTTTAGGATGAGTTGAACCAACAGGCGAACGAAGGAGTGTCGGCGAGGTCCATCCTACAGACGAAGCAGGATGAACAAGAGAATGGGGTAGCGCAAGCAAGGTCTGTCTTCGCATGTGAATTCTGAGAAAAGCGGAAGGCGAGTAATGCATTCGCTGGAGGATCGGTGGCTGCCAGCTGAGGCCACACGGGCTTTGTCAGATTGCATTAAATGTGATTCGACAAGGCGACCTCATTTTCACGCGTCTCGCCCGGTAACGAATTGTAGCCATCGCTTTCAAAAACTATCTTTTGAAATCGGCTGTTAGATCTGTCAGAAAACCATCTCTTGGTTTGGGCTTTGGGTTTGGTCTACCCGACCCATCCTCTATTTTGTTGGTTTGTCTGTAACGTCGAATTCGAACCGTCGAGAGCGATCTGAGCCGTCGATCGTGGTCACGTATCCCAACCGTGAGTGATTCAGACCGTCGACTTCAACCATGGTCATGCCTATCAACCGCAAACATCTTGCCTTTAAATAGACCTTATTTTCCTCTTCGGGGGAAATTACTGTGCTAAAAAATTTTGCCCGCTCAAATCCTTGAGAGAACTCAGCCTCCCTCTCCAACTCTCCGATATGGCGTCGAAGGTCAAGAGATGTGCCTTGAAGGAAAAGGGCGCAAGCCATTCTTCTAGTGGCGTGGTCGCTAGTGCGGCCAGTAGCGTCCCCGGGACACACTCGGGTAAGTCTCGTGATTTGTTTTGATAATTCCTTGATGAACAACATGGAAACGAGACAATGAGTACTGTTTGCTCGTCTTCTTCATCGGATTTTGCCATTTTTGGCAACTTTCTCTGATTTGGACGAATCTGCCCTTTTCAGATGGATTTAGCTGAGTTGGTGAATTCAGCCTTAGTAGGCGAGTTCAGCTTTTTGTCAGGCGGATTCAGCCTAGGGTAGGTGAATTCAGCTTTTGGTCAGGTGAATCTAGCTCTTTGTCCGGCAGATTCAGTTTACGTTAGGCGGGTTTAGCCTTGTAAGGCGAACCTAACTTTCGTTAGGCGAATTCAGGACATGCCAGGCGAGTTCGGAACTGCCAGGCGAAATTAACTTTGCCTGGCGGGTTTTGCCTATAGAGGGTCGCCTGTTTTGAGGACTTGGAATTTTGTTCTAACTCTCTCTTTAGCCTTGTCTCGTAGCCATGTTTTCCGATGAGGCCCTCCCGAAGGGCGTCGTTATCGGTCTCGCTGGCGGCACAAGCTACGTGGTTCTCTCCCGATTTCCTCTTCTTGACCCCGTGCCGGTGTTCGCTGCTGATAAACCAGCAGAATTGGCAAAGAGGGTCTCCGATGGGCACCACCTAACATTGCGTGAGTTGATCACTGATGTGGTGTTAACGGACGTGGCTAGGTCGGAGCTGAGGAAGCCCTAGTTTTTGTTTGGGGATGCCGTGGCCGACCCTTCGGCTTTGTTGCTTGGGGAGAGCCAATGGCTCTGAGTTATGGATGGAGTCTGCTACTATCTCCCCAGTATGCCGTGAGGATTTTTAATCGTTGAGTTGTACTCGATTCCGGTCCAAAGGACCATGAACTGGGATTTGACCCCAACCCAAGACGAGGTGACTTGTGGGCTCTTCACAGGCTCCACAGCTGGATATAGGATTAATGGTTATTACAAGCGCGTGACCGCTTTGCGTCCCTGCTTACTGCACAATGAATCGCTCATGGGGGAGACAACTGTGGTGGCGGAGACTTTCCGCCATTGCTTCTTTCAGACAGGGGGGAAATTTTCCCCGAAGGACTTTCAGGCTTCGGGGTGGATCCACTCCATGCCTGGTAGCAACACTTGGTGGTCTAAGATTACAGAATACATATTGGCCGAGAACTCCGACCTTGCGGGCTCAGAGTTGTACGCGGCTATCAGGGCCACTCAGCATGGCCTGAAGATTAATGCGCCTCAGTTCCAAAGCATTCTGGAGCTGTACTGTCTGGACAGCGACACGTTCTTCACCCCTAAATGACAAGCTTGGAATTACCATTCACGAGATGTACGACATGTCGGGCTTGCCGTTGGGAGGGTTTCCCTATGAGGAATACATGCCCGGTCAGGAGGAAATCGACCACCTCTCAAGTCGGTCCCCTCAGGTGGTGGAAACTCTATAGGAGCTGCTCGGTCACTTCCACATATGTCTGAACACTCTAGGGGCCGTGGACCACAAAGGTAAGAAGAAGAGAGCTCCGGGGGTTAGCCACAAGAATTGGGCCGATTATCTATTCTCCAAAAATGATGTCAAGGGTGTTCGCGTGGAAAACTGTTATCTTTTTCATTGATATGATTGTCATCTTGGGTTACAAAGATCCAGTCTTTTATAGATCCGGTTACAACTAAATCAAAGAAAAAAAATAAAAATTACAACTTTCCTCTTTCGAACGAATCGCAAGCTCCTGTTTTGCGGTTGCTTGCTTGTGTGGGTTCTTTGCCAACGCCGGGGTTAATCCGTGGACCACCACGCGATCTAGATCCGGTCGGATCTACACGATTATGCGGGTATTATTCCACGAAGGGAATAATAGCCGGGAGGGATTAATCCACCAAGGGAATAATCGCTCAGATCTCGAGATCTAAGACCAAGCTTAGATCTGGAGTGTAGTCTCGTGTAGATCTCAGATCTGTTCTTTCTTCCTCTCGAGATCCTGCCTTTTCTGACGTGGATGGTCGCCGAGGATCAGATCCGAATGTGCAAGTCTTCTGGTCTTCAAAGCTCCGAGTTCACTCTTCAATCCGGCAGAGTTTCGGCTCTTGAAAGTTCGACCCCTGAAAATGAACATCTCTAGGCCTATTTATAGGCTCTCAGGACAGTGGCTGCAAAAAGGGAATTGTCGGCCCCCTCTGGCCACTGTCGGCCACCTCGGGGTGGCCCGCCTTTGGAGCGCTCTCTTTGATAGAGTTGGAGTAGCATCAGTAGCCATCTTCTTGGGGGAGGAGGATACCAGATTTGCAATCTCGACCACGTTGGGCGACGCGGAGACGCCACGTGGTTCGAGTGCAGCAATGGCTAAGGGATCTTGGGTGTTTGAGCCGAGCTTCTGGCGAACGACTCTGGAGGAGGATGCCTTCTTGCGCCTACTTGGAGAGGCGGATCTGGAGGAGGAGGAAGAGAGGTACTCTTCGAATTTCTGCTGGTCGAACTCGTACTCGACCTCTTCATTCACCCGGATCTTGAATGCCGGTTGCGTCACGACGGCGTCGGTAGCGATGCCGTTGGCTCCCACTGTGGTCGCCAGCTTGTTTTCGGGAAAAGTTGCTGTTTTCATTGCTTTTGGATCTGTTACAACTTCAATCGTTACAACAAGAATCGATAAAAAAGGTCGGTCTTTTTATAAGACCTCCTCGTGCAATAAAACAAAAATTACAACTTTATCGAAAATAAACACGAGATCCCGTTTTGGTGCGGTCTCGCTTGCGTGGGTCTTTAGCCTGTGACGGGGACGTCAATATCCGTGGTTGATATCCGTGGACCACCGGGCAATCAGATCTGTTCCGGATAAATCGGACAGAGTTTCGTCGATCCGCGTGAGATCTAGAAACTTCTGATCCAGAAATATCGGACAGAGCTTCGTCGATCCGCGTGAGATCTAGAAGCTATAAGCGTATACCTCGGCTAAAGCGAGGTAATAGCTCTTCTTAGTATTAACGCTAAAGGCTAATACTAAGGAAAGAGGGGGGAAAGGGTGATGAAGACTGATGTAGACCTCTCCTCCTCGGTTGAAGCGCACGACCACTCTTTGCTGCAGCAGGGCTTCGCCAAGGCTCTCCAAAAATCCTCCCCCTTCCAAATGAGGTAAGGGGGTCTATTTATAGGCAAATGGGGGCTTGGGGCTACTCCAAAGAGTACAAGAGTATAAACTGTTCCTCAATACTCCAAAGAGTACAAGAGTATAAACTGTTCCTCAATACTCCAAAGAGTACAAGAGTATAAACTGTTCCTCAATACTCCAAAGAGTACAAGAGTATAAACTGTTCCTCAATACTCCAAAGAGTACAAGAGTATAAACTGTTCCTCAATACTCCAAAGAGTACAAGAGTATAAACTGTTCCTCAATACTCCGATAAGTATAAGAGTATAAACTGCTTCTCACTCCAAAGAGTATACGAGTATAAACTGTTTCTCATTCCTCCTACCGGTATATGAGGTTAAACTGCTCCCTGATACTCCAATAGGTATATGAGTCTAAACTATTTCCTACCATTGACGGGAAGTTCCTGGAGGATATTACGCTAATATTCTTAAGGATAACCCGGTCGGACAACCAAGTCAAACCCAGTTCCAAGAGAGAAACTGGGGGTGGATTATCCAATGCATCGGGAAGTTCCCGAAAGAATACCACAGGGGTATTCTTAGGGATAACCCAATCATTGTGGAATTGGTGAATAAGAAATTCACGTTCGAACTCAGAAGGCCGGAATGTCTCTTCTCATTCTCTAACTCTTATGAGTCGTTTTTGTGAGATGAGATCCAATCCTCTGATAGGTTAATTTTTCCTCACCAAACCATCCGCTGATCAAATTAAACGACAGTGGATCCACCAACGTTTCCATTTGCCCATTGTTGGCATTTCTCAGACTTAACGTGCTAGGTCCTAGCATTAAAGCCTCCTCTTGAGTGATAATACGAGTTGGCATTTTCTTTGCTACCCGTATTCCACTTTCTGTGTTTTCTGGTCAAACCTGTAAAAGTTAGGGCCAAAGCCAAAATCCCCTCTCGATTCCTCCAATGAACGAGAGGTCCACCTTCAAATCGAGCGATCAAACCTTCTGACAGTTAGGATCGTCTCAAACTCCTGCTTGGTCAAACCTTCCTACATTTAGGACTACAGCCAGAATCCCCTCTCGATTCCACCAATGAACGAGAGGTCCACTTTCAACTCGAATAGTCAAACCTTCCGACAGTTAGGGTTATCCGAGTCTTTCCGATTCTCGGAGTGGAGATCCCACTCTTAGTTTCATCCTTCCGGATTCTGGGGGTGGAGATCCCACCTCGAGTTTCCTTTCCAGCTGTAGATAGAATATAAAATTCTTCCTCTTCAGCACCGGGAGATAGAATATAAAATTCTTCCTCTCCTCGGACCTTTCCGATGCTCGGAGTGGAGAACCCACTCCCAGTTCATCATTCCGGATTCTGGGGGTGGGGGATCCCACCTCAAGTTCCCTTTCCAGCTGTAGATAGAATATAAAATTCTTCCTCTTCAGCACCGGGAGATAGAATATAAAATTCTTCCTCTCCCGTTTCTCAATCTGTCTTTGCTTTCAGAAAAGACACGATTGTCAAATCCGGGCACTCGATGCACGGGGAATTTTATCCCGAAGCCTGAGTAGGGATAAGTCAACGCCTAACACGCGTTGCCGGGTAGTCGATTCCCGTGAGAAAGACGAAGTCTATGTATTCAAAATCATAGCATTAAGTCTAAGACACGCACGGGGAATTTTATCCTGAATCCTAAGTAAGGATAAGTCAGCGCCTAACACGCGTTGCCGGGTAGTCTATTCCCGTGAGAAAGACGAAGTCTACGTATTCAATATCGTAGCACTAAAAGGGTTAACTCTTTTAGCTTGACGTCACATGAGAGCGGAATTAAACAATCCGCATGCTAGCCCGACTCAAACGGTAGTCGGTAAAGGCTAATCAAATCCGTTGAAGGCTGGGGATTAGCCAAAAATCCTAAAGTCAACGCCTAACACGCGTCGCCGGGTAGTCTATTCCCGTGAGAAAGACGAAGTCTACGTATTCAATATCGTAGCACTAAAAGGGTTAACTCTTTTAGCTTAAACGTCACATAGGAGCGGACTTAAACAATCCGCATGCTAGCCCGACTCAAACGGTAGTCGGTAAAGGCTAATCAAATCCGTTGAAGGCTGGGGATTAGCCAAAAATCAGCACAACGTTACATGCGGAACGGATTTAGACAATCCGCATGCTAGCCCGACTCAAACGGTAGTCGGTAAAGGCTAATCAAATCCGTTGAAGGCTGGGGATTAGCCAAAAATCCTAAAGTCAACGCCTAACACGCGTCGCCGGGTAGTCTATTCCCGTGAGAAAGACGAAGCCTACGTATTCAATATCGTAGCACTAAGAGCGTTAACTCTCTTAGCACAACGTCACATGCGAAACGGATTTAAACAATCCGCATGCTAGCCCGACTCAAACGGTAGTCGGTAAAGGCTAATCAAATCCGTTGAAGGCTGGGGATTAGCCAAAAATCCTAAAGTCAACACCTAACACGTGTCGCCGGGTAGCCTATTCCCGTAACAATGGCGAAGTCTATGTATTCGACATCATAGCACAAAGTCTCGGAGAATTCAATCTCCGAGCATAACGTTACATGCGAACGGATTTAAACAATCCGCATGCTAGCCCGACTCAAACGGTAGTCGGTAAAGGCTAATCAAACCCGTTGAAGGCTGGGGGTTAGCCAAAAATCCTAAAGTCAACACCTAACACGTGTCGCCGGGTAGCCTATTCCCGTAACAATGGCGAAGTCTATGTATTCGACATCATAGCACGAAGTCTAAGGGAGTTCATTCCCTTAGCACAACGTTACATGCGGAACGGATTCCGATAATCCGCATGCTAGCCCGACTCGATTCGAAACCCTAAGGGTCCACGCCGGTCAACGCGTAACCCTAGGTCAACGCCAGTCAACGCGTTGCAACAAAAGTCAACGTTTGACGATTCGAAACCCTAAGGGTCCACGCCGGTCAACGCGTAACCCTAGGTCAACGCCAGTCAACGCGTTGTAACAAAAGTCGACGTTTGACGATTCAAAACCCTAAGGGTAGACGCCGATCAACATGTAACCCTAGGTCAACGCCAGTCAACGCGTTGCAACAAAAGTCGACGTTTGACGATTCAAAACCCTAAGGGTAGACGCCGGTCAACACGTAACCCTAGGTCAACGCCAGTCAACGCGTTGCGTCAAAAAGTCAACGTGCAGTGATCCGAAACCCCAGGTCAACACGATGTGACAGGGATAGTAAGTTCAAAAGTCAACTCAATGACACGAGCCAAACTCAATTCACCAGCTGTAGACTCGAGATTCCAACGACGGCCAGGCGATAAACGCAGCGCCGGAAAAACTTCGGTTATTCGTCAAAGCATCGGATAAACCGAAAATCGAAGGAGCCGAGAGTTGAAGCTAACCACAGGTCCCTTATGCCGACTGAAGGCCGGACCAATCATATCCAAAGCATTCCGGTCTCTTCTATAAAAGAAACGAGGCCGGAACGCTTTGGAGGGGGTATCTGTAGGCATCAAAAATTGCCGATAGGTCCCCATTACCTCGCTTTAGCCGAGGTATACGCTTATAGCTTCTAGATCTCACGCGGATCGACGAAGCTCTGCTTCTATATCCCTCCGCGGATAGACGAAGCTCTGCCCGATTTTCTCGGACCAGATCTGAGTGCCCCGGTGGTCCACGGATATCAACATCCCCGTCACAGGCAAAAGACCCACGCAAGCAAGAGATGACAAACAGATCTTGCGTTTGTTTGAAAGGAGTTGCATTTATTTTGTTTTCATTGTGTACCGGTCTTATAAAAAGACTATCTTTTTATTTCATTGTAACGATCGAAGTTGTAATGAATGCAGCAATGAATACAGCGACTTTTTCCGCAAACACCCTCTTGGTTTCCTATAAATAGGCCCCTTAGGCCTTCATTTCAAAGGGCTCCTGATTTTTGGTGGCTTTTGGTGTTGGTTAATTTCAGGTCTTGAGCTTCTGCCTTGAGATCTGAAATTTAAGAGAGCCTAGGCGAAGCCCTGCCGGAGCGAGGAGTGAGCGAGCCGTCTACAGCAAAGGAGGAGTCTTTTTCTTCTTTCCCCTTCTCTTTTCCTTAGTGTTGCCCCTTAGCGGTGATACTAAGTAGAGCGAATATCTCGATTATCCGAGATAGGAGCTGTAAACTTCTAGATCTCACGCAGATCGACAAAGTTCTGCTTCTATATCCCTTCGCGGATAGACGAAGGTCTGCCCGATTTTCTCGGAACGGATCTGATCTACCGGTGGTCCACGGATATTGACATCCCCGTCACAGGCTAAAGACCCACGCAAGCAAGACCGCACTAAAACGGGATCTTGTGTTTATTTTCAGAAAAGTTGTAATCTTTGTTTTATTGCACAAGTAGGTCTTATAAAAAGACCGACTTTTTATTCGATTATTGTTGTAACGACTGAAGTTGTAACAGATTCGAAAAGCAATGAAAACAGCAACTTTCTCCGAAAACACGGTCGAGGCAGTCACAGCTGTCTCGCATCCAACCAAGACACCAATGACTGTCTTGCCCAAAGAGTTGGCTCTGTGACTGTCTTGGAGTCTCCAACAGCCCCTGTTCCTATCCCGATGAATTCCGCACCTCCGGTGGAGCCCCATGATAGTGTATACTTGTCCCGATTCAAAATGAAGGTCACGGATCGTCTCGGTCCTAGGAAAAAAGTTCGAGGCAAAGCCCAGATTAAAGAGCGTTTGGGTCCGATAAATGAACTTCGAGCGACTCCTCAGAATGGGGGTCGTGCACACCCTCCTAACGGATCAAGGACCTCTTATATTGAAAAAGCACCCATAACCGCTCGCCTTGGATTGCGAATTGAAGTCCAGGAGCCCGTTGGGGCCTCACATTCACGAAGGCGTGGTTCTAAACGAGTGACTCTTTAGAACACCAACGAGGCATTACATCCCCAAAGAGAAACGTGTTCGTCAGAAGACGATGAAGTTAGAATTGGAAAATCATACCAGCACACGATAGGTTGCTCGAGTAATTATGCTGATGAGCTGTACTATCGGGCTCAGGGTACGAACAAATCTCGAAAGAGAAGTACCCAAGAAGCAGATTCTCACTATCCATGTACCAAGCTTATTAGGGCAGTATTATTAGAGTGTAGCTGCCCCAAGACCGCTCCACGGAGGGTCTCAGTGTTTGAAAGACTTTCTATCGAAACGTCAAGGCCCAAGCAGAGGTGTTTTCACAAGAGAAGACAGTCCGTTCAAGATGACGAACTCCAAGAATTCACCATCAATGTGACCGATAAAGGGAAGTCAACACGACGTTTTAGTCCTGAACCTTTTCCAGAAATGTCCCAGCGCTTAACTCGGTTGTGAGCCGGATCTATCAGACTAAGGGATTATCGACGAATGAGCAGAGGGTTGTCCTCAGATGACGAAGCGTCAGATGCTTGCTCTGCAGTCACTTCGGATGCTATTGTGTCCAGTACGAGACGAGTTTGGGAGGCATTCACAATAACTACCGACCAGTTGGCTCAAATACTTCAAGACGCTTTAACTAAATAGCGGGAAGAAATGCGAGCTGAAATGAAGACAGAAATGGAGTTAGTCAAGCAGCAAGTAAGGGAGTTTCAAGTCAAACATACTCAATCACTGCCTGAATCGAGTCAGCGAGCTTAGTCTAGCCGTCGAAATACCATACCTATTCGAACGAATATGGTCGATAGCGATTCAGACGTAGAAGAGACCATTTTAGCTGATACTCCTCCTAATGACAATAACCCTAGAGTGGCCCAGCGGAATTGGCTCAACCTTCTCAGCAACCACTAAAGAAAAGTACAGATGAGGACAAAAAGATGAAAGACCTCGAGAGAAAAATCAACACTCTGATGTCTGCTCGAGAGGTGAAAAAGACCGGTATTCCGTGTCCTTACCCGAGAGAGTGGGAGTCGATCCCGTACCCGACGAAGTTTAACCTGATCAACTTCACGCCGTTCGACGGGGTGGGCTCGCCCACACAACATCTGATCTACTTTAAGTCCCACTTGGGCATGATTTTTTTGGTAATAAAGCCTTGATGGTTCGGTCATTCGTGGGCACCCTTCACGGGGCTACCTTCGATTGGTATCACCGTCTTAAGCCTAGAAGTGTCAACAGTTGGGATGATATGGAAAGCTCATTTCTCGATAATTTCTTTGATGATGACACCTAGATATCAATCAAGACGCTCTTTGAGGAGAAACAGGAAGACGAAGAGACGGTCGACGACTTCATCAAGCGCTTCCGGAATAAGACGATGAATTGCTAAGATCCAGTCACAGAGGACTTCATCCTCCAAACCTATTATAACAACATGTCCATTGATATCTTGGAAGTTATGGGAGTAACACCGTCCAATACTTGGAGAGAGTTGAAGGTGCGCGCAGAGCAGGCCGAACGCTTCCTTAGAAGGAAGAAAGCCGAAAGAAGCTAACCAACGGCTAACCCTCCAAAATCAAACTTCGCCTTCCGTGGAAAGGAGAAGGCACCTGCACTAGCTGTTGATGTTAATCAGACATCACAGCAGCAACCCCGAAGACAGCAAAATATTTCGGATCCGAGACTCCAAAAAGAGTACTC
>NC_033796.1:74585853-74645516 GCF_001876935.1 Asparagus officinalis
TCATTCTGACAACTCGGCGGTCGACCGGTCCGGTCGACCGCTTAGTTCAAAAACCCAGAGAACGGAGTTCTAAAGCTGGCGGTCGACCGACGAAAATTTCGGTCGACCGAATGAAAATTTCGGTCGACCGATGGAAATTCCAGTCGACCGGAAAACTCTCTGGAAATATTCTCAGAAAAAGAACAACTGTCAGTCGACCGTACCGGTCTACCGAAAACTGATATATGCAAAATTGACAGGTTTTGGGCAGTTTTAAAAATTCGTTAAAAATATCAAATCACATCCAAAAATAGTGAAATTTTGGGGAAAGTTTCTAAATGATGAAATAAACATGTTTGAAAAGGAATTTTTGGAAAAACAATTTTCAATTTTGGGGAAAGTTTCTAAATGATGAAATAAACATGTTTGAAAAGGAATTTTTGGAAAAACAATTTTTTTGTGAAAACTACCTGTTTTTGAAATATGCTTAGAAAACTTGTATTTTTATGAAAGTGAAAGTTGATATAGGACTTGGAAATACTCATATATATATTGTACATGTTTTATATGTATGTAATGAAGTACGAAAGAGCTGTAAACATGAGATAAAGATATTTTAACAACGTTTAATGAAAAATCATCTATATGATAGAAAACGTCAAAAATCGTGTTAAGTGTATATATATTGAGCTTAGATATAATCATACAATATATGTAAGTGTACTAAACAATATACCTAGGTAAAACCACACAATTGAACTTGAATCTTTAACGCTTGACTGACTTGTGTTGAAATACCTGAAAAGAAACCATAAATACAAAAAAACACTAGAAATCTTATTAGTAATAAATTGTTTGCTAAATCATCATCAAAACTATAGGGTCAACATTTACTTGTTTGGATTATTTCGCTCGACGTACCTATTCTCGTGTTGTAAATTTCTAAATACTAAAACCCTCTTTAGTAAGATCAATGATTTTAGATCTATTATGTATTATCTGTATTTTCTTATACAACGAGCCCTGTTCCCTTGGGGTTGGTTGTGATGTTACTCGCTAGCGCTTTGACGCTCGTTGTCCCTCCCCCTTTCAGGTAACGAGCCAGGAGCCCGGAGAGTCGCAGGTTGATGGCGATGCATTTTAGCTTCAGCTGTCTAGCTAGTTATATATTTTCTTTTGGAGTTCCACAGTAGACTTGTGTTTAGACATTTGAGAGTCTTGTTCTAGAAGTTGTAAAGGCTGTATGCCTTATTTCCTTCTTGTTAGATATTTGTATTTGAGACTTGTTGAGTATTTCAGTTTATCTACTCAGATCTTGACTATGTGCTTCTGTTTGTTGGATGATGAGACATTAAGTTGATTATTATCATTTCATCAGTCTTCTTGTATTATCTTTTACTTGCTTTTGTACCTACACCTGTTGTTGGCTCTACTAGATAGATGTTAATTGTGATGGTGAAACATGTTGTTGCACGGTGTGGTGCATGGCAGGTTTGACATCCTTGGTTTCACCTTGGACTGCAGCCTTGTGTGAACCCAGGGGCGTCACACTTGGTACACTAGTTTAGCATTTTTATATTTTGTGTAAATGCTTTAAACTCAATATCACACACACAAATCTTGTTTTTGAGTAATTTTAATAAAATATTGAGTTATAAGTTTATAGACTTAAATTTCTCTTTAACATCTTTTATTAAGTCTATAATATCATATTGAAAGATTTCAAAACATTGTTTAACTCAAAAGTCAAAAATCAAGAATTTTATATACACATGTATTTACAAGTTTTGCAAAACGTAGAGATATCACAAATGAGGAATGATATTTAAAAGTTTTCTTTTGTAACATGTTCATCTATATGTTTATAAATAATTCACCAAATTTTATATTTTTAGAATTTGTTTGATATTTTTAAACAAGATTTAAAATTGATGTTTACTGTTCATATCAGGTCCTGTGCACGTTTTAAGTCGACTTGCTATAGTACCAAGTCGACTTATAAAGTGTTGTGCAGATAGTGTTTTTAATTTGTTAAGTCAACTCATAATATAACAAGTTGATTTATACTATATAAGTCGACTCATATCTGTCATAAGTCGACTTACAATATGGTTGTTACACAGTAATGACTAGTTTCTAGATTTTGTTGTTTTTATCTTTTTCTTTGGTTTTTGGGGTTTGTTTTGTAAACCTATATATAACTCTTACCCTCAAACTTCTGAACTTACTTAAGAAAGTTTAAAACAAGTTTTACAAGTGTTTAAAGGGTGTTTAAGAGTTTGTTTTAAGTTTATTTTTGTGTGAATAAGTTTTCACAAAGAGGAGCCTTACGATTTCGGTTTGAGGAATTCATCCTCATACTCTCTTCTACATCTCTTTGTGATTCTAGAGAAGTTTTCTAAACTCAATTATCTAGATTGTTTATTCTTAAATTTTCATATTTACATTTGCTATATTAATTTGAGTTAGATTTCATTTGTACTCATTAATCACACACATCCCTATTGAGCTTTTAGTATTTTCATACACTATATTATTGGGTTGTGGTGAATGATTAGTTAAGAGTGAGCTTAATTGAGTTCTCATCTTGTTAGAGAACAAAATTATTTGTATTTGAGCTTTTATTGTGAGATCACTTTGTAATTCACAAGTATACCAAGAGGAGTGTGTAGTAAGAAGCATGGTCGATTCCAAGAGGAGTGGCGTTAATAGTAAAGCCTAGGGAGAGGTGGTAAATCCGAGCACTTGAGAAAAGTGACATGGGCTAGGTCAACACTTAGAGGATGTATTGTGTAGTTACAAGTGTGAGAGTAAGAAATGTTTTCGGTGAGCTAGAAAACCGATTGAGTAAACATTTCCGGTGAACGTTGAAAATCGGTTGTGATAGTGGAGTTCTTCCCGGGAGTAGGGAGCGGAGACATAGGTCGAGAGAGGCCGAACTCCGTAATCATATCTTGTGTTTGCATTGCCATTTGCTCACTATCTTGTTTATCTTATTTCATATTTATTTCGCTCTTGATTAATCATACTTGCTCATAACTCATTAAATATCTCTTTTACAAGAATAAATAATTAATAAGTTTTTAAATTAATATTAAGATTAGATTAGATTAGCAAATATCCTATTCACCCTCCTCTAGGGTAATTTTATTTGGTATTAGAGCATGGTGCTCTTATTTTGTGGCTTAACCCCCTAGAGTCAAAGATCCAAGTTTTTATATCTTGCTAATCTAATTTTAATTTTCATATTGCCTGCATAGTATATCATGGATATGCTCGGTGCATCTAGATTAGGTTATGCCATTAATATTTCTCCTAGAATTAATAATTTCCCTTATGTACAATGTTGTGTTAGATTTAAACTTTTTATTAGATCTAGACACTTTGATTTGTGGGAAATAATTGATTGCGCTTATATTGTACCCACTTCGAAGAAATCCAAGTGAAGTAAAAATGATCAAAAATTATTTACCATGAATAAACTTTTGTTAGAATTTTTACATGATGCGTTTGATTCACCTTTTTCTTACAAGCTTGATTATTTTGATAGTGCTTATACATTGTGGAAAATTATAGAAGCACATCAAGAGAACTTGGAGGCGATCCAACTAGCTTTGGAGGATTCCTCTTCAAGTTGAAGTGGAGCATCTTCTTTATGTACACGGCTATTAGGCGATATACCTAGTGAGGTATGCGAGTCTGATAATGATGATGAATTAACTATTGATGAACTCGCACATAGGTATGAAAAATTAATGCATGACTATAAAAATTATAATATAATTTTATTGATTTAAAAAGCAAGAATATTATTTAAAAATCTGATCATGAGTCACTAGCTTCCAAACTTGATATCATTACTAAAGAGAATACAATATTGAAAGAAAACAATGAGAAATAAAGTTTGGAAAATAACAGCTTGTCTTCATCTATAACTAGCTTAACTCATGATAAAAACAATGTCATGGTAGAAGTAGAAGCTACTAGAAATAAATTGAATTCTTTTGTAAATGATTATATTTGTTCTACTTCTAATATCAATGCAAATATGCCCATTGATGAGTTGAATTAAATAAAAAACGTATATCCTCTTTAGATTCAACCTTAAATACATGCATTGCTAATAATAACAAGCTTATGGTCTTGTATGCAAAGTCCCGTGTAAATACTTCTAAGACTTCACCCTTTTCACCCTTTTCATGCACTAACACAAGGTCAACACAAACCATTTCACCCTTTTCATTGCAGATATTACAACCGGAAGGGTTATTTGCACACTTATTATTTTGACTGTGTCTGTGCACTAAATACGCCAAAATGGGTTTATAACCCAAGAGTCTTGAGCTTAAATGATAGGGGTCATGTCCCTAAACAATTTAGTACAAAAAAAATATTTGGGTGCCAAAACAAACTTGAATTTAGTTTGATCTATTTTTTTTTGTTTTGTTTTTGATGAATTTTTTCTTATTCATGTTTCAAATGAAATTTTATCAAATTCTTTCAAATCAAAATTTGTTGTGTATATATATATATATATTATATATATTAGATATATATAGTATATATATATATATATATTATATACATATATATATATATTATAACATATATATTATATATATATTTCATATATATATATAATATATATATATAATATATATAGTAATATAGTATATATATATATATATATATATAATATATATATATATATAATTATCATATACATACCTATTATACATATATATAATATACATATAATATATATACATTTATATATATTTACATATAATACTAACATTATAATTATACAATATATATATAATATATTATACAGAGTAAAACTTGGTGTCCAACTTAAGTGGTACGTCCACTAAGTTTCTTACCCCCATTGATGATCACTTGATTGAGCTGCTTGTGGATGATCCGCTCCCGTTAAACTTGATCTACATATTCTAAAACCCAAACACACCAAATTTTTGGGGTGAAACCCGTCGTGGTTTTGACGCCTCCGTCGAGCCATGTAAAAAGTTTCTATTCATTTGAAAACCATTAAAAATTTGATACGAGTTGGATGAAGGGTCAAAAACCTAGCGGATTCACCCCAAAATTTGGTGTGTTGGGTTTTAGAATATGTAGTCAAGTTCACGGGCGATCATCCACCAAAAGCAGCTCATCAAGTGATCATCAAATGGGTAAGAAACTTAGTGGACGTCCACTTAAGTTGACACAAGTTAACTATATACTACATACTCATATATATTATAATTTATATATTGATATATTATTATAGGTTATATATATATATCATATTATATATATAATATACTACATATAAGTATATATATACATAATATATAATATTATATATATAATAATTATATATATTATATATTATGTATATATATATTATAAATATCTATATATAGTCATATATAATGTAATATATATAATCTATATATCTATACAATAATATTACATATATATACATATATATATATATAATGATATATATATATAGTATATATATAATATATATATATATACATATATTATATATACTATAGTATATATATATATATATACTATATATTATATTTAATATATAATATTTAAAAAAATATAGGTATATTAACATATATATCATAATATATATACACATATATTTACTAATATACACCATATATATAATATTATATACTATATATATATTACTATAATATTATATATAATATATATATAATATATATATAATAGTTTGGAAATAAAAATGACTTTTTATAAACTTTTAATGATTTTAAAATCATAGTTCAAAATTTTCTGAAAAAACTAATTTTCAAGTCTTCAGTCGACTTATAAGTCGACTAATCGACTGACGGCTCAGTTTTTCCGGTGTAGATTGGTTTTTGTCTTCGTTTCTGACCCGTTTTGGACTCGCTTGCAACCTGTTTCTGTTTTGGGACCTAATCCTAGCCTTTCACTTGTTGTTTGACCAGAACCCAGCCATTGATTTTTCCCTATAGATCAAATCCTAACCCCAAATGTTCCTGTTCTTCTCATTTCATCAGTCCAGGTTCTCCTTTTCCCAAGTCGACTGGTGCTGATCCTGAGCTCTTAAGGCCTCTTGGTTCCCTTCTTGCTAGGTATAATCCTCTCATATCTTTTATTCCTTTCTTTAGAGCTCTCAAGTTGCATTTTAGGGTTTGTCATTGTGATCTAGATTTGTGCTTTAGGGTTGATCTTATAAATAGACTGTATTATCATCACTATGCGTAGAGCTCATCCTAAACATATTAGAACTGGTAGAGAACAACCTTCATCCTCTCGTGCTCCTCTTCCCACAACAAATTATGAATTTTGTGAAAAATATCTTAGAGATCCATCCTTAATTGTGAAATATCATTTTATATGTCAAATAAAACCTTTTCCCGGTAGATATGTCAAATTTGATAATTTTAACCATTTTATGGTTAGCACTTATTTTGGAGATGCTAAAATGGTTAATTTGCTTACCAGTGCCAATGATCTTCCTTATTATCCTCATCTGATACATCTGTTCTATACAAATCTTCTAGTAGATTCCTCTAACCTTAGAACCCTATTCATTTTCTCCAAAGTTAAAGATCATCGTATCATGTTCTATGCGGATGAATTATCAAATATTCTTGATCTTCCTCATGGAGACACCTTATTATGTGATGTTAGTTATGATGATCCTGTTGGCCTCTTTGTTTTGATGATGTTTAACAAACAATTTACCACTAATGTTGGTTGTCTAGTATTTATGGTTTTTTATTTATTGTAGATAAACAACACGTTGGAGGTTGGATGGAATTACGGCACAACGATCATATCGAATGGAGGTTGGCGGAATCATGGAGTAAAGCCTAAGAATTCAAGTTAAAGATTCAAGTTCAAGCTTCATCCACTAGTGTACCAAGTCGAGCTTATTGAAGACCTATAGCTTGGGTAATCTAGTTTAGGAGTTTATATTATGTGTGTTAAACACTTTAAGCTCAATTATATACACACACATTTTATTGGTTTATATATATATATATATATATGTATATATATATATATATATATATATATACAAGTTTTGGTTTGATAGTTTTCAAGTTTTAATATGAAACAGTTAAATACAATTGAAAATACATTTCTTGTTTCATACTTATATGCATATATATGATTTCATCAATATCAATTTTATTTAGTTCAATAAAATCATATTTATTATTTTTGAAAAGTTTGCAAAATATGCAATTTTGTGAAAATATTATATTCACTGTTTTTGGAGTTAACAATAATCATATACATCTTTTATTAAGCATACAAAATTATTTTGTAATGTTTTAAAACATGGTTAAGCTAAAATATTAAAACTCATGTGTTTACATTTTTCATGTTTTGGACTATTTTGTAAAATGATGATATTTTTCATTTGGGAGGTCTTTTTTGAAAACTAGTTTTTTTAGTATATTTATTATCATGTCTACAATTATTTTTCAAAGTTTCACATTTTTCTGATTTTATTTACTATTTTTTAAAAGAGGTTTGAAAATCAGATATTTTTGTTTAAAACAGACGGTGTGTATGTCTTGAGTCGACACATGAACAGTGTTGAGTCGACTCATAAACTGTTATGTAATTTACATTTTGTTTCTGACGAGTCGACTTATAACATCATGAGTCGACCCATCAGGTTGAGTCGACTCATGTCTGTCATAAGACGACTCATAAACTATGCTGGAAAATGTGTTTTGTTTCTGCTGAGTCAATCTATGACTTCATGAGTCGACCCATGCATGATGAGTTAACTCATGAATTTTATGAGTCGACCAATAAGTTGATTTTTAGCCTGTAATGGCTACTTATGAGTTGACTCATGAACAGTGCTGAGTCGACTCATAACACTGTAACGACTATATTTCTAACCTGTACTGTTTTTGGTTTTTTGGGTTTTTTACCTTGTTTTCTCTTGGCTTTGGGGTTCTTATAAATAACCCCACATATCCTCAGTTCCAAACAATCCGATAAATGTTTTAAATAAGTTTAATAAGGGTTTTAAAGTTTGTTTAGTGTGTTTTAAAAGAGTTTGTTTGTGAAGAAGTTTCTAACAAGTGGATGAGATCATCTACATTATTTGAGCTTTATTTTAATCCATCTCTCCATCTTGTTTCTTCAGAGAAGAATTTCTAAACTCAATACTAACTTTATATTAATTATTTGTTGTTTATCATGTTTATCAAGCTAGGATTTACATTGAGTTTATGATTAATTTTCTCATTGCTTACACACACAACCATTGAGCTTATTGTATTTGCATACATTGTATAATTGGATTGTGGGGAGTTGTAACAATTAAGAGTAAGCTTAATTGAGTTTTCATCTATTGTAGAGAACAAATTTGTATTTGTGAGCCTTAATTGTGTAGATCACTTTGTAATACACTTGTACACCGAGAGGAGTGTGTGGTGAGAGACGGAGTCGTCCTAAGAGGAGTGCAGTAGGTGGTAATGCCTAGAGAGAAGATGTAATTTCTAACACTTGAGGGAGACACAAACTAGAAACCAACACTTAAGAGGGTGTAAAATGAGATTGTAAGAGTGTGAGATTGTAAAGTTATCGGTTAGCTAGAAAACCGAGTGTGAGGTGTAAACGTTATTCGGGTGAGCGTAGAAACCCGGTTGTGATAGTGGATTTCTCCCCGAGAGTGGGAAGCGGAGATGTAGGACGGAAGGTCTGAACTCCGTGATCATATTGTGTGTTTGCATTGTTTATATTACCCTATCACAATTGTATCTTTAGTTTAGATTGTTTACCCTTGTGTTAATTTATATATCCTTGCATATATTTCATCATATACCTCTTTGCTAGGATATATCTCTTTGTTCATATTGCATATTCTTACTCATAACATATTGTATATCTATCTAGCAAGAATAATATTTGAAATAGTTTTAATTGGCATTTAAATCAGATTAGATTAGCATAAGACCCTAATCACCCACCCTCTAGGGTCTAACAGATACTGTTGTAGAATCTTTGTTAACTCTTCCTGGAAAACGTCTCCCACTTACTATTGAGAATGCTTTTGATTTGGCCAAAATCATTGGTCGTAATATTTGTTATAATATAATTCCCAAGACTGGGACTTATAGTCACTATTCCCAAGAACTCACTCGTGCCATTTATTTTGTTGTCGGGAATGTTGATGTAAAGTGGGGAAACATTATTTTTGATGTCTTGGCCACTGATCACACTAGTTTCCTTCCTTTCGGAGCCCTTCTTACTAAAGGTTTCATTCATTTTAGTGTTGATTTATCCAATGAGATCTCAATCAAAGTTCGTTCTCTCTTTGATGTATATGCCCTTCATAGGATGGGTATACCTGCCACCCAACATGCATTAGATGAAGCTCTAGGTCGTGACCTTACTCCTGAGCCCACTGATTCTGAATCATCTAGAGAGTCGTCCCCTTCTAGATCTAGCTCTTGGGCTGGTGGTCATCCCAATTCCCACATCCCTAGTTATATTGAGAGAGTCCATTCTCATTTATCTGAGTTTCATATTGTAACTGAAGGCTGACAATATGATGATCAACGGAGGTTTCAAATGATTGAAGATAGTCAGATTGACCTTATGATGAGGTTTGAGGAGATTGAGAGGACACAGGTAGAGGTTAGGAGAGATATTGCTGGTATAAGGAGCCATCAGGAGGTAGACATAGCTCACATCGAGAGTAGATTTGATTACCTTTTTTAGGATGATGCAGAACCCTTTTCCTCCTTTAGGTTCAAGACCATCCGACCCATGAAGACTAGTTTCATTTGGCTTGTGTTTCAGTTTGATGAACTATGGTTTTTATTTTGGCATGTATTAAACTCTGTGTTTATTTAGGCTGTTGCGTGTTAAACTATGTGATTTGGCCTTTGAACAATGTATACGGTTTGAGTTGATGTTAAATGATGTATCGTTGTAAACACTTATGTTCTTCTTATCACATGTTTGTGTGGTTGGATGATTACATT
Organism: Asparagus officinalis; assembly: GCF_001876935.1. NCBI lineage: Eukaryota > Viridiplantae > Streptophyta > Magnoliopsida > Asparagales > Asparagaceae > Asparagus > Asparagus officinalis. The sequence goes on from NC_033796.1 coordinate 74,595,864, forward strand.
TGCTCTCTTATATCATGCACTTATATCTAATTATTGTGAAGAAAATGTACATATACATATTGTTTCTCTTGACCATATTCATTCATTCTTATTCTATGTGGCCTTTAAATAGGGGGTGCAATCCCTATTTATATTTATACTCACTCATTCTTATAGGTAGGGGGAGCTTAAGCTCTTTAATTTATCATTTTCCCCATTTTGATGTTGCCAAAGGGGGAGAAAATTTGTGAGTATCATACTAATTTGTGATTTTATTTTTTTTATCACATTTATATATCAAATGAAAAATTGTTTGTTATCATAAAAAAGAGGGAGATTGTTAGAAGTCAAATCCATGAGCCTACACTCTAATCTTGTTTTGATGATTTAACAAACAATTTATAACATGTTTTCTAGTGTTTGGTTTTGATTGATTAACCCAGGTTGAATGATTCAAGAGCTATATTGTAAATGGAGCAAATACAAGTCAAGTCAAGATCCAAAATCAAGCTTCATGTGCAAATCAACTTGTACACTAGTTTAGGATTTTTATATTGTGTGTAAATGCTTTAAGCTCAATATAACACACATACACACACACAAATATTGTTTTTGAGTAATTTTGATAAAATATTGAGTTATTAGTTTATAGACTTAAATTTCTCTTTATATATCTTTTATTAAGTATATAATATCTTCTTGAAAGATTTCAAAACATTGTTTAACTCAAAAGTCAAAAATCAAGAATTTTATATACACACGTATTTATAAGTTTTTCAAAACGTAGAGATTTCACAAATGAGGAATGATATTTAAAAGTTTTCTTTTGTAACATGTTCATTTATATGTTTATAAATAATTTCCCAAATTTTATATTTTTTGGAATTTGTTTGATATTTTTAAATAATGTTTAAAGTTGATGTTTACTGTTCATATCAGGTCATGTGCATGTTTTAAGTCGATTTGCTACAGTACCAAGTTGACTTAAAAAATGTTGCGTAGATGGTGTTTTTAATCTGTTAAGTAAACTCATAATATAACAAGTTGATTTATGCTATATAAGTCGACTCATATCTGTCATAAGTCGACTTACAATATGGCTGTTACACAGTAATGACTAGTTTCTAGATTTTGTTGTTTTTATCTTTTTCTTTGGTTTTTGGGGTTTGTTTTGTGAACCTATATATAACCCTTACCCTCAAACTTCTGAACTTACTTAAGAAAGTTTTAAACAAGTTTTACAAGTGTTTAAAGGGTGTTTAAGAGTTTGTTTTAAGTTTGTTTTTGTGTGAAGAAGTTTTCACAAAGAGGAGCCTTATGTTTTTGGTTTGAGGAATTCATCCTCATACTCTCTTCTACATCTCTTTGTGATTCTAGAGAAGTTTTCTAAACTCAATTATCTAGATTTTTTATTCTTAAATTTTCATATTTACATTTGCTAGATTAATTTGAGTTAAATTTTATTTGTACTCATTGATCACACACATCCCTATAGAGCTTTTAGTAATTTTCATACACTATATTTGTGGATTGTGGTGAATGATTAGTTGAGAGTGAGCTTAATTGAGTTCTCATCTTGTTAGAGAACAAAATCATTTATATTTGAGCTTTTATTGTGAGATCACTTTGTAATACACAAGTACACCGAGAGGAGTGTGTGGTGAGAGACGGGGTTGATTCCGAGAGGAGTGGCGTCAGTAGTAAAGCCTAGGGAGCGGTGGTAAATCCAAACACTTAAGGAATGTGACATGGGCTAGGCCAAACCTTAGAGGGTGTATTGTGTAGTTACAAGTGTGAGAGTTAGAAGAGTTTTTACTGAGCTAGAAAACCGATTGTGTAAACGTTTTCGTTGAACGTTGAAAACCGGTTATGATAGTGGAGTTCTTCCCGGGAGTGGGGAGCAGAGACGTAGGTCGAGAGAGGCCGAAATCCGTAATCATATCTTATGTTTGTGATAATCATATTTTATTACAATTTTATATCCTCATTATCTATTTTTAATGAATAAATATACCACTAATAATTATTTTTATATTTAATTGCAGGTTAATGAAGAATAAAGCCCAAATATCCCATCTCTCAACAAAAGCTCATGAATTAAATGAAGAACACAAGCAAGAGCTAAAAATCCCAAGCTCAGATTCAAGCCGAGTAGCTTGTAGAAGACGGAGAAAATAAAAAAATCAAATATAAAAAAATATATTCAAGATGGTTGGCCGCAAAGAAATGACGATATCTCTCAATCCGGAAGGCGGAATTAACATAAAATATATGAAAATCGTCTATCTCGACGAGACGAAGCGATCTGTGGAGGCAGATTTTTGATTGGACATCGATGCCAACATCGATGCTGGTATCGATGGCTACGAATCAGTTACAGATCAATGGCTGATTTTTGATGGTTTTGGATAAGGATTCAATCCAATGGCTCTCATTCATTGATGTTTACTATAAATAGGGGTAGAAAATAAGGGGTTAGGGGTGTGAAAATTTTTGTAACTCCATTTGGAGAGGAGGCCCACTCTTAACTCAGAAGGCCTTCCAAATTTATAACTTTTGTTATAATTAATAAAATAATTTTTTTACCACTTTAAATATTTCTTCTCTTTGTTGGATGATGAAGATGGAGATGAAGAATTATTTGGAGGTTTGTATTTTTTATTTTTCTCTTTTATTTCTTTTTTATTACTTATTAGTTTAGATTTATTACTATGCTTGTAGTTAGATTTTATTTTCTTGTTTAAATAGCCAAGAGGCTAGATCTCTCTTGCCTTAGATTTATTTTAGACTTATAGAGTAGATTTATTTTCTTACATTTAATTTTTACAATTTATTTTGTAGTTTAGATTTTATAATTTATTTTGTAGTTAGATTTTAATTTCTTGTACTATTCACCTTGAGGCTAGAACCCTCTTGGGTTTAGTTTTTCTTTTTGTTTATTTTTATTTTTTTTGATTCGCCTTTAGGCTAGAACTTTCTAGGGAATCACCTTTTTCTAAGAAGTGGATTTAATTCTAGATTACCCATATCTTTAATTGAATTCGCCATTTTTACTTTCTGAATTTTCTTTTTATTCTTGATTTTCCTTTTTGATTCTTGACTTTATTCATCTTTCTTTTTCTCCTTGTGAAAATCATTCATTCTTTGTCACATCTACTCTCACTTACATTTTATGCCGATTTATATACTATCACTTTCACTCTCATTATCTCTCCACAATCACACTTATTCTTCACTCCTATTTGTCACGCACACAACATAAGAACCGATTTATATTTTCTCCTACAAAACACCTTCCTCGTGGGATCGATAACTTTTTATACTTTAACTTGACACAGTTGTGCACTTGTAACATTTTTGGTACATGTTTATGCCGCATCAAGTTTTTGGCGCCGTTACCGGGGAGGATGCTTAAGTAGGTTTTAATTATTTTGGTTCTTTAAATTATGTGTTTTTTTTGTGAGGAACCGCTTGGAGCTTGAAGATTAAGGATTAAAGATTGATGATTTAAAGATTTGCTTGATGTCTAATTCACATTTTGGATTTGCTTAAGGTAACTCTTCTTTCTAGTATTTTTAATTCCACACATTTAGCTAGTTTTTCACAATTAGTGACAATTAGGATCTAAAAAAAAGATTTTATTTTCGTTGACCATAAATTTAGCTAGTTTTTCACAATTAGTGACAATTAGGATCTAAAAAAAAGATTTTATTTTCGTTGACCATAATAAAATTCACCCTCCACTTTGACATTTACTAACAAGATAATAAATTCAAACAATTTTTCCCTTCTCATTTGCTTGATTGTTAACCCTAATAAAAAAAAGATTTTTCTTTTTACCATCCTTTTTAGTTTCTTTTAATTCATAGGGTTGCATTTCATATATTAGTAGGAAGTCACCAAGTGATTTGAGCATCTTGATTTGGCACACACTTGAAAATATTCTTAAGGGCAAAACCCCATAATCAAGATAAGGTGAGGGATTTCATCACCCTTACCTTAGCCCAAAAATCACAAGTTCCTCACTACACAACCCAAGCCTAATAAAACTCATTAGACGTTGGCCCTAAGGACTCGATCTCAATAAAGAACAAAGAATCCTTAAGTGAACGGGTTTAAGTTTTCTTGGATTAGTTGGTGTCGAAGGTAAGGTTTAGGGGTTGCGTAAACGCTCCGCAAGGAACGATGTACTTAATTGATCTCCGATCAACCTCTGTTTCTATCCTTACCTGGCTAACTAACTGTGACGCCCCTGGGTTCACACAAGGCTGCAGTCCGAGGTGAAGCCAAGAATGTCAAACCTGCCATGCACTACACCGTGCAACAACATGTTTCACCATCACAATTTTATCACTCTAGTGGGTCAATAATAGGTGTAGGTACAAAAGCAAGTAAGAGATACTACAAGAGATAACTGATGAAACGATAAAGATCAAATAGTATTTCATCATCCAACACACAAGAATATAAAGTCAATGTCTAAATGAACAAACTGGAGTTCTTAATACATCTCAAATACAACAAGTCTGAATAAAGGAAATAAGGCACACAGCCTTTACAACATCTAGAATAAAGTCCTCAAATGTCTAAACAAAGTCTATAGTGGAGCTCCAAAATAAAACATAGCTAGAATAGATAGTCGAACACTAAAGTGTGTCGCCATCAACCTGCGACTCTCCGGGCTCCTGGCTCGTGACCTGAAAGGGGGAGGGACAATAGCGTCAAAGCGCTAGCGAGCAACGTCACAACCAACCCCAAGGGAGAGGGCTTGTTGTATAAGAAAATACAGTTATCACAAAACATATATATATATATAAGCAATTATCCGGAAGAAATAAACAATGGGCTTTAGTACTTAGGGAGTTTCAACACGGGCATAGGTACGTCGAGCGAAATAATCCAAACAAGGAAACCCTCATGTATATACCTTGTATCCCAAATTGAAAATCCCTAAGTACCAAACCCGGAGTCTAATACGTGAACAGAAATAAGTAACAAGGAAATACAACCCATCTCAGAACATAAATACAGTACCTTGTACTGACCTACATAAATACCATGCCGTGTTCTACATAAGTGTCATACCCAGCCTAGGTAGCTATCATGTCTCAATGGTGTCAAAATGTCGTATTCCAAACTCAAATGTGTACCATGCTCAAGGTTTAGCAAAAATGTCCAACACATGGACTAAAAGTGATGCAGGTCCAACACATGGACTGAATAAAATGCATGTCCAACACATGGACCAAGATAGTAAGTATCCAACACATGGATTTAGTAATAATACATGCTCATACGTGGACTATGAACGAAGAAGCGTAATTATCACTAGCATATATGGAAATACATATATATGTCCCAACTTTGCACGTGTTTCAATTTGCGGGTCTAAGTTTGTATAATTTGATTCCATGTGTCGGTAAGTCACTAACATCACAAACTAGTATGAGGCATAAGAGGTGAACTCTTAAGCACACGAAAAAGAACAGTAGAAATCAACATGCAATTAAAAACTGCAGGGCGGTCGACCGCAGAGATCACTCCGGTCGACCGCTCGCAGAGCCGAAAGTCACTGGGTTCAAAACTGAGCGGCGGTCGACCGCAGAGGTCACGCCGGTCGACCGCTCAAAGAGCAGAAACATTCTGCTGGCAAAATTTCGCGACGGTCGACTGCTGAGTCATCTGCGGTTGACTGCTGATCGGACAGAAACCCCGTCTGGGTTTCTGTCAGCTCGAATCTCAATTAAATTTTTGAGGTTATTAATAACCAACTAATCCTAACAATACAATAGTAATGTATGGCAGTCAAAAACAAGTTTAAATAGTTAAAACTTCATTAACAAGAATCCCAAACTTAAATCAACATGATTTTAAAAGTTCTTAAACAGTAAAAAAATTTAGATTTAATCCTCATAAAAACGTTTCAGATCAGGATCTCATTAATTGAACATCATTAGTGAACTTTTTAAGACTGAAATATATGATTCTTGCATCCCATGCCATAAGATCTACTTATCTACACAAAAATACGATTTTGGGCTCAATAAAAACCGAATAAAACTCAAATCCAAGCATAAAAAGGAAAAGGGATGAAGTTGGGCGGGATGTTACTCGCCTACGACGAAAACGAAGCCCTAGATCTGGAGGAAGACGATCCCTCTCGCTGAATCCTCCAACAATTCGCTGAAAAGCCCTCCAAAGCTCCTCCAAATCACCAAGGAGTGAGAAACTAGGGTTTGAGGGGGAGAGAGGGGGCTAGGGTTGATTTCAGATGAGAAATGGGGCTCTTTAGGGTATGATAGTATATATACTATCCCCACAACCCGACCCGAACCCGAGCCGAAACCCATTAAGACTCAACACAGAAAAACTCTCTGCCTGCTGTGCGGTCGACCGCCGCGCCTTGCGCGGTCGACCGCACAGCAGGAGAAAAGTCTCCTGTGTGCCCGACTGCTGTGCGGTCGACCGCCGCGCACATCGCGGTCGACCGCACAGCAGAACAACTGCCTGCTATGCCTTCTATCACATGCTGATCAATCCCCTTGATTTCTCTAACATAGAAATTCTTGCTAGGCTCCCAAACACTATTTATCACATTTATTTAACATATATATATGGTTGTTCATCTCAAAAGGAATGTTTACCACTAATAACTCAAAATATTCATTAATAAATTTACGGGGTTCTACACTAACTGAGTAAAACTTTTATCTTTTTACTTAAAGAGTTTTTGGTTAGGAGATGGTCTAGCTGAGTTATGCTTAACCCTAGAGTTAGAGTGATTGAAAAGTAATTAATTTTTTTTATTTGTTTTAGTTAGGTTTTTCCTTCTTCCTTTTTCTTCTAAAAAACAAAAAAAAAACTAATTTTTTTCTCTCTCTTTATAAAAAAAAGTATAAAAAGAAATTGTGTTAGGTGCATGCAAACGTGGATTAAGGATTATACACATCAACAAATTCGTTTTGAACAAATGGCTAATCCACATGTTCTCAAAGATTTATGTTATCCCAATAGGATTGAAATCCCCAATGAAACTTAGGAGTTTGTAGAGAGCTCATCTCAGTATTCGGTAAATGATCCATGTTTTCCAACCTACAACTCAGGTTGGGCAAATTACCCAAACATTGCATAGAATCAGGGAAACCACTCCGGAACACAAAACTTCACTCTCTCTTCGACCCAACATTTTCCTAGGGGAAACTTATATAGTTCCTTTCAATTCTCATCCACAATTTCAACAACCCAATCTGTTACATCAAAATCAGTCTCCTCATCATCAAGTTGTAACTCACACTCCTCTTGATACAGATCATGATAATTGTCTTAATATTTTGGAAAAAGGTTTTGAAATCAACTAAGGCCTCCATACTAGCCGCAGATATGTTAACTCAAACATCCTACATGATGAACTCCTTTATGCAATCAACCGAACTCATACTTAACTCTAACACTCAAGCCATAGCTAGATTAGAAACCCTCATTGATCAACTAGCTAGTGCTATAAGTGAAGGAGAGTAAGGAGAAATTCTGAGTCAACCCATGGTCAATCCTAAGGACACTCAAATGAATGCACTACTGTCAGGAAAATAGGTCAATAATCAGAAAAGAACACCTTTAAGCCAAATTCTTGTTCCAATTCATTCTCCTTCTGATAACTCAATTCAGGAAAGACCGTACGTCCTCGTGTATTTTGGCTCTAACTCTCTCGTCCGATCTCGGAATGAGATGATTCAAGATGCGTTGGAAATCTGACGAAGAGACGTACAACTTTCAATGTCCGAACCACTCAAGGTGTGGGCTTACAATGGCCGAGCCACTCATTGTGTGGGAGAGACACAACTCCTGGCTGAGTTGTTTTGCCAGAGGAAGAAGAAGAAGAGTCAGATCCAAGTTTTGAGGAAATTTTTGGTGAGGAACTGAAAATATTAGGAGAAGCAGATCATGTTTGTCAAAAGAAGGAAACTGTGTTAAACAATTGCTGCTTTGAACTAAATTTTGAAGAACTCTTTCTTGATGAACTAAGTTTTTTGGAAAATAAACAACAACCAAATTTTTACACATCAACCATGAATCATGGGGTTGAGGAAATTGTTAAAAAAATTTGGTTATTAGAAAACAAACATTCATAAATCAAGAATCTAAGTTCAAAACGCATGACACCAATAAAACCTACCTTCCATTGCCACAAGAATTATTGAACACCCTGATATGCTTGGAATTTCAGTACAGTATTGATTATATTATTTTGAATTTGTTTAAAACCCAGGAAAGAATTTTCAGCAATAAGGTAGGATTCAATGTAGAACATGAGCTCTTCATGTTGAATATTTTATTCTATATTGTTTATTTTGTTTATTTCAGCATAATAAAAATCTTCTCTTATTTTAGAGTTTCTAGTTCAGTTGTAAAAAAAAAGAAAAAAAGAAAAAAAGAAGAATAAAATTTTGATTCTATCCTCCTCAGACCAAAGGTAATTGCAGATTTTTATTAACTGATTAAATATAAGTACTTTACTTCTTATCTGTTTTACTTTGTACATCATAGAGTTTGCATTGAGGACAATGCAAAATTTAGGTGTGGACGTGAGAATTAGTTATTTTTTTCTCTTTATTTTATATTTGTAGTTACATTTTTGTCATTTTTTCCCTTTTCCTAAAAAATTTATAAAAACATCGTCACTTGCCAAATTGATAGAGTTATGTAATAATTGATTTATTTGATAAATTTTAAATTTTCTAATCTTGGCTCCAACTCTCTCGTCCGATATCGGAATGAGATGATTCAAGATGCGTTAGAAAGCTGACAAAGAGGCTTACAACTTTCAATGACCGAGCCACTCATGGTGTGGGTTTAAAATGGCCGAGCCACTCATTGTGTGGGCGAGACACAACTCCTGGCTGAGTTGTTTTGCCTTCGTACGTCCTCGGGTATTTTGGCTCCAACTCTCTCGTCCGATATCGGAATGAGATGATTCAAGATGCGTTAGAAATCTGACGAAGAGACTTACAACTTTCAATGGCCAAGCCACTCATATTTGATAAATTTTAAATTTTCTAATCTCTAGTTTGTTATTTACTCAAGTTTACCTTTTATGATAACTCAAAATAAATTTCTTAAGAAATAATTTTTAAAGTAGTATACTTTACTTAAGCCTTAACTTGGATTTTTATTTAAAATAATAGAATTTATGCATGCTTAGCTTAGATTAAAATAATTTTTTAAAGTGTCTTGACTTACATATTTTTCAGAATATATATAAATATACATATAAAAAAATTACAAAAGAAGAGTGCGAAAAATGGGCACCAAAAGAAAAAAAAGAAAGAAAGAAAAAAAACTCTTGAATTCAAGGTGATTCTATTTTATAAAGTCTAAGCTGACCGAGTAATTAAGCTTAAGGAATATTTTCATACTTAATGACCTAAACCCAATTGGGTTGGGATCCATTGGCCCAAAACTCGTTAAATGGTCGATTAGAAAGCCCGTTAAAGTAGAAAAAATCACCAATGAAGAAAGAGTTTAAAAAATATAAAAAAATTAAAAAAATAAAAATACTAATAAATGTTTTATATATATAGTTATATTTGTATATATGGTCTTGGAAAATATTTTAGATCATGCAACTTGAAAATTATTTTAAACAAAGAGTTAGCATGTTCTTTTCAAAACTTTTAAATTAAAATTTTAAGTTTGGCTTGGTTTTGTATTGCTATAATGAGAAGATTTTCTAGGAAATTTACCTTAGAGTTATATATAAAAAGTTTTCTTGAGTAATAACTAGGTTCAATTATCAAGTAAATTTAGTTATTTACTAACTTCTTTAATTTGGCAAGATGACCGAATTTTATGGGTATATTCACTAAACCCTCACGAGACTACAACTCGTCCACTAGGGTAACCTAGGGGTTTAAAGGCTTGTTGGATGCGCTAAATACAACCGCGATTCCTGCGAAAGTGAGTTAGGTTTTCTTTCATTTTTCTTTCTTTGCTAGAGGACTAGCAAAAGTTTAGGTGTTGGGGTATTTGATAATCACATTTTATTATAATTTTATATCCTCATTATCTATTTTTAATGAATAAATTTACCACTAATAATTGTTTTTATCTTTAACTGCAGGTTAATAAAGAATAAAGCCCAAAAATCCCATCTCTCAACAAATGCTCATGAATTAAATGAAGAACACAATCAAGAGCCAAAAATCTCAAGCCCAGAATCAAGCCGAGTAGCTTGTAGAAGCCAAAGAAAATAAAACAAATCAAATATAAAAAAATGTATTCAAGATTGTTACCCGTAAAGAAACAACGATATCTCTCAATCCGGAAGGCGGAATTTAACATATAATATATAAAAATCACCTATCTCGACAACACGAAGCGATCTATGCAGGTAGATTTTAGATTGGACATTGATGCCAGCATCGATGCTGGTATCGATGGCTACGAATCAGTTACAAATCAATGACTGATTTTTGATGGTTTTGGATAAGGATTCAATCCAATGGCTCTCATTCATTGATGTTTACTATAAATAGGGGTTAGGGGTGTAAAAAATTTTGTATCTCCATTTGGAGAGGAGGTCCACTCTTAATTGAGAAGGCCTTCCAAATTTATAACTTTTGTTACAATTAATAAAATAATTTTTTCACCACTTTAAATATTTCTTCTCTTTGTTGGATGATGAAGATGGAGATGAAGAATTATTTGGAGGTTTGTGTTTCTTTTATTTTTCTCTTTTATTTCTTTTTTATTGCTTATTAGTTTAGATTTATTTATATGCTTGTAGTTAGATTTTATTTTCTTGTTTAAATAGCCAAGAGGCAAGGACCCTCTTGCCTTAGATTTATCTCATGCTTATAGAGTAGATTTATTTTCTTATATTTAATTCTTACAATTTATTTTGTAGTTTAGATTTTGCAATTTATTTTGTAGTTAGATTTTAATTTCTTGTACTATTCACTTTGAGGCTAGAACCCTCTTGGGTTAAGTTTTTCTTTTTGTTTATTTTTATTTATTTATTTTTTGATTCGCCTTTAGGCTAGAACTCTCTCGGGAATCACCTTTTTCTAAGAAGTGGATTCAATTCTAGATTATCCATATCTTTAATTGAATTCGCCATTTTTACTTTCTTGAATTTTCTTTTTATTCTTGATTTTCCTTTTTGATTCTTGACTTTATTCATCTTTCTTTTTCTCCTTGTGAAAATCATTCATTCTTTGTCACATCTGTTAGACCCTAGAGGGGGGTGATTAGGGTCTTATGCTAATCTAATCCGATTTAAATGCCAATTAAAATTAATTAATAAGTTATCCTAGCAAGTATGAAATACAACAAGATATGTGAGCTAGGATAAGCAATGTGAACAACAAGATATATCCTAACAAGAGATATAGGCAATGTATATGCAAGGATATAAAACTAACACAATGTGATATATCCTACCAAAGAGATATACAATATGATATATGCAAGGATATGTAACTAAGGGTGATATAAACATAAACAAGATAGTGGATCATATAAATAATGAGCTATGGACAATGGCGATATAAGATATGAACATAAATATAAATGAACGCCAAAGCACACTCAAACAAGCAATATGATCACGGAGTTCGGACCTTCCGTCCTACGTCTCCGCTCCCCACTCCCGGGGAGAAATCCACTAACACAATCCGGTTTGGAAGCCGGAACTTCTTCTACACACTCGGTTTTCTAGCTAACCGAAAACTCTACAACTCACACTCTTGCAATCACACTCTACACCCACTAAGTGTTGGACCTAGCCGTGTCTCCCTCAAGTGCTCGGTTACAACCTCTCCCTAGGCACGTCAACCGACGCCACTCCTCTTGGGACGATCCCCGACTCTCACCACACACTCCTCACTCGGTGTACAAGAGTATTACAAAGTGATTTAACAATTAAGCACAATATAGCAAATGATTGTTCTCTCTAACAAGGTGAGAACTCAATTAGGCTCAACTCAATGTCACACTATCCCACAACCCAATTATATAATGTATGCAAATACAATAAGCTCAATAGGTTGTGTGTGAACAAAGAGATATAAATCAAAACTAAACTCAATGTAGTTCTAGCTTAATAACAATGATAATCAAATATATAAAAAAGCTAGAAATAGAGTTTAGAAAACTTCTCAATATATCAAGAGTGGAGGGAGAAGAGTTGGATGCCCAAACACCAATAGATGATCTCCTCAAGCTCTTGTAGAATTGAATCACAAAAACAAACTCTCAATTTGCTTAAAAGCTTTTTAAACACACTTAAACCAAACTAAAACCCTTGTTAAAAACTTTATTAAACTTGATTAAAAAACTCTCTTAACTACTTTGAAAAGACATCAGCAATGGGGTATATATACCCACTAGAAATCTCAGCAAAAACCCAAGTCAAAAGACAAAAACAGCCCCAGTGAATCAGCTCAGAAAAGAGCCGTTGGAAGCCAACGGTCAACTTGTCGGTCGACCGAAAATATCGTCGGTCGACCGCGATGAAGATCCCAACCTGGGAATCGAGCAGAAACAGCGTCGGTCGACCGTACCGGTCGACCGGAGGAAATTTCGGTCGACCGACCAAAATTTCGGTCGACCGACCAAAATTTCGGTCGACCGACCAAAATTTCGGTCGACCGACCAAAATTTCGGTCGACCGACCAAAATTTCGGTCGACCGACCAAAATTTCGGTCGACCGACCAAAATTTCGGTCGACCGGATTACTGTAGCAATGCACAGCAAATTTGTAAAATCAATTTAAAATAGTAAATGAACTCCAAAAATTATGAAATTTTGTGGGAATGTTCTAGACATGTAGATTAACATGTCAGAGAAAGAATTTCTGAAAAATCATTTCCCAGTTGAGAGAAATAAATGTTTGAACACAAAAATACAGTTTCTGAAAATCTGCTGTGATACACGATTTTGTAAAATCAAGTAGGCACAGTAAATCAACTCCAAAAATAGTAAAAACTGGAGGAAAGTTTCTAAACATGTATATAAACATGTCAGAGAAAGAATTTTTCAAATATCACTTCTCATTTGTAAAAACTCATCAGTTTTGTAAAACATGCACGAACATGTGCACGAACGAAAACGTGAATTTGTAAATTCCTTTAAACATAACAAATCAATTCCAAACTTGATGAAACTTTGAGAAATGTTTGCAAATGATATTTTGAACATGTTACAAAAAGAATTTTCCAATTTGCATTTCCCAATTATGAAATCTCATTATTTTGCAAAAGTGTTCAAAACATAAAAACTATATATATATAGAAACCAAAACTTGTGTATATATATATAACTATATATATACAAAGAAATCAATAAATGTGTGTGTATAGATATTGAGCTTAGAGTATATAACACACATAATATAAAATCTAAAACTACATTACCCAAGCAATCTTGATCTTCAATTTAGCTTGACTTGGTACACTTGCGGATGAAGCTTGAACTTGATCTTTAACTATAAATTGCATGTTGCTTCACTCCACAATTCCGCCAACCTCCATTTGATATCGTCGTTATGGCGCAATCCATCCATCCTCCAACTACGTTGTTTGTCTACAAAACATAGGAATGCACAAACACTAGACAAACAACATTAGTAGTAAATTGTTTGTAAATCATCATCAAAACAAGAAGGCCAACAATCTCCCCCTTTTTGATGATGACAAACAATTTACAAAAAGGAATATATGCATGAAAGAAATGAACATATACAAGATAATACATATGCATATAAATGTATACTCACAATATTTCTCCCCCTTTGACAACATCAAAAAGGGGACAAAAGAATTAAGAGAGCGAAAGCTCCCCCTATAATAAGCATAGGTGAGTATCAAACAATTATAGGGAATGCTCCCCCTATCAAAAAGCCATATAGAATATAGATAAAGAAAGATCATGGCAAATATGTGAGCAAGCATAAATGAAAAGATATGCTAAGCATCACTCACATACAAACAAGATACAATGAGGACACATAATGATATAACATTATAAAGATAGTGTCTCATTATAAAAACCAAGTATAGATTTATGAAATCAAAAGAAGAGGAACATGAGAAACATGCAAAAAAGTTTTCAAATGAAAACAAATCCATCAAAAGAAATCATAAATCAAAGTTTATATCCAAAAACGATGTTTGATCAATGAAGAACTTGATCAAACCACTCATAGAATACATTATAAACCACGAATAGATGATAAGTGAAATATAATGAATTCAAAGCAACAAATCAAAACAAAATCTTTAACAAAAGAATTTCAAGAGAGGCAACAATATATCAAGCTCTTAAGCTTGTTCTAACCCATATAATCATTCTAGCATCCGGTAAACATGATTTGGGAATAAACACCCAATAAACCCGGAGGGTTATGTAAATGCAAACCTCTCATTAAACAAAACAAATAATCATGAAAACAAAAGATTTTATCAATTTTAAAATGTTTTCATATAAAAAGATTTTAAAGCATAATTTTCAAAACCAAGATAAAGAAGGATAAAAACATTAAGATTCTTAGTTTGAAAATCAAATTTGTTTTGGTACCCAAAAACTCTTGGTACCAAAAGATTTAGGGACATGACCCCTATCATTTAAGCTCAAAGCCTTAGGGTTATGAACCCTCTTAAGCACATATGGTGCACTAACATGGTCAAAACAATATTCATTCAAATGACCCTTTCGATTGCAATTCGTGCAATGAAAAGAGTGAAAAGATTTGTGTTGACCAAGTGAGCGTGCACGAAAATCATTTGTAAATAAAGATTATCTTTTAAATTCATTTTGCAAATAGGAAACCTCATTAAACAAAGGTGGTCTTTTTGGAACATTTTGCAAAATAGGAGCTTTTTGCACATCAAAACGGCCAAATGACCAAAACGACCACAAAACTCACATTTGTACATATGGGCATGTTTATGATGATCTATACGTGTGTGTACATGTGAGTGTGATGATGAAGCTTGATGGGATGCACAAACATGATTAATCTTGATGGGTTTTTGTGCATTATAACAAAATCTAGCAAGGTGGCCTTTACGACCGCAATTAGTGCATTTATAGACTTTGTTATACATGTGTGCATAGTGTGTAGGTTTCTTAGAAGAGTTTGCATTAGACTTTGCACACAAGTCCATAAGCTTGTTATGATTATCAATGCATGTGTTTAAGGTTGAATCTAAACAAGATATGCGGTTTTTCACATGATTCAACTCATCATTAGATACAACATCATTGATAATAGAAGTAGAGCATGTATGGTTATTCTTAAAAGAATCAAATTCATTTCTAATGCATTCTACTTCTAGCATGGCATTATTTGCATGAGTTAAGCTAGAAATGGATGAGATCAATTTTTCATTTTCCAAATTTAACATATCATTGTTTTCTTTAAGCATTATATTTTCATTTTCAATGATGTCAAATTTGGACACTAGCTTCTCATGATCGGATTTCAATTCTACATGCTTGCTTTTAAGATCAATAAAATTATTTTGTAATTTTGTATAGGCATGCAATAATTTCTCATATGCACAAGCGAGTTCATTGATGGATATATCACTTTCGGATTCCGAATCGCTTACCACACTAGGGCTATCGCCTAGTGGCCGTGTGCATGATGATGCTCCACACTCACTTGAAGAACAATCCTCCAAACTACGTCGGATTTCCTCCAAGTTGCCTTGATGTGCTTCTATGAATTTCCATAAATTGTAAGCACTATCAAAATGAACAAATTTGTTAGAAAATGATGAGTCAAAGGCATTAAGCAAATATTCTAACAAAAGTTTGTTCATATTAAACAATTTATTATCATGATTGCTCCACTTAGATTTCCCCAATGTGGGCACAATATAAGCACAATCAATAATTTTTCATAAGTCAATATTTCTAGATTCCTAGAAGCCCATTGTGCATAGGGAAAATTAATGAATTTAGGAGCAACATTGGATTTATAGCCTAAACAAAAATTTAGGAGCAACATTGGATTTATAGCCTAAACAAAATACATTCATATTCAAGATATATATATATGAACATATGCAAGCAAGACAAATGCAATCATAACCAGATTAGCACAAATAAGATAACTTGGATCTTTAACTCAAGGCGGTTAGACCTTAAATCAAAGAGCTCCAAGCTCTGATACCAATTGTTAGACCCTAGAGGGGGGTGATTAGGGTCTTATGCTAATCTAATCCGATTTAAATGCCAATTAAAATTAATTAACAAGTTATCCTAGCAAGTATAGGATATGTAAACTAACACAAGGGGTAAACAATCTAAACAAGATAGTGGATGATATAGATAATGAGCTAATGACAATGGCGATATAAGATATGAACATAAATATGAATGAACGCCAAAGCACACTCAAACAAGCAATATGATCACGGAGTTCGGACCTTCCGTCCTACGTCTCCGCTCCCCACTCCCGGGGAGAAATCCACTATCAACCGGGTTTTCTACGTTCACCCGAATAACGTTTACACCTCACAGTATCGGTTTTCAACGCTCACCGATCAACGTCACTCCTCACACTCGGTTTCTAGCTCACCGAAAACCTCACTACACACTCGGTTTCTAGCTCACCGAAAACCTTACAACACTCACAATGTAACAAATATAAATTTGTTCTCTACAATAGATGAGAACACAATGAAAGCACAACTCAAAGTTACAATCTCTCACCACCCAACTATACTATGCAATGAAAGATACAATAAGCTCAATGTGGGTGTGTGTGTAACAATGAGTAAATAAGATCAAATCAACTAAACTCAAGTATGAAATCTAGCTTAAGAACAATGATAATCAATCAAGTATATAAATGTAAAGCTAGAGTTTGAGTTTAGAAAACTTCTCAATTTGATAACAAGAGATGGAGGGATGATAGTTGGAAGCTCAAACTTCAATAGATAATCTCCTCAAGCTCTTGTGGAATTTGATTCACCAAAACAAACTCTCAATTTGCTTAAAAGCTTTTTAAACACACTTAAACCAAACTAAAACCCTTGTTAAAAACTTTATTAAACTTGATTAAAAACTCTCTTGGTTAGTTTGAGAGTTGAAGGCAATGGGGTACTTGTACCCTCTCTCAACTCAGCCAAAAACCTGAGCAAAAGACAAAACACAGCCCCAAAGCAACGGTCAAAAAACTAGCCGTTGGAAGCTGAACTGGACGGCGTCGGTCGACCGAAAATTTCATCGGTCGACCGAAAATTTTCATCGGTCAACCGAACTGGTCGACCGACAGACTCTCTGTCGCCCAGTGAAAATATGAACTCAGATTCGGTCGACCGGTGCGGTCGACCGAAAACAGATATGACAGGTTCTGAAAAACTGTTTGTCTGATTTTAAAACATTGTTTAAAAATATCAAATAAATTTCAAAAAATGTAAAACTTTTGGAATGATTGTAGACATGATAATAAACATGGCTACACGACTGGTTTCGAAAAAGGACTTCCCAAATGAAAAATATCATCATTTTACAAAATAGTCCAAAACATGAAAACCTGAAAATTGATATTTTGATATTTTGACTTAAACAACATTTTGAAACCTTATGAAATGATTGTATAGACTTGATAAAAGATATAACATGTTGTTATGAAGTCTATAACCTAGAAATACAATATTTTCATAAAATTGCATATTCTATGCAATATATTCAAAACACTAAATATGATTTCATTAAATATAAGCTTGTTAAAGGTGAAATCATATATAGGCATATAAACATGAAACAAAATAGTATTTTCCAATTCTATTCATTTGTTTCATAGTAAAACTTGAAAACTATCAAACCAAAACATATATGTATATATATAACTATATATATACAAAAACCAAAACGTGTATGTGTGTATATGATTGAGCTTAAAGTACTAACACACATAATATAAATTCCTAAACTAAATTACCCAAGCAATGATCTTTTTGGCTCAAACTCTCTCGTCCGATCTCGGAATGAGATGATTCAAGATGCGTTAGAAAGCTGACGAAGAGAATTACAACTTTTAGTGGCCGAGCCACTCATGGTGTGCATTTACAATGGCCGAGCTACTCATTGTGTGGGCGAGACACAACTCCTGACTGAGTTGTTTTGCCTTCGTACGTCCTCGGTTATTTTGGCTCTAACTCTCTTGTCCGATCTCGGAATTAGATGATTCAAGATACGTTAGAAAGCTGACGAAGAGCCTTACAACTTGAAATGGCTGAACCACTCATTGTGCTGACGAAGAGACGTACAACTTTCAATGTCCGAGCCACTCATGGTGTGGCTTTTGATCTTCAATTTAGCTTGACTTGGTACACTTACGGATGAAGCTTGAACTTGATCTTTAACTTGAATTTGATAGGCTTCAACCCGACATTCTGCCAACCTCATTTGGATATCATCGTTGAAGCGCAATCCATCCAACCTCCAACAACGTTGTTTGTCTACAAAAAATAAGAAAACACAAATACTAGACAAACAACATTAGAAGTAAATTGTTTGTTAAACATCATCAAAACAAGAAGGCCAACAACATCTACTCTTACTTACATTTTATGCTGAATTATATACTATCACTTTCACTTTCATTATCTCTCTACAATCACACTTATTCTTCACTCCTATTTTTCACGCACACAATATAAGAACCGATTTATATTTTTTCCTACAAAACACCTTCCTCGTGGGATCGATAACTTTTTATACTATAACTTGACACGGTTGTGCACTTGCAACATTTTTGGTACATGTTTATGCCACATCAGTTTGCATTGCCATTTGCTCAATATCTTGTTTATCTTGTTTCATGTTTATTTCGCCCTTGATTAATCATACTTGCTCATAACTCATTGAATATCTCTTTTGCAAGAATAAATAATCAATAAGTTTTTAAATTAGCATTAATATCAGATTAGATTAGCAAATACCCTATTCACCCCCCTCTAGGGTAATTTCAGGTGGTGCGGACAGCAACATGCAGTTCAATCTTCACCAAGAACTTCTCATCTTTCAAGATACCGATAAGGAGCGTACGCAGACTGTCACCTAAGCTATTTCAGTAACTCTTAGGGCTTTGGTCACTGATACTAGATTTGAGACCATAGACTATAAGAAATTCAACAAGTCGGCCTTTCTATTTGGAGATCTTGTTGAACTTGATATGGAAGTCATGTATGACATGAATTACAAATGGCTAAGGAAAGTTGGTGATCACAATCTTTTCTTACCCAACATGGAGAGGATATTCCCTCAGTCATACTTTCAATGTGCTTCCATCCCGAGGTAAATGTATTAGGATCTCGTCAAAGAACAAGACAGGGTTTCAATTGGTGCCTTGACTAATCATTGTGTTCATTCGGTAGGTTATAGCCGGCAGATGACAGCTTTGAGGCCATGCCTATTTTCTAAGGAATATCCGGTTGCTAAAGTGGCCAGCCCGGCAAACACTTTTGTCAGAAGATTTATTACGGCGAAGGGAGAATTTCCCTCACAAGAATTCAGATTCTCCTAGATGGGTGCATTCTTTAGAAGTGAGGTGGTGGACCTGGATGATGAATTTTGTCTTGGAGGAGTTGAAGACATCACTTATTAAGTCTGGCCTTGGAGATTCTGTGATAGCCACTCGGTATGGTATTGCTCAGAGCCATTACAACTTCTTTGCTATATTGGAGCGGTACAACCCAGAAACTTGCACTTTCTTCACTCCTGCTGGAGAGCTGGGCTTTGCTCTCCACGAGATGTATGAAGTTTCCGGTCTGCCCTTAGCAACTCATGTCCCGCACTCTCGTTAACCAGCTGATCGATTTGAGGCAGAGGGTAACTATCCTTAGGGCAAGCTTTGTTAAGGTTGGTGAAGTCAACTCACATCCTCCAATTGTTCAGCACTTTCTTCACCAACATCACATTAGCAAGCATTCTGGGTATTGAACTTCCCGGATGAAATTGGCTCTAAGGAGTCGTTCGACTTCATCGGCTGCCGCTTTTGGGGCTCAGGGCCAAGATGTCTCTTCTTCTATCGTACATGCTTAGTGTGCCTGTCGACAACCAGCTCATGGCTTATCACCTTGGGGAGAACCCCCGACATATCTTTGGGTCCCCAGGCGAACACAAGAGCGTTTGCTTGTAAGAACTCCGTCAGTGCTCCTCGTAAGGGCTCGACTAGGTTGGAACCAATATTGATCAACTTCTGTCCTTCACGATCAATTGGAATCTCTTGGAGCTCTCCACCGGTGTCGTCTTATGCTCCTCCTCCGCTTTCTACAACTAGAGGCAAGCTTTCTCTATAGGCAAGATATCTTGTACGCCCTTACCCTTGGTCGAGAGCAGGTAGCAGGACCTGGTCTCTTGCTGGTTGCTCCTGGTGACTCTGATTCCATTAGGAGTCTGGAACTTAACCATCTGGTGGTAAGTTGAAGGGATGACCCACAAAAGATGGAGGGTAGTTCGGCCCAATATGACATTGTGAGCTGACTTGAGATCCATCACTATAAATTGGACTTAGACAGTGGATTGCCCAGGGTACTCTTCGATTGTTAGGGGAAGAGTGATCATGCCTTTTGGTATGAGAGAGTGGCCGGCGAATCCAATGAGGGATCCTCTATAGGGGAGCAGCTGAGATTTGTCGATACCCATCTGGTTGAAAGCGTCGACATATAAGATATCCACTAAGCTCCCTATGTCGACCATGATTCTCTTCACTTGGAAGCCGTCAATCCCGATTGTGATGTTGATGGGGTCGTCATGAGGCATCTTGACGTCTCGCGGGTTAGCATCCCCAAAAGAGATTGGCTCCTCCACCCTTGTCCTCTTGTCGCCTTGATCAAACCGCAACGCCCTCTTAGCATACCTCCTCTGGGCGTTGTTTGACAACTATCTAACAAGAAGACCGCCACTGATCATGTTGATAACCCCCTTATGGCTAGGCTCCCGGCTCTCCTGAGGCTGTCAAGGACGAGGTGACCGTGAGCGGGATCTCCCATCTGCTTTGGCTAGGGGAGCTTCCCTATGGTCCCTCTGAGATATATGGTTCTTCAAGTACCCTCTCTCGATCAGATCCCTGATATCCCTATTCAAGATACAACAATCAATGGTGAGGTGGCCATGATCCTTGTGGTAAAACTACCTCATGTTTTGGCTCCAAGGATCTGACATCATCTTAGGAGAAGGCTCTTTGAGGTGCCCCTCCCTTTAGACTCTGGTGAGAGCTTTTGCAAGTGAGGTGATGAGGACTGTCAGAATGGGTCTCGGCACCGCATCCCTCCGTCGGTCCCTCCTGTCAGACCAATTAGAGTGGGAGTCGACTCTCGGGGGGTCTCTTGGCCACTCCTGCCTCGCAGGGGGGATCTCTAGTCGGCTCTAACATCTGCACAATCACCGGTGCTGCTGCTGGTATTAGCGGTGCAAGTGGCATTGCTACTGCTACTGAAGTCGTGGTTGTGGAGGTCTCTATGGCCCTGGCTGCCGCCTTATAAGCTCAAGCATGTTCTATGTCCATGTACCCATGAGCTTTGGCCATCAGTTATTCATAATTGACGACTGGCTTCTTGGAAAACGAGTCAGCCAACTTGTTGCTTTGCAAGCCGACCACAAGAGCAGACATAGTGACTGCACTCCCTGGGTCATTGACCTCCAGCCTCTTGGCCTAGAACCTCTAGAAGTAAGCTCGAATGCTGTCTCCGGGCCCTTGCCTCATCTGGATCAATACATGAGAGGAGGCTTCTGTTTGGTGTCAGCCAAGAAGTGATGGATGAACTTTCGGCTGAGTTGTTGGAAGCTATTGATGGACTACTTATAAAGAGCTTTCCACCAGAGCTTGACACTCCCTGACAAAATGATAAACATTTTTTACTATGATTTTATGCCCTTATTATCTATTTTACATGAATAAATATACTACTAATAAGTGTTTTTATCTTAATTTACAGGTTAATGATGAAATAATGAATAAAAGCCCAAAAAACTCTAACTTTCTCATTTTGTAACCTTTTATTGAAGTCCAAGGATAAGCCAAGAAGCCTACAGAAGCCGAAGAAAACAAAAATCTAGTATCATATTCAAGATGGTTGGCCGTAAAGAAATGATAATATCTCTCAATCCGAAAGGTGAAAATTAACATATAATATATAAAAATCGCTTATCTTGATAAGACGAAGCCATCTGTCAAGTTAGATTTTTGATATAAGTATCGATAGGGGTATCGATACAGGTATCATTGTAGCGCAATCAAAGGCTGAAATTGTTTATCTTGGGGCTCAAGTTTAATCTAATGTCTCTCATTCATTGATATAGACTATAAATAGGGGTAGAGAGTGAGGGGTAGAGGGTGTGAAAAATTTTATATCTCTATTTGGAGAAGAGGGTTACTCTTAATTGAGAAGACATTATAAATTTATAACTTTTGTTACAATTAATATAAAAAATTCTACCTCTTCATATTTTTCTTTTCTTCTCTTTATTTGATGATGGAGATAAAGATGAAGATGAAGATTAAGATGGAGGTTTACTTTTACCTTGAGGCTAGAACCCTCTTGGGATGTAAATTTCCTCTTTATTAATAAATTTATCTTCTTGCTTTGTTTTCTTATTTAAATAGCTAAGAGGCTAGAACCCTCTTGCCTTAGATTTATTTTCTTGCTTATAAAGTAGATTTACTTTCATGTCTTTTTTTTCTTACTTTAAATTCTCACATTCAATTCTTGTAATTTATTTTGTAGTTTAGTTCTTGTAATTTATTTTGTAGTTTAGATTTTATTTTCATATACTATTCATCTTGAGGTTAGAACCCTCTTAGGATTAGTTTTTTATTTTTATTTATTTATTTATTTTTTTTGATTCGCCTTGAGGCTAGAACCTTCTAGGGAATTGCCTTTTCTTTAGACGTGGAATTAATACTTGTAGAAACTCTAGAAATTGCAAGAAACTAGATTTATTTCTTTTATAATTTGTTAATAATTCTCTTATGCTTAAAATGTTCATGCTTAGGATATTCAACTAAAGTACTAATTGGTAGAATGAATTCTAGAATTACTATTTGGTTGTTATTCTTTTCACGAGTATTACTTTTACTTGGATGATAACTTGATAGATTGTGCTTTCCTTAAGTGGTTTGATAGTCAATATTTAATAAATCTAAAGTAGAATGTGATAAAAAAAGAATGGCTCATATTTTATAAGTGAGATTAGATAGTAAATTCAATTCTAGATTCCTCATATATTTAATTGAATCCTCCATCTCTTACTTTACTAATTTTTCCTTTAATTCTTGATTTGTTTACTTGTTTCTTGATTTTATTTCCTTCATATTTTTTTCTTTCATTGTTGATTATTGATTACATTGATTCCTTATCACATCCACTCTTTATCTATCCACTCTCAATCTCATTTTGTGCTTATTTACACACAATCACTCTCACTCTCTCTATCTCTCCATAATCACATTCATCACTCCTAATTGTCATACATACAACATAAGAATCAATTTTGATATTCTCCTACAAATACCTTTCTCGTAGGGTTGATAATTTTTTATACTATAACTTGATTGGTTATGCAATTGCAACTCTAGAGGTATACATTTATGCCCCGTTAAGTTTTTGGCGCAGTTGTCGAGGAAGGTGCTTATAAGTAGGATTCTATTTATTTTGGTTCTTTAACTTGTGTGTTTTCTTGTGAAGGAACCACTTGGAGCTTAAAGACCACTAATTGGAAATCAAGGATTTGAAGATTCACTTTTGATAACTCTTCTTTCTAGTATTTTTTATTCCACCCTTTTAGTTAGTTCTTCACATTTAGAGACAATTAGAACCTAAATAAAAAAAAATTATTTTTGTCGACCATAATAAAATTCATCATTCAATTGAATCATTACTAACAAGATAATAAATTCAAACAAAAGCTCTCTTCTCACATTTGTTTGATTGTTAACCATAAATAAAATTAAATAAAGATTATCTCTTTTTATCATCCTTTTGTAGTCGCTTTTAATTCCTAGGGTTACATTGCATATAATAGTAGGAATTCACCAAAGTGATTTGAGCATCTTGATTTGGTACACACTTGAAAACACTCTTAAGGGCAAAAAACCCCTAATCAAGATAAGGTGAGGGATTTCATCACCCTTTCCTTAGCCCACAAATCACTAATTCCTCACTACACAAACCAAGCCTTTTAAAACTCCTTAGACGTTGGCCCCTAAGGACTCGAGCTCATTAAGGAACAAGAAATCCTTAAGTGAACAGGTTTATGTTTACTTGAATCCATTGGTGTCTAAGGCAAGGTTCAGGGGTTGCGTAAAGAGCTTCTTAAGGAACGAGATACTATCCTTACCTGGCTAACTGACTGAGTAAACTTCAATCTTTTCACTAATAGAGTTTTTGGTTAGGAGCCGGTCTAGCTGAGTTTAGGCTTAACCCTAGAATCTAGAGTGATTGACAAAAGTGATTGTTTTTTAATTAGTTTTAGTTAGGTTTTTCTTTTATCCTTTTTCCTCATTCTCATTATCTTTCAATTTTTTTTAGTTTTCCATAAAAAAGACTAACATTTATTTTTCTTAGAATTTAAAATAAAATTTGGTGTATGCTAACTTGGATTAGGGACAATACCAATCGTTTAATATATTTTGAGCCAATTTTTGAAGAAATGGCCTACACTAATCTACTCATTCTTCAAGATATGTGTTATCCAACTAGGAATGCAATGTCATCTTGCATTAAGCTACCAAAGTCAATTAAACTAATTTTGAGCTTAGACCGCATTACATAAACATGCTTCAAAAATTCTTAGGAAATGAAACCGAAGATGCGTATATCATCTCCGACTTTGAGGAAGTTTGTCTTAAGATTAAGATTAGAAAACTATCTGAGGATGCGATCAAGCTTAGATTTAATCCATTTGCTCTTGAGGACAAAGCCAAGAATTGGTTGTATAGCTTACCCACAAATTCTATCCGAACTTGGGATGAATTTGTCACCGTTTTTCTAAAAAAAATTTCTCAATCCATAAAACGGTTAAGCTTAGAAACAACTTTTAAAATTATAAAATTATCCCGGGAGAGCCTTTCTGGAAGTATTTTGATAGATTTAATGATCTTCTTATCCAATGTCCTCACCAGAGTCTTGAGAAATGGCGTTTATGCCAAATCATCATGAAGGATTGGATTATTCTTCAAAAATTTTCTTAAAATCGTTGTGTCAAGGGGATTTCATGAAGAAAAATGCTAAAGAAGCTTGGAAATTTTTAGAGAGTTTATCTAAAAAACCATGCAATGGGAACACTGTTATGGTCGAGTTTCATCTGTTCCCCAACCCAAGTCAAGTAGTCTACCCCTAGAGACGAATATGGACTCTGAATCAAATATGGCTACAATCATGCGTAGGTTAGAAGCTCTAGAATTCAAAGAACGAGCCTCAGTTCAAATCAATCAAGTTTCTACCTCAAGTTGTCACAAATGTCTTTCTCCATCCCATGTTTCAGAGGAATGTCCTTTCTTAGGAAAATCTCAACCACTAGGATAGGTTAACGTTGCATTCCAGTGTTCTGTGAATGATCCATTTTCTCCAACCTACAATCCAGGTTGGAAAAATCACCCAAACTTTGCATGGAATCAGGGAAACTACTTTGGAAATCAAACCAACAATTTCCTAGGGGAAATACAGCTCCTTTCAGTTCTCACACAAATTTTCAACAACCAAGTTTGTCATATTCAAATCAGTCTCCTCATCATCAAGCTTTAAATCACACTCCTCCAAATTTGGATCATGATAAACATCTCAATGTTTTGGAAATGGTTTGGAAACCATAATTAAGACCTCCACACAAACCACAAATATGTTGACTCAAACATCTAGCACTTTGAATTCCTTTATGCAATCAACCGGACACATACTTAACTCCAACACTCAAGCCATACCTAGATTAGAAACTCAACTTTGTCAACTAGCTAGTGCCATGAGAGAAAGAAAAAAAATTCATGTCAACTTGTGGTCAACCCTAAGGACACAGGATAGAAAAAAAATTCATGTCAACTTGTGGTCAACCCTAAGGACACAGGATCTAGTTCATCTTATGAAGCTCAAGTGAATGCAATCCATTCACTACAGTCAGGGAAACAGGTCGATAATCAAGTGAGAATACCTACAAGTCAAGCTCTTGATCCAAAACAAATTCGTTCTTCTTCTGATAACTCTATTCAAAAATCACCCATTCCGATGACCAAGAATACAAACTCGAACCTGAGCCTAATGTTGATAGGTTTAAACCAATTGCTCCCTTCCCAGATAGACTCAGGCCTAGGAAATACTCCCCTCAGGAGGAGAAGATCCTAGAAACTTCAAGAAGGTTAAGGACAATATTCCTCTTTTAGATGTAATTGAATAAATCCTTTCTTATGCAAGATTTTTAAAGGATTTGTGCACTAAAAAGAGAAGAATAAATGTTCCAAAGAAAGTCTTTTTGGCTTTTAATATCAGTGATATGCTCTCCAAGCCCATACATTTGAAACGTAAAGATCCAAGTTGTCCCATCATTTCAAGTGTCATTGGTAATACATACATTGATAAGGCGCTTTTAGACTTAGGGGCTAGTGTCAATTTGCTTCCTTATTTAGTCTACCAACAACTAGGTGTAGGTGAATTAAAACCAACCAGATGCACGTTGTAGTTAGCTGATAGATCTATTAAAGTCCACATGGGTGAGATAGAGAATATTATGATTAAGGTTGGGGATTTTATTTTTCTAGTAGATTTTATAGTCTTAGAAACACAACATGTTTCCAATTCTAAAGGACAGATAACTATCATCTTAGAAGACTATTCTTAGCCACTTATAATGCTCTCATCAACTGTAGAATTGGTCAAATGAAGCTGTCATTTAGGAATTTGACTGCTGATCTTAACATCTTTAATCCAAGGAACCAACCAAATAATTAGCCTCTAGAAATAAATTATATTCCGGAAAGACCAGAAGAAGAAGAAGATAAGACAGATCTTAGTTATAAGGAAATTTTTGATGAGCTAGAGGTATTAGAAAAATCAGATCAGTATGTCTTTCAGAACGAGGAAATTATGTTAAATACATGCTTCTTTAACACAACTTTTGAAGAACTCTTTCTTGATGAATTTAGATTTTTAGAAAATAAAGAACAACCAAATTTTCATACCTCAACCATGAATCTTGGGATTGAGGAAATTGTTAAAGAAAAATTGATTGTTAGAGTACAAACCTTCACAAAATAAAAATCTATGTTCAATAAGAAATTCAAAATGCATAACACCCATTAATACCTACCTCACATTGCGGCGGAAATCATTGAATACCTTGGAGTGTTCAGAATTTAAGCACATCATTAATTATATCATTTTAAATTTATTTAAAATGAGGGGCAGAATTTTTAGCAATAAGGTAGGATTCGATATAGATTATGGGCTCTTCATGTTGAATCTTTCATTCTACCTTCTTTTTCTGTTTTGTCTTATAATAATAAAAAGAATTTATTCCTCTCTCATTTGAAACTTATTCTTTTAGAGTGAGAAAATAGAGAAAAAAAAGAAAAAGAAATATATGAAAACAAGAAAAAAATAGAAAAAAGAAAAAAGAAATATATGAAAAAACAAAAAAAGAGAAAAAAAGAAAAGATAAAATATATCCTGAAGGAAAAAAAAGAAGAACAATTTTTTGAGGATTACTAAAGGTAATTGCAATTTTTTTATCATTTAGGCCGAATGACCAAATGTAAGTGCATCATTTCTTATATGCTTTACTTTGTGCATCATAGAGTTTGCATTGAGAACAATACAAAATTTAGGTGTGGGACTGAGAACTAATTAATTTTTCTCTTTATTTTATTTATTTTTTCTCTTCTATCTATGCCAGAATTTCTTTTTCTCTTTCCATGTCATTATTTTTTCTTTCGAAAATAATCATAAAGATATTGTCAATTGCCAAATTAATAGAGTTAACTAATAATTGATATATTTGATAAATTTTAAATTTTATAATCCCTAGTTAGTTTTATATGCAAGTTCACCTTTTATGATAACTCTAAATAATTATTTTAAGAAATAATTTTCAAAGTAGTATACTTCACTTTAGCCTTAACTTAGACTTTTAATTAAAATAATGAAATTTTTGCATGTTTAGCTTAAAGTTAAAAATATTTTTTCAAGTTGTCTTGATCTACATATTTTTTTTAAGATACACACACACACACTTACAAAAAGATAATTTTGGAAAAGAAGAGTGTGGAAAATAGGCACCAACAAAAAAAATAGAAAAACTCTTTAATCCAAGGTGATTCTATCTTATAAAGCCTATGTTGACCGAGTATTTAAGCCAAAGAGTATTTCCATACTTAATAACCTAAGCCAATTTAGATTGGGATTTATTGGCCCAAAATTTGTTAAATGGTCACTTAGAAAGACCAATAAAGTAGAAAATAAATCACTAAGAAATAAAGAGAGAGAGAGAGAGAGAGAGAGAGAGAGAGAGAGAGAGAGAGAGAGAGAGAGTGTGTGTGTGTATATATATATACCTTAGAGTTATATATAAAAATATTTTCTTGAGTACTAACTAGCTTCAATTAGAATGTTTAAATATATCAAGTAAAATCAGTTAATCACAAACTTCTTTAAATTGGTAAGTTGAATGAATTTTGTGGGTATATTCACTGCAAACCCTCATGAGACTATAACTCATCCACTAGGGTAACCTAGGGGTTTAAAAGCTTATTGTATGCGCTAAATACAACCGTGATTCCTGTGAAAGTGAGTTAGGATTTTTTCTACCTTATTTCTCTTTCATTTTCTTTCCTTGCTAGAGGACTAGCAAAAGTTTAGGCGTGGGAGTATTTGATAATCATATTTTTACTACGATTTTATACCCTTTTTATCTGTTTTACATGAATAAATATACTACTAATAATTATTTTTATTTTAAATTTACAGGTTAATAAAGAAATAATGAATAAAAACCCAAAAACCTCTAACTTTCTCATTTTATACCCTTTTATTGAAGTCCAAGGTCAAGCCAAGAAGCCTACAGAAGCCGAAGAAAACAAAAATCCAATATCATATTCAAGATGGTTGGTCGCAATGGAATAATAATATCTCTCCATCTGAAAGGCAGAATTTAATATATAATATATAAAAATCGCCTATCTTGACAAGATAAAGCCATCTGTCAAGTTAGATTTTTGATATAAGTATCGATAGGGGTATCGATACGGGTATCGATACCTTGTTTCTGTAGTGAAATCAATGGCTGAAATTATTTGGTTTGGAGCTCAAGTTTAATCCAAGGGCTCACATTCATTATTGTAGACTATAAATAGGGGTAGAGAGTGAGGGGTTGATGGTGTGAAAAATTTTGTATCTCCATTTGAAGAGGAGAGTTACTTTTAATTAAGAAGACCTTCTAAATTTATAACTTTTGTTACAATTAATAAAAGACTTTTTTCACCTCTTTATATTTTTCTTTTCTTCTCTTTATTTGATGATGAAGATGAAGATGAAGATGAAGATCAAGATGGAGGTTTACTTTCACCTTGATGATAAAACCCTCTTGGGATGTAAATTTCATCTTTGTTAATAAATTTATTTTCTTACTTTATTTTCTTGTTTAAATAGCCAAGAGGCTAGAACCCTCTTGCCTTAGATTTATTTTCTTGCTTATAAAGTAGATTTACTTTCATGTCTTTTTTTCCTTACTTTAAATTCTCACATTTAATTCTTGTAATTTATTTTGTAGTTTAGTTCTTTCAATTTATTTTATAGTTTAGATTTTATTTTTTTGCACTATTCGCCTTGAGGCTAGAACCCTATTGGGATTAGTTTTTATTTTTGTTTATTTTTTAATTTTTTTGATTTGCCTTGAGGTTAGAACCCTCTAGGGAATTGCCTTTTCTTTAGACGTGGATTTAATACTTGTAGGAACTCTAGAAATTGTATGAAACGAGATTTATTTCTTTTATAATGTGTTAATCATTCTCTTATGCTTAAAATGTTCATGCTTAGGATATTCAACTAAACAACTAATTGGTAGAAGGAATTCTAGAATTACTATTTGGTTGTTATTCTTTTCATAAATATTAATTGTACTTGGATGATAATTTGATAGGTTATGCTTTACTTAAGTGGTTTGATAGTCTATACTTAATAAATTTAAAGTAGAATGTGATAAAAAGAGAAGGGTTCATATTTTATAAGTGAGATTAGCTAGTGAATTCAATTCTAGATTCCTCATATCTTTAATTGAATCATCCATCTCTTACTTTCTTAATTTTTCCCTAAATTCTTGATTTTTCTATTATTTGTTTCTTGATTTTATATCCTTCATATTTCTTTCTTTCCTTGTTGATTACATTTATTTTTTATCACATCCACTCTTTATCTATCCACTCTCAATCTCGTTTTGTACTTATTTACACACAATCACTCTCACTCTCACTCTCACTCTCTCTCCACAATCACATTCATCACTCCTAATTGTCATACACACAACATAAGAATCGATTTTGTTATTCTCCTATAAATACCTTCCTCGTCCGATTGATAACTTTTTATATTATTACTTGATTGGTTGTACACTTGCAACTCTAGAGGTATACATTTATGCCCTGTCACAGAGTGATGGGGAAGCATCAGTAGATAACTTCTTTTGATGTTTGGAGCATGCTTATCACATCGTAGTAGTTCTGAACATGCTCGGAGGGGTCTCCCTCGCTCTTGTATTTTTCTACGTGAGACATCTTGAACTTATCACATGGGGTGTTCATAAGGTCATCTGAAAGAGGGGTATTCTCCCCAATAACTTCTGTGACCGGTCTGTACATGCAATCATATCCAGAGGCCCTATAGTAACAGAGGGGGTTAGAGAAGCACAATGGTAGGGGAGAGACTCAGAGATTACTCCTCTAGTACGGTCCCTTAGGTAGCCTAGGTCGAGACTCTCGTCGGAGACTTCTTGGTGATGGAGGAGACGTCGGCGAGGTTTGTTGGGGCGAGTCGACCGATGAGGTGGTGAGGTCGCGTGCTCGATGCGATCCCCTAACAGCTTGGTAGCAGCATGAGGAGTCCAAGGCGGGACTACTTGCTGTGCTCTGGAAGGGTGATTCTCCGACCGCTGGTCTGGAAAAGGTGAGGGGAGAGCTGAAGTAGCTTGCTGCGGCTGTGGAAGCAGACTAAGAAGCTCGCTATTGAAGATAGCAAGTTGCTGTTGGGGAGACTACAAAATCTGATGAGTTGTTTCTTCAAGTTGAGCTCGAGTAACATAGCTCTGGTGTGGTTCTATAGGAAGAGACTAGTCAGACCCATGCTCAAAACCAGACATGTTTTCTCGAAAAAGAAAAAAGCCTCCATAGTGGGCATCAAATTGATAATGTTAAAAGATCAAACATGTAATTATTTGTGGTTAGGGGTTGAGGTTAATGAGGGGCTGCTTTCTTCCCCAAATATCCGGTTCCAAGTTGGGTGGCTAAATCCTGCACAAGTAACAGTTCATGAGAGGATGGGGGCTTGGTTCCCCCGTGGTTCCTTCGACGATCAAATCAGCTGGTGAACTTGAGTGAGGAAATAAAAACTGTATAAGTTCTTATATGTAGTGGAATTTGTGTTACTGCTTAAATCAGAGATTAGATCTCAAAAGTTTAGAATCTGGACCCCTTGAATGTTAGAATAGTACATGTATTTATACTGGTGGTATAATGGTAGAACTGTCACTTTGGCCAAGCTTAGGATGGTGGTGAAGAAGTATGGACTGGCGGTTGTGTCAGCACCTACTTTATACGTGTCGCTCGATGAGTGACGGAGAGATTACTTCTGCATTAAATGTGAAGCGATAGGGGGCATGGCAGTGCCGACGTGGTCTAATGAGTCATGAAGACTATTGGGGCTAGAGGCATGATGGTGCTTGCCAAGCATCAAATGCGATGTTGACACAGTATCAGTGGGAGAGGCTCAAGGTTGAAGTCATCCTCTAACTTGGTCGAGAAGTAACGTCTCTCAAGTTGACCTCGTAAGGGGTTGAATAACTAGTCGAGTGGGCTCATAGTGAGTCGTCTTCGATAAGAGGACCGATAAGTACCATCCTTCGAGTCATCCTAAGGGGATGTCGACTCGGACGGTCAGTTAAGTCAAGATCCTTGGTAGTCTTGGCCGCCAATCTGATTGGTATATTGTATATAGAAGTACACATGTCCATGGCTGGAAAAGGACTGCACTTTGGCGATTGAAAACACCATAACACTCTTGATTGGAGGAGCTAATATCAAAATAACTTAAAAATTAGTGGCGTGATAGCTATTTCAGGATGGTATCGACTCTGATTTACCCTAGAGCAAAGGATGACGGTTTCATGGGAGACCTTTGTTTACTTCTTCGACGAGCAGTATGTGTCGGCTGCAGCTAAATCCGAGAAGGAGTTAGAGCTAGCCCGGTTGGAGCAGGGGGATATGTCTATTATGGATTTTGAGAGTAAGTTTATGACATTACTTAGATTGACGAGCATGTGGCACACTGAGGAGTGGCAGACTTAGATGTTCTTCATGGGGCTTCGTCTAGGGCTACGTCGATATTTGGTATCTCGGAGGTTTCGGTCAGTATGGGAGGTGGCTGAAGTCGTCATTGTTACATCCTTTGTTTTGATGATGATTTACAAACACCATTATTAGTGCTAATTGTTTATTAAGCTATATTATAGATCACATGTCATTGTAGACGTCTAAAAATACCTATAGGTATCCACACACAGCTCGAGACAGAGAGAAGGTGATGAACGTCATTATCTAAGTCTAAGGGGATTATCCGACGCCGACGAACACATGAAGCGAAACGGTAAACCAAATGGCCTGTGTGCTCATCGGCCACCTCCAAGTGGCCTGTGCACTCGTCAGCCACCTCCAAGTGGCTCGCGTGCTCACCGGCCACCACCAAGTGGCCCGCACGCTCATCAGCCACCAAATTGGCGAACCGACTGGCCCGTGCACTCGTCAGCCACCTCCAAGTGTCCCGCACGCTCACCGGCCATCAAATTGGCGAACTAAGTGGCCTGCACGCCTGTCGGCCACCGTCAAGATGTCCATGCGTTCACAAAATGAATCGGGGAAGCGTACAAGTCAACGAGAAACACGAAATACGCGTAACGACAGAACAAGTCAAAACCCGGAAAACAGATAAAGACGACTGAGCCACCAAATGTTGGCTCGGTCAAGGTCGAGCCACCATTTGGTGGCCCCGCCAGGCCGAGCCACTGGGTGACAGTTCGGCCAGATTTGCTGATTTTTTGGTTTTGACGGTTTTTTTTAGGATTTGTTTGTTCCTGAGCGTCCCAACTGATCTGATACTATGGTTATTCAGTTCTCAACTGAAGATAAGGAGGAATCCCTTGTTCTTATCCAAATACCCGCTTCCGAAGCTTATAAATACGAGCTCGCGTGCTCATTTCTTAAGGGGGGACATCAAGAGGGCGAAGCGGTGCCGAATTGGAGAGTGGAGCCACGAATTTACAGCAAGGGTTAGCGGATCTTGGCGATCTTCTGCGCATAAGGAGTGGAGTTTGAGAGATTCGAGACCCGTCCCCTATTCCTCCGGATTTAAGCTTGGTCTTAAATCTCGAGAAGAGCCGTGATCTCGCTTGGTCGAGATCATCGCTGTAGCGATTACTTCCTTCGTGAAATAAGAGCTTTGATCACCAATCTGTTAAACCGGATCTGATCCGTGGTGGTCCACGGATATTAACGTCCCTAGCAAAGGCAAAGTTTCCACGTAAGCAGCGGGTGATAAATGTCTGTTGCACTATTTGACAAGAGTTGTAATCTTTATTTTTATTATATAAAAGAGATCTCATAAAAAGATCAACTTTTCTTTTTATTTGAGTTTATTGTAATGACCAAAGTTGTAATAGATTCGATGACAATGAAAACATCAACTTTTGACCCAAACAAGCAGGCGACCACAGTAGGAGCCAACAGCTTCACTGCCGAGGCTGTCGTGCGGCAACCACGGATCCAGATTCCAGTTGAAGAAGTGGTCGAGTACGAATTCGACCAACTTAAGTTCAAGGAGTATATGTCGTCCTCCTCCAGATCCTCTGCCCCTCACAAGCGCAGGAAAATCAAAACCCCTGTTGCTGCGGTAGCTGCACCTTGCAACGCCCCTCCGGCCTCCAACGAAGACGGATCTACAGATCTGGACTCCTCCTCAATCAAGGAGATAACCGCTATAGCCGCGCCAACTTTATCGAAGAGGGCACACCAAAGGCAGCGCCAACGACTTGTGCGCCAATTTGCTAAGGCTTTGGAGCCTATTGACGGGATTGGCTATGAGACGGATCTGAAACGCAGAAGGTACCAAGTTCCCCAGTAGCAAATAAATGATCTCTCATCCAAACCAATAGTGAATGAGTGGATCCAAGTCCAACGGACCCGCTCAACCCTCAAGGATCGCATTCGGAAGCGTCGCTCCTTGATTGCGCACGCACGAATTCTCATGCGAGAAGTGCAGAAGCTGAAGCAAAAAGAGGTGATCAAGAAACCACCAAAATCACGCCAAGTCTGGAAACCAAAGTCCGAAACAGCATCGACAAAAAGTCAAACAGCGCCCAGAACTGCCGAAATATACGAACCACCAAATGGTGGCTCGGCCAAAACCGAGCCACCAAGGTGGCTTGTGCCAGTTCATGCCCGGTTCGGTTTGGTCCGTGTCTGGTTCGGTTTGGTTCGCACCTGGTTCAGTTCGATTCGCACCCGGTTCACCTCTCGCGGTCCCGTTTAAGCCTGCAACAGCCTCTGTTTCTGTCCCGATGAATTCCGCACTTCCGGTGAAGCCTCACGACCATGGAGACTTGTCCCGTTTCAAGATGAGGATGACAGATCACTTGGGTCCTTTGTATGAGGATCGAGGCAAAGTTCCGATCAAAGAATGCTTGGGTCCGGTGACTGAACCCCGAGCAACCACTCGAGTTGGGGGTCGTACACACCCTCGCAACAAGTCAGAGGCTTCCTATAATGGGAAAACCCCTGCACTTGACCGCCTCGGACGACGAATTGAAGTCCAAGAGCCCGTTAAGAGTTCACGCTCCCAAAAGCGTAGCTCCAAATACATGACTCTTAAGAATGTCAATAAAGCGCCAAGCTCTCAGAAGGAAACGTGTTTGTCAGACGACAATGTTATACCTGAAAAGTTGTGCCAACACGCGATAGATTACTCCGGTCATATGACCGATGAGTTGTACTATCGGGCGGTGGGTACGAACAAGTCTCGGAAGAGAAGTACCCGAGAAACAGAATCTCACTGCCCGTGCACTAAACTAATCAGGGCAGTATTATCAGCATGTCGCTGCCCCAAGGCCGCTCCATAGAGAGTCTCGGTATTTGAGAGGATCTCTGACGGAGCAACTAAGTCCAAGCCAAAATATTTTCGTAAGAAACGATTGGTCGCTCAAGATGACGAACTTCCAGAAGTCACGATTAATATGGCAGATAAGGGGAAGTCGATTCGACCTTCTAGCTCTGACCCGCTCATATCGCATCATCTAACCCGGTTATGATCAGGAACTATTAGACAAAGGTATTACCAGAGAATGCAGAGGGGATTATCCTCGGATGATGAAGCATCATATGTCAACTCTGCAGTCATTTCTGACAAAACGGTATCCAGCCTAGGGGAATCCCACGAGGTGTTTATGATTAACACTGAGGAAGTGGCCAAAATCATTGAGGATGCTCTAGCCAAGCAGAAAGAGGCATTCAAGATTGAAATGGAAATTACTATGCTATGGATGAAGGAAGAGCATGACCAACAGATTCGGGCTTTGTCCAATCAAAATGGTGAATCCAGCCGTCGCAACATTGCTGACCAAGCAGGTAACGATTCAGATATCGATGAAAGTCTCAATGCTGAGAACCCTCCAGTTGATCAGAACACTATGGGTGGTCCCACTAAAGACAATAATGTTAGACCCCAGAGGGGGGGGTGATTAGGGTCTTATGCTAATCTAATCCGATTAAATGCCAATTAAAACTTATTAATAAGTTATCCTAGCAAGTATGAAATACAACAAGATATGTAAGCTAGGATAAGCAATATGAACAATGAGATATATCCTATATGATGAATATATATATGCAAGGATATATATAAACTAACACAAGGGGTAAACAATCTAAACAAGATAGTGGATGATATAGATAAAGAGCTAATGACAATGGCGATATAAGATATGAGCATAAATATGAATGAACGCCAAAGCACACTCAAACAAGCAATATGATCACGGACTTCGGACCTTCCGTCCTACGTCTCCGATCCCCACTCCCGGGGAGAAATCCACTAACACAATCCGGTTTGAATGCCGGAACTTCTTCTACACACTCGGTTTTCTAGCTAACCGAAAACTCTACAACTCACACTCTTGAAATCACACTCTACACCCACTAAGTGTTTGACCTAGTCGTGTCTCCCTCAAGTGCTCGGTTACAACCTCTCCCTAGGCACGTCAACCGAAACCACTCCTTTTGGGACAATCCCCGACTCTCACCACACACTTCTCACTTGGTGTACAAGTGTATTACAAAGTGATTCTCATGATAAGCACAAATTAACAAATGATTGTTCTCTCTAACAAGGTGAGAACTCAATTAAGCACAACTCTTAGTCACAAACCCACAACCCCAAATTATACTATGAATGTCAATACAATAAGCTCAAAAGGTTGTGTGTGAACAAAGAGATATAAATCAAAACTAAACTCAATGTAGTTCTAGCTAAATAACAATGATAATCAAATATATAAAATAGCTAGAAATAGAGTTTAGAAAACTTCTCAATATATCAAGAGTTGGAGGGAGAATAGTTGAATGCCCAAACACCAATAGATGATCTCCTCAAGCTCTTGTAGAATTGAATCACAAAACCGAAACACTCAAATGCTTAAAAGCTTCTTAAAACAAACTTAAACAAACAAACCCTTGTTAAAACTTTCTTAAACTTGTTTTAAAACTCTCATTTAGTTGGTTGGAGAGCTGAAGGCAATAGGGTATTTATACCCTCTCAAAACTCAGCCAAAACTCCCAAAACAAAAGACCAGAAACACCCCAATAACGGTAATAAAAATACCGTTGGAAGCAGTCAGAACGAGCAGCGGTCGACCGAAGAAATTCGCGGTCGACCGACGGAAATTTCGGTCGACCGCTATCCAGGTCAAACACGAGAAAAACACCAGCTGACTTATCCTGATACGGGTGTATCTTCTCTTTGGGAGCTTAGCGATCCTCATGGGAGCTTGAAGATAGATGATTCTCATGGTATCTTGAGAATAGAGTAGAGGAGTTGTGGACGAGGCCATTGGAGGCGACGAAGTCGAAGGATTCGTCAAAACTGCAGGAATTATAGTTTGACTCTGGCCGATCGACCGGCTTGGTCACGGCGGTCGACCGCTTAGTGCACAGGCCTAGTCTATGTCTCGGGACTGAGAGCGGTCGACCGATGGTGGCGCTGCGGTCGACCGGAAACACTGTAATCGATTTTCTAGTTTTTCGTCGTTCTGACCGGTCGACCGCCTTGGGCACTGCAGTCGACCGCGTAGCGGATTCGGGCCTGGGGCTGTTTCCTGCTCCAGTTGGGATTTCTGTTTAGTATAAATAGAAACACGACTTTTCTAGGGTTTAGAACTCAGATTGTAATCAGAAAAGAGATCAGGGAGGTTGTTCTTTGATCTAGAGAGATTGTGAGAGAGAGATTTTGTAAATCTAATTGATTCTCATAATCTAGAGAAGGTATTTTCCTTCGCCCTGATTTTAACTCTTGTGTTCTTCAGTTGTTTTCTTCTTATCCACTCTTGATAATTCCGCGATCAAGAGTGCTCGTACGGCAACTCGTATCAAGTTGGTATCAGAGCTCTAGATCCTATGAAAGAGGGAACTGTGTATGGTCCTTACTCGCTCACAGTACAAGAAGCTTGGCGAGATCCTTAATTCCTCGTAGGGGGTCCAGAAATTAAGGAAGGAGAAGATGTCTGAAGCAGATAATTCAACAAGACTTGATGCCATGGAGAAGCAGATTGAGACGATCGGGACGACTCTTACCCAACTCGTGGGCCTCATCAACGGAGGAGACAAAAAGGAGGAATCTTCTTCGAAGGGTAAGAAGGGACTCTTCGAATCCGATGAGGAGACGAGAAAGCTGATTCAGAGGGGGAGACTGAGATGGTCAAGACTGCAGGACATCAAGGGGGTAAGAATCATTACCAGAATTTGAAGATTGACTTCAAGGTTGAGATTCCTGTTTATGATGGGAGTATCAATGTGGAGAAGCTTGATGATTGGATCGAACGTATGGAGATGTACTTCACTCTCTATGGATATTCGTCCAAGGAGAAAATAGTGTTCGCGACATTGAAGCTTTCAGGGCACGCGTTGACGTGGTGGAAATCCTATTGCAAACAGGAGAAGAAAGCGGCGTCGTGGAACAAATTCAAGGAGCTACTTCGGAAATAGTTTTATCCAGTGGGGTTCCTTGAGGAGCATTGGTACAAGTGGTATGGCTTGCGCCAAAAATTTAATCAGACCGTTCAAGAGTACACGACGGAGTTCCAGCAACAGGCGATGGTCCTAAACATCGCAACGTCCGAGTACCCC
The DNA here is from genome assembly GCF_001876935.1 of Asparagus officinalis. NCBI lineage: Eukaryota > Viridiplantae > Streptophyta > Magnoliopsida > Asparagales > Asparagaceae > Asparagus > Asparagus officinalis. Next base: position 74,634,497 of record NC_033796.1, read on the forward strand.
ATCTTCATGAAGTACATGGCGGGTCTGAATGATTACATCCGGAAGGAGATGAAGCTATTTTCAGTGGAGACAATCGCAGAGGCGAGCGTGAAGGCCATTGCCATTGAGGGCAAGCAAAAGAAGAGCAACGAAGCAAAGGGGGATGCAAAGCAAGTTGGAGGCGAGTCTAGTGGTTCTCAGTTTAAGGAGGAGAAGAAGAAGGGTGATCCAGGGAAAACAGGGCTGATTTGTAGTCACTGCGAGAAGACAGGGCACGAAGCTGATCGGTGCTGGGAGAAGTATCCTCATCTCAAACCAAGAGGGTTGAAGAAGAAGGAGGAGAAAATCTTTGTTCTAAAATTGCAGGTCAAGACCAGTTTAGTGGATGCTATTGTAGATCCAGGGAGTCAGAAAAATCTGATATCTGAGGCATTAGTACAGAAGCTGGGATTGAAGACGGTGAAGCATCTGAAGCCCTATCCCTTAGGGTGGATTCAGAAGGAGGCGGGATTGAGTGTGGTGAACTAGTGTTCATTCAGGTTTGCACTCCATGAGTCGTATATTGACGAGGTCACATGCGACGTGGTTCCATTGGATGTTTGCCAAGTTATTTTGGGCAATCCCTATTTGTGGGATAGATACGCAGTATATGATCGGCGAGCCCAAAAGTACACGTTCAACAAGGATGGCGAGCAATTTATTTTTCGTTCAGCATCTCTTCCACAGGAGACGAGCTTGGTGACAGTGACTCAGGCTAAGAGGTTGGTGAACGCGGGCAGGAAGTTCGTTTTATTGTTCATTCGGCCGTATGAAGAGCAGCTGAGTAGGATGTGCTTGTCTTCACCTTGCGGGTCGCCGGTGTTATTGGTGCCCAAAAAGGATGGAGGTTAGCGCATGTGCGTGGATTACCGGGCGCTCAACAAGATAACCATCAAGAATCGCTACCCATTACCGCGGATTGATGATCTTATGGACCAGTTGGAGGGAGCGAGGTTTTTCACGAAGCTGAATTTGAAGTCTGGTTACCATCAGGTGAGGATTCAGGAGGAAGACACTTGGAAGACTGTGTTCAAGACCAAGCAAGGCCTGTTCGAGTGGTTGGTGATGCCGTTTGGATTGTGCAATGCTCTGGATACCTTTATGAGGCTTATGAATGATTTGTTACGACCTTTTATAGAGGATTTTGTGATAGTTTACATTGATGATATCTTGGTGTATAGCAGGACTTGGGAGGAGCATCTCGTTCATGTTGAGAAGGTATTTGAAGTGTTGCAGGACGGACAGCTGAAGCTCAACGGGAAAAAGTGCGAGTTCAGAAAGGACGAGTTGGTGTATCTTGGCTTCATCGTAGGGAAGGGCCAGCGGAGGATAGATCCAGGTAAGGTGGAGGTGATCACAAAGTGGCCGACGCCGAAGACAGTGACTGAGGTGAGGAGCTTCATGGGGGCTTGCCAGTATTTGCGCAAGTTCATTCGACATTTTTCGACTTATACGGCACCGTTACATGGCCTCACAAAGGCTAAAGTTCAGTTTGAGTGGGGAAGGACGCATGAGGAGGCTTTTCAGTTGCTAAAAAGGAAGATCTCGGAGGCACCGATGTTGGCGTTGCCGAATTTGCAGCGGACTTTCGAGGTGGAGACCGACGCGTCTAATTATGCGATGGGCGCGGTGTTGATTCAGGATGGGAAACCGGTGGAATACCATTCTGAGAAGTTTTCGGGTGCTATTGCGAACTACCCAACCTATGACAAGGAGTTCTATGCGCTATATCAAGCAATTAAGCATTGGAGGGTGTACTTGTTAGGGAAGGAGGTGGTCGTGCATTCGGATCATAAGCCGTTGGAGTTCTTACATGCCCAGACTAAGCTACAGCAGGCACGGCACATGAAGTGGATGTCCTATTTGATGGCTTTCAACATCATTATTAGGTACAGGAAGGGGGCGACGAACAAGTTGGCCGATATGTTATCTCGTCCGTCGATAAGGTCTTTATTGTTGGCGATGCGTATTTAGCCCTTGGTTCCTTTGGAGTATGTACAGCTGTATGCATCCAGTAGGGACTTCGGTAGTGTTATTTAGCCCTTGGTTCCTTTGGAGTATGTACAGCTGTATGCATCCAGTAGGGACTTCGGTAGTGTGTTGGAGCAGGCGAAGGCTGGTCGAAGGGGGGAGTATGCACTTGGAGAAGATGGCTTGTTGTATCGTGGGACATCACTATGCATTCCGGAAGATGGTGATAGGTGATGCGGCATAATTATGTACCAAAATTACAAGTGCACAATTTATCAAGTTATAGTATAAAAATATTGATCCCACGAGGAAGGTGATTTTATAGGAGATAATATAAAATTGGTTCTTATTTTGTGTGCATGACAAATAGGAATGATGAGTGAATGTGATTGTGAAGAGATTGAGATAGTGAAAATGGTGTGTAAATAGGTGCAAAGTGTAAGTGAGAGTGGAATTGACAAAGAACGAATATAATCAATAAGGTGAGAAGGAAAAATGAATAAAATTAAGAAACAAATAAAAAAAATCAAGAATGAAGAACAAAATTCTAGAATAAAAGAAAATGTAAGAAATTAAAGATGGTGGATTCAATTATAGATATGTGTAATCTACAATTAAACCCACTTCTTAGAAAATGATGATTCCCTAGAGGGTTCTAGCCTAAAGGAGAATCAAACAAAATAAAAATAAACAAAAAGAAAAACTAAACCCAAGAGGGTTCTAGCCTCAAGGTGAATAGTATAAGAAATTAAAATCTAACTACAAAATAAATTGCAAAATCTAAACTACAAAATAAAATTGCAAGAAAATAAATCTATTCTATAAGCATGAAATAAATCTAAGGCAAGAGGGTTCTAGCCTCTTGGCTATTTAACAAGAAAATAAAATCTAAACTACAAGCATAGAAATAAATCTAAACTAATAAGCAATAAAAGAGAAAAAGAAAAGAAATGCAAACCTTCAAATAATTCTCCATCTTCATCTTCATCTTCATCATCCAATAAAGAGAAGAAGAGAAAAATTTAAAGTGGTGAAAAATTATTATTATTGATTGCAACAAAAGTTATAATTTTGGAAGGCCTTATCAATTAAGAGTAGCTCTCCTCTCCAAAAGGAGTTACAAAAATTTTCACACCCTTAACCCCTCACTCTCTACCCCTATTTATAGTAATCTTCAATGAATATGAGCCATTGGATTTGTCTTGAGCCCCAAGCAATAATCTTCACCTTTGAATTTGGTTTTTGTTCTTCTCTAGCCCAATCTTCAATTGATTTTCCAAGGCCCAATCTTCAATTGATTTTTCAAGGAGAAAATAAACATTGCAAGTCCAGCCCATAGCTTTAATTTCACAATTAAATCAAGTTCGGCCCACAATGATCAATCAAATTCGGTTCCCATTTCTTCATTTGATTTTTAAAAAGAGAATGAAATCTGGCCCACTTCCCATTTGATTGAAAATAAAATCTGCAGCGGCCCATTGGATGTTTCCAAATAAAAATTTAATTCACAAGCCAAGCCAGCCCACTTGCATTTGATTTTCAAAATAGAAAATGAAGAGGTGGCCCAATTCATTTTCAAAACAATATCAAGCCCAATTGAAGCAACCACCGGCCCACTTTTGATCAAAATGATTTTCGGCCACTTGAGAGAAAATTCACAGCAAGTCTCCGGTCATGATTGAGGCACTTTTTGCAACCAAGTCCAATTCATTCCACTTTTTGCATCCAAGTTCATTTCATTCCTTTGGTCTAATCATTTTTCTTGATGGGCTTTGGGCCTTTGTGGCTTCTTCTTGAGCATGATGTGTAGGAGGATTTTTAGCCTTGCTTCATAGCATTCATTTGTGGGCTTTAGCTTGATGGACTTCTAAAATGCTACAAAATAGAGAAGAGAGATTTTTAATGGGTTTTTACATTTAATAATATTTATTTATATTTCCATTCATTTATATGCAAACTAATCTAACAACAATTATTAATGGTATATTTATTCATATAAAATAGATAATGAGGGTATAAAATTGTAATAAAATATGATTATCAAATACCCCCACACCTAAACTTTTGCTAGTCCTCTAGCAAAGAAAATAAAAAGAAAATCCTAACTCACTTTCGCAGGAATCGCGGTTGTATTTAGCGCATACAACAAGCCTTTAAACCCCTAGGTTACCCTAGCGGATGAGTTGTAGTCTCGTGAGGGTTTGCAGTGAATATACCCATAAAATTCGGTCAACTTGCCAAATTAAAGAAGTTAGTAAATAACTAAATTCATCTGATAACTTTTAGATAATCTAATTGGAGCCAGTTATCACTCAAGAAAACATTTTTATATATAGCTCTAAGGTATATTTTCAAGAAAATCTTCTCATTGTAGCAATACAAAACCAAGCCAAACTTAGAAATTTAATTTAAAAGTTTTGAAAAGAACATGTTAACTCTTTGTTTTAAATAATTTTCAAGTTGCTTGATTTAAAATATTTTCCAAGACCATATACAATTATAAAACAAAATTTTATTTTTATTTTTATTTTTATTTTATTTTTTTTAACTCTTTCTTTCTTGGTGATTTTTTTCTACTTTAACGGGCTTTCTAAGTGACCATTTAACGAGTTTTGGGCCAATGGATCCCAAGCCAAATGGGCTTAGGTAATTAAGTATGGAAATACTCCTTGGGCTTAATTACTCGGTCAGCTTAGGCTTTATAAAATAGAATCACCTTGAATTCAAGAGTTTCTTTTTTTTTGTGCCCATTTTTCGTACTCTTCTTTTGCAAATATTTTTTTTGTTTTATTTTTTTTGTATATGTATATATATTTTGAAAATATGTAAATCAAGACACTTTGAAAAAAAATATTTTCAACTCTAAGTTAAGCATGCAAAAATTTCATTGTTTTAAATAAAAGTCCAAGTCAAGGCTTAAGTAAAGTATACTACTTTGAAAATCATTTCTTAATAAATTTATTTAGAGTTATCATAAAAGATGAACTTAAGTAAATAACTAACTAGGGATTAGAAAATTTCAAATTTATCAAATAAATCAATTATTACATAACTCTGTCAATTTGGCAAGTGACGATATTTTTATAAATTTTTTTTTTTAGAAAAAGGGAAAATGTAACTAAAATTTAAAATAAAGAGAAAAAAATAACTAATTCCCACCCTCATACCTAAATTTTGCATTGTCCTCAATGCAAACTCTATGATGCATAAAGTAAAGCAGATAAGAAGTGAAGCACTTATATTTGGTCGGCTGATAAAAATCTTTAATTACCTTTGGTCTGAGGAGGATGAAATCAAAAATTTATTCTCTCTTTTTTGTTCTCTTTTTTTTCTTTTTTTTTCTTTTTTTTTCTTTTTTTTTTCTTTTTTTTCTTTCTTCTTCTTTTTTTAACAACTGAACAAGAAACTCTCAATTGAGAGAAGAATAAATTCTTTTTATTATTCTGAAATAAACAAAATAAACAATGTAGAATGAAATATTCAACATGAAGAGTTCCTGTTCTACATTGAATCCTACCTTACTGTTGAAAATTCTTCCCCGGATTTTAAACAAATTCAGAATGATATAATCAATAATGTGAATTTTTAAGTATTTCGGGGTGTTCAATAATTCTTGCAACAAGGTAAGGTAGGTATTATTGGTGTCATGCATTTTGCATTTCTTAATGAACTTAGACTCTTGTATTGTGAAGTTTTGTTTTCTAACAACCAATTCTTCTGTGAAGTTCTGAAAATTTGGTTGTTGATTATTCATCAAGAATCTAAGTTCATAAAGAAATAGTTCTTCAAAATTTAATTCAAAGCAGCACATGTTTAACACAGTTTTATTATTCTCAAGGACCTGATCTGCTTTTTCTAAAAACTCCAACTCTTCATCAAAAATTTCCTCAAAACTCAAATCACACTCTTCTTCTTCTTCTTCTTCTTCTTCTTCTTCTTCTTCTTCTTCTTCTTCTTCTTCTTCTTCTTCTTCTTCTTCTGATCTTTCCTGAATGTAGTTTATTTCTAAAGGCTGATTATTTGGTTGGTCCCCTGGATTAAAAATGTTGAGATCAGCAATCAAATTCTCAAAGGACAGTTTCATTTGACCAGTTCTATAGTTAATGAGAGCATTAGAAGTGGCTAAGAATGATCGTCCTAAGATGACAGGTGTCTGTCCTTTGGGATTGGAAACAGGTTGTGTTTCCAAGACTACAAAATCTACTGGAAAAATAAAATCTCCAACCTTAATCAGAACATCCTCTAACTCACCCATGGGGACCTTAACAGATCTATCAGCCAACTGTAAGGTGCATTTGGTTGGGTTCAGTACACCTAGACCCAATTGCTGATAGACTGAATATGGAAGCAAATTGACACTGGCCCCTAAGTCTAAAAGCGCCTTATCAATGTGAGTATTACCAATGATACATGAAATGATGGGGGAACCTGGATCTTTACGTTTCAAAGGTATGGGATTTGACAGCATTTCACTGATATTGGCGGCTAAAAAGACTTTCTTTGGAACATTTATTCGCCTCTTCTTAGTGCACAATTCTTTTAAAAATTTAGCATAAGATGGAATTTGTTCAATTACATCTAAGAGAGGAATATTGACCTTAACCTGCTTGAATGTTTCTAGGATCTTCTCCTCCTGAGGAGAGTGTTTCCTAGACCTGAGTCTATCTGGAAAGGGAGCAACCGGTCTAAATCTATCAAAAGCAGGCTCAGGTTCGGGTTCAGGTTCTTGGTCATCTGAGGGGAGTGATTGTTGAATAGATTCATCAGAAGGAGAAGGAGAAGGAATTTGTACAGGATCAAGAGTTTGACTTGGAGGAGTTCTCACTTGATTATCGACCTGTCTACCTGACCGAAGTGAATGGATTGCATTCACTTGAGCTTCATAGGATGAACTGCATCCTGTGTTATTAGGGTTGACCACGGGTTGACTCGGAAATTTTCCTTTCTCTCTTTCACTCACGGCACTAGCTAGTTGACCAAGTTGGGATTCTAATCTAGCTATAGCTTGAGTGTTGGAGTTGAGCATTTGTCCGGTTGATTGCATGAAGGAATTCAACGTGCTAGATGTTTGAGTCAACATATTCGTGGTTTGAGTAGAGGCCTTAATTATGGTTTCTAAACCCCTTTCCAAGACATTGAGACGTTTATCTTGATCTGGATTGTGAGGAGTTTGAATTACAGCTTGATGAGGAGGAGACTGATTTTGATACGGCAGATTGGGTTGTTGAAATTGTGAATGAGAATTGAATGGAACTGTGTTTCCCCTAGGAAAATGTTGGGTCGAAGCGGGAGTGAAATTTTGAGTTCCGGGAGAATTTCCTAGATTCCATGCAAAGTTGGGATGATTTCTCCAACCTGGATTGTAGGTTGGAGAAAATGGATCATTTCTAGGGTGCTGGAATGCAGCGTTCATCTGTTCTATTGCGTTGTTATTTCCTAGGAGAGGGCATTCCTCTGAAACGTGGGTAGGAGACTGACAATTATGACATCCTGGGAAAGAAACATGATTGAGTTGAGCTGGAGCTCGTTCCTTAATTTCTAAGGCTTCTAACCTCCGCAGAATTGTCGCCATCTTCGCTTCAGAAGCAATGTTTGACTCCAAGGAAAGACCACTAGACTTAGAATGGGGAACTGATGAAACCCTGTCATCGCACTATTCCCATTGCATTGTTTTTTCAGAAAGACTCTCCAAAAACTCCCAAGCTTCATCAGCATTTTTCCTCATAAAATCCCCATGGCACATTGATTCTAAGGAAGTTTTTGCAGAATAATCTAATCCCTCATAAATTATTTGGCACAATCATCATTTCTCTAAACCGTGGTGAGGACATTGGATGAGAAGATCTTTAAATCGGTCAAAATACTTCCAAAAAGGTTCTCCCAGGATAATTTTAAAGTTTTGAATGCTGTTCCTAAGCTTTACCGTTTTATGAATAGGAAAAATTTTTTTAAGAAAAACGGTAACAAATTCATCCCAAGTTGAGATAGAATTTGTTGGTAAGCTGTACAACCATTTTTTAGCTTTATCCTTAAGAGCAAATGGAATAAATCTAAGCTTAACCGCATCTTCATTTAATTCTCTCATTTTAATCATAATACAAACTTCCTCAAATTCCGAAATAAAAATATATGCGTCTTCTGTTTCATTACCAAGGAATTTAGGAAGCATGTTTATGTATTGCGGTCTAAGCTCAAAACTTATTCCATTTGTTTCGGGGAGCGTAATGCATGAGGGGATTGCATTCCAAATGGGATAACACATATCATGAAGAACGGGTGGATTAGGATAATCCATTTCTATGATTGGTTCAAAGTGAATTAATCGATGTGTATTATCCCTAATCCACTGTTGCATACACCAAAATATTTTTTTTATATATTTTTTTAAGGAAAGAAAAAAATTAGTTTTTTTTATGAGAAGAAAAAAAAATTCTAACTAAAACAAATCAAAGCAATCACTTTTCAATCAACTCTAATTCTAGGGTTTAGCCTAACTCAACTAGACCAGCTCCTAACCAAAAACTCCTACAGTGAAAAGATCAAAGTTTTACCCAGGTAGTTAGCCAGGTAAGGATAGTACTAGAGGGTGATCAAAGATCAATTAAGTACCTCTTTCCTTACGGAGCGCTTTACGCAACCCCTAAACCTTGCCTTAGACACCAACTAATCTGAGAAAACTTAAACCGATTCACTTAAGGATTTCTTGTTCCTTATTGAGCTCGAATCCTTAGGGGCCAACGTCTAATGAGTTTTATTAGGCTTGGGTAGTGTAGTGAGGAATTAGTGATTTTTGGGCTAAGGAAAGGGTGATGAAATCCCTCACCTTATCTTGATTATGGGGTTTTGCCCTTAAAAATATTTTTAAGTGTGTGCCAAATCAAGATGCTCAAATCACTTGGTGAATTCCTACAATATATGAAATGAAACCCTATGAATTAAAAGCAACTAAAAAGGATGGAAAAGAAAAATCTTTTTTTTTAATTAGGGTTAACAATCAAACAAATGAGAAGGGGGGATTTGTTTGAATTTATTATCTTGTTAGTAAATGTCAAAGTAGATGGTGAATTTTATTATGGTCAACGAAAAATAAAATCTTTTTTTTTAAAGTCCTAATTGTCTCTAATTGTGAAGAAGCTAACTAAATGTGTGGAATTGAAAATATAAGGAAGAAGACTTACCACAAGCGAATATCCAATTCCTCAATCTCCAATTCTTGATCTTTAATCTCCAAGTAGTTCTTTCACAATAAACACACAAGTTAAAGAACCAAAATAATTAAAACCTACTTAAGCACCTTCCCCGGCAACGGCGCCAAAAACTTGATGCGGCATAAACATGTACCAAAAAGGTTGCAAGTGCACAACCGTGTCAAGTTATAGTATTTAAGATATCGATCCCACGAGGAAGGTGTTTTGTAGGAGAAAATATAAAATCGGTTCTTATGTTGTGTGTGTGACAAGTAGGAGTGATAAGTGAATGTGATTGTGGAGAGATAGAGAGAGTGGAAGTGATAGTGTGTAAATCGGCACGAGATATAAGTGAGAGTGGATGTGACAAAGAATGAATATGATCAATAAGGCAAGAAGGAAAAGGAAAATAAAAATCAAGAATAAAGAAAATAAAATTCAAGAATAAAAGAAAATGCAAGAAATTAAAGATGGTGGATTCAATTATAGATATGGGTAATCTACAATTGAACCCACTTCTTAGAAAAGGGTGATTCCCTAGAGGGTTCTAGCCTAAAGGCGAATCAAACAAAATAAAAATAAACAAAAAGAAAAACTAAACCCAAGAGGGTTCTAGCCTCAAGGTGAATAGTATAAGAAATTAAAATCTAACTACAAAATAAATTGCAAAATCTAAACTACAAAATAAAATTGCAAGAATTAAATGCAAGAAATTAAATCTATTCTATAAGCATGAAATAAATCTAAGGCAAGAGGGTTCTAGCCTCTTGGCTATTTAACAAGAAAATAAAATCTAAACTACAAGCATAGAAATAAATCTAAACTAATAAGCAATAAAAGAGAAAAAGAAAAGAAATGCAAACCTTCAAATAATTCTCCATCTTAATCTTCATCTTCATCATCCAATAAAGAGAAGAAGAGAAAAATTTAAAGTGGTGAAAAAATTATTATTATTGATTGCAACAAAAGTTACAATTTTGGAAGGCCTTCTCAATTAAGAGTAGCCCTCCTCTCCAAAAGGAGTTACAAAAATTTTCACACCCTTAACCCCTCACTCTCTACCCCTATTTATAGTAATCTTTAATGAATATGAGCCATTGGATTTGTCTTGAGCCCCAAGCAATAATCTCCACCTTTGAATTTGGTTTTTGTTCTTCTCTAGCCCAATCTTCAATTGATTTTCCAAGGCCCAATCTTCAATTGATTTTTCAAGGAGAAAATAAACATTGCAAGTCCAGCCCATAGCTTTAATTTCACAATTAAATCAAGTCCGGCCCACAATGATCAATCAAATTTGGTTCCCATTTCTTCATTTGATTTTTAAAAAGAGAATGAAATCCGACCCACTTCCCATTTGATTAAAAATTAAAATCTGCAGCGGCCCATTGGATGTTTCCAAATGAAAATTTAATTCACAAGCCAAGCCAGCCCACTTGCATTTGATTTTCAAAATAGAAAATGAAGAGGTGGCCCAATTCATTTTCAAAACAATATCAAGCCCAATTGAAGCAACCACCGGCCCACTTTTGATCAAAATGATTTTCGGCCACTTGAGAGAAAATTCACAGCAAGTCTCCGGTCATGATTGAGGCACTTTTTGCAACCAAGTCCAATTCATTCCACTTTTTGCATCCAAGTTCATTTCATTCCTTTGGTCTAATCATTTTTCTTGATGGGCTTTGGGCCTTTGTGGCTTCTTCTTGAGCATGATGTGTAGGAGGATTTTTAGCCTTGCTTCATAGCTGATAATCACATTTTATTACAGTTTTATACCTTCATTATCTATTTTATATGAATAAATATACCACTAATAACTGTTTTTATGTTTAATTGCAGGTTAATGA
>NC_033796.1:74646516-74653695 GCF_001876935.1 Asparagus officinalis
GCCAGCGCCTGGGTGGCTCGGCCACCGAGCCACCCCTGGCGGTTGGGCTCGGCTTGGCCGGACGAGCCACCCCTGGGTTGGCTCGGCGGTTTAGGGCCGAGTCCCCGGAGTGTGGTTCCGTTTCGCCGTTTTCCGGTGTTTTCCGTCCTCTTTCAGTGCTCTTCGTTTTGATGCGTCCGCGACTTTGATTTGATAGGCCGGCGTCTTTATTTGGCAGTAATTTCCGCCTCGCGGTGTTTGAGTACGCAAATCTATTTTGTCGTTGCGACGACTCGGTTGACTTCCGAGCTGTTGGATTGGTCCACAGGCCTGAACATATGCGTTGGTTGTGTGCTTTATCGCCTCGTCGCTGGACTCCGTTGATTTGTCGAACCATCATGCTGAACCATGCTAAGGGACCTATAGGTAATTTTATACGCCTACAGTCGTCAGACGAACACGTTTCCTTCTGAGGATTCGTCGCCTCATTGGTGCTCTCAAGAGTTGTGCGTTTTGAGCTACGCCTTTGCGAGCTTGGGACCTCAATGGGCTCTTGGACTATGACCCGTAGTCCGAGGCGGTCAGTTATAGGAGTTTTCCCATTATAGGAAGGCTCTGACTTGTTGCAAGGGCGAGTGTGACCCTCAGCTCGATGAGTTGCTCGGGGTTCATTCATCTTGCCTAAGCATTCTTTGACTGGAGCTTTGCCTTGATCCTCGTGCAAAGGACCCAGGCATTCCGCTATCACTTTCCTACCTCTGGATATGTCCATATTGTCGCGGAGCTTCACCGGAGATGCGAGATTAAAAGGAGTGAGATCTGAACTTGACGAAAGCTGAGAACTAGCTTTGGATCTGGAATCGAGCGAGTGACATGACTGGTGTCTCTTGTTGGGTAGAAGCGCTTGTAGGCATATAAAACTGCTTATAGGTCCCTTAACACAGCTCGGTATGGTGATTCGACAAACTAACGAACCATCGGGCGATGTATCCAAGCATGATCGTTAGACCACAACACCGAAGCCAAGTGACACGCGACGAAGCGGATTAACGAGGCGACAAGGTTAACGAACCGCACGCAAACAACGGAATACATCCAATCGCGTGCCCAATCAAGCTAACGGGTCAATGAATCAACGAGTCATCCAACCGTAGAGTCCACCACATCAAACAAGATCGGGAGCGGACTCGAACTCGAACTCGAACACCAAAGCGGATTTACTGCCAAATCAGGATCTGGACTGCCAAATCAGAGTCCAGATCAATAATGAAGTTCGGATAAACCGCAAAACCGGAAAACGGGCGAAGAAGCAAACACCTGGAGGGCTCGGCCAAAACCGAGCCACCTAGGTGGCCCTCGGGCTGGCCGAGCCACCTAGGTGGCTGGCCGAGCCACCTAGGTGGCTGGCCGAGCCCAGATCTGGTTTGAGGTGCCTATAAATAGACTTGAAGGCTCATTGTTTAAAAGGTTGGATTTTTGGTTGAACTTTTGAGGTGAAAAATCTGTTGGATTTAGAGCTAAACTTCGGAGTTTTGGAGCTTTGAAGACTCAGACTTTTTCAGATCTGGTTCTTGGCGATCATGCACGCCAAATAAGGCAGGAGTTCGAGAGAGATCAGATCTGAGATCCACACGGTCATCCTCTGGATCAAAACTTGGTTTTTGATCCCGAGAAGAGTATCGATTTCGCTTGGTCGATTTCGATTACTTAGGGCTATTATTTCCTTGGTGAAATAATCCCCTCGGCTGTTATTTCCTTCGTGAAATAACACCCGTCATACCGGTAGATCCGATCAGATCAAGATCGCGCGGTGGTCCACAGATTAACCCCGGCACAGGCAAAGAACCCACACAAGCAAGAGACCGCAAAACAGGATCTTGTGATTTTTTCCAGAAAAGAAAAGTTGTAATCTTTTAAGATTTTCTTTTTTTTTTGATTTTGTTGTAACCGGATCTTATAAAAAGACCGGATCTTTTGTAACCGATAAACTATTGCTCAAGAAAACAATGACATCAATGAAAACAATTTTTCCTGTGAACAAAATTTTTCCTGTGAACAATCTGGCGATGCGTCGTAGCCGCGGATCTTGATCCCGGTCGAGGAGGAGGTCGAGTATGAATTCGACCAACAAAAGTTCGAGGAGTATCTGTCATCCTCGTCCGGATCCACCTCCCCCCTCAAGTCCAAGAAGTTCTCCTCCAGGAGAAAAGTCCGTTGGTACGAAGAAGTGCAGAATACCAACGAAGATCTCACCCCGATTGATGCCAAAGTTGTATCGGGTGAAGCTCCACCAACCTCCAACCAGGTCAAGTCTGTTCTTGCCAATTCCTCCATCATTGAGGGAGTAGTGACTCTTTCAAAGAGAGCCCGCCAGAGGCGACGTCAATGCTTGGCACGACAATTCACGAAGGCAATGGAATCCACTGATGGGATCCGCTATAACGCGAATCTAAAGAACAGGGGAGGCAAACAGCCTCAACAACTAATGAATGGTAGCTCCTCCAAGCCGCCAATGAACGAATTGATCCGTGTCAAACGGAATCGTTCGACACTTGAAGAGCGCATTCGTAAGCACCACGCACTGTTAGCGCAGGCACGGGCTCAAGTCCAAGAAGCCCGCAGAAGACTGCAGAAGGAAGGGGCCAAGAAGCCGCCACTAATCTGCCAAGTATGGAGGCTGAAGTCTGAAGCGGCGATTCAGGCTAAGGAACAATCATTGCAGCCTTCAACGCAAGTTCAACCTCCGGCGAACCAACCTAAATCACCGGTAATTCCGGTAGCTACTCCGGGAGATCCCGCAAAATCATCCCGAAGAAAGAAGTTAGTTTTGGAGCGCCTAGGTCCACTTCCCGATGAGGGATGCAAAGCTCCAGTTCAAGAACGTTTGGGCCTAATAAAGAAGCCCCGAATGACTCAACATGCTGGGAGTCGCTGCCACCTTTAACATGACAAGGAGTTCATGGCAGCTACGCGCAACAATTTGCGCATTGAAGTCCAGGAGCCCGCTAAGAACTCACGCCCACAAAGGCATGTTTCGAGGCGCGTGACTCTTGAAAGCCTAAAGAAGGCAGTTCGCCCTCAGAAGGAAACATTATCGTCTGATAATGATAACGTTATACCTGAGAAGTCGTGCCCACACACGATAGGTTACTCCGACCTTCAAGCCGACGAGTTGTACTATCGTGTTGGGAGTACAAGTAAAACCAGGAAAAGGAGTCCTCGAGAACTAGAAACTCAATGCCCCTGTTCCAAACTCATTCGGGCAGTATTGTCTGAGTGTAACTGCATCAAGACAGTCCCCGAAAGAATTTCGGTTTTCGAAAGGCTCAGTACCGAAACGCTAAAACCAAGGCCTAGGCGTTTCCGACAAAGAAGAACGGTAGTTGAAGATGGAGAATTTCTGAGGGTCGCCACTAATATGACCAGCAAAGGGACATCGACACAGGATAATCCCGAGTCGATTCCGGAAGCACCCCGGCGTGTAACACGTCTGCAGTCTGGAGCCATCATACGAGCAACTTATGGTAGGATTCGGACAAGATTACCTTTAGAAGATGAAGAATCGGATGCCTGATCTGCAGTCGCATCAGATAATACGGTATCCCGCGAGGGACAACCCCGCGAGTCACTTATGATAAGTGCGGAACAAGTGGCCAAGATGCTCGAAGAAGCCATGGCTAAACAACAGGAGAGCTTCAGGTTCGAAATGCAGATGGCCATGCAGAATATGAGAGAAATGCATGACCAACAAATCCAAGCACTGACAAACCAGCAAGGCGAACCAAGTCATCGTAACCAGGTTAATCAGGAAGATGAGGACACAGGTGCGAATGAAGCTCATAATACCAATAATCCTCCCGTCAATACAGGGGGTCCTTCGTTGGCACTCTTCGTGGAGCCGCCTTCGATTGGTATCGCCGCCTCAAGCCAGGAAGTGTGAATAGCTGGGAGGACATGGAGACTAAATTCCTCACTAACTTCTTCGACGACGACACCGAGATATCCATCGTGTCGTTGCTTGACGAGAAACAAAAAGACGGGGAATTGGTTGATACCTTCGTCAAAAGGTTCTGGAACAAAGTGATGAACTGTCGGGACCCGATCACTGAGGAGTTCATTCTCCAGACTTGCCACAACAACCTCGCATTGGACGTGTTGGAAGCAATGGGGACAGCACCATCCAAAACATGGAAGGATTTGAAGGTCCGAGGAGAGCAAGCTGAGCGATTCCTCAGAAGAAAGAAAGCGAAAAGAGGCCAATAGGCGATGAATGCTCCAAAACAGAATTTTGTCCTACGAGGGAAAGGTAAGGCACATGCTAATGCAGTTGATGCTAATCAAACCTTCCAATTGCAACCTTAGCAACAGCCGCAGCAACGAGCACCACAACAATCGCAGTCGCAATGGCAACAACGGCCTCAGAAGCAGAAATCTTCGGAGCCAAGATTTCCTAAAGTGTACTCCTTCAAAGATGACGAAGTTCCCGGCATCTTTAAGTACCTGTTGGAAAATAACAAAATCCAGCTGCCGTCGATCGTGGATCAAGAAGGGGCTAGCAAAGTGACGGATCCGAAGTATTGCACATACCATAGAGCGGTCCATCACCCTACAAAGTCATGCTACCATCTCAAGGATAAGATCCAGGCATTAATTGATGTAGGCGTTATAACCCCAAAACCACCCAAGAATGTCGGAGCAAATGCATTATCAATTAGCTTTGGATCAGTGCCCACAGCATGGTTTGAACCAGAACGCATTATCAAAGTAGGAATGAAGATAGTGAATGACGACCCATATGGAAAACGCCAAAAAGGACTTGTGCCACACACAGCCCCAAACGACGAAATCCTCTGGGTCCATCCTGATCTTATTGAAGACGATCAGTGGGTGACTTCCTCGACCAGAAAGGGTAAGGGCAAGTCCTGCAATGCTACCTCCGCGATCTTCGAAGAGGATGGTAATGAAGCTCCTACCTTCCCGCTCTCCGAAGAAGAACAAGAAGTCTTTGCCACTAGAAGGGAAAATCAGTATCACTTCAACTATCCATTACCTAGTGATCAGTTAGCTGATCATGGGGTGACTAAGCTGGGACCAGCCAGAACTCTCACAGAACTGGGTGTGATTACAACTCCTAGATCGGTTGAAGAAGCTCGACGACAGTCGGTTAATAAACAGAAAGAAAAGAAGCCCCAGGAGGTTCAGAAGCCGAAGCAGTCTCGTTTCAATCGTCCGATTGGAAGAGATAAACCGGAAAGCTCAAACACTCCGCACATCTTCGATATTATGGCTCAACTAGCTAACATTCCAGCACGGATAACATTGTATGAGTTGCTATGGTTGTCTAAAGAAACCAGGGAAGCCTTGCAAGAAGCCTTGGCCAATTCAGAAGAGTTCCTTACTCGGATCAAGCCGGCACTTGAAGAGCCAGAACTGTCAATTCAACACTACAATATAGCGGCTAAAAACCTTCCCTGCATTACCTTCACCAAAGAGGACATGCAGACGAAGAATTCAAACCATGATCGACCCCTATATTTCATTGGGTACATTGGCTCCAGCAAAGTCAACCGAATCCAAGTGGATCCGGGTTCTGCTGTGAGTATTATGCCGCTTCACTTGATGCATAGCCTCAGCATTCCAGTTAGCAAGTTGGCGTCCACAGGCACTGTTATCTATGGATTCAACACTAGCGGGTCAAGACCCTTGGGTAAGATCCGGATAAAATGTCAAATGGGTGATTTGAAGACGGAAGTCACATGTTATGTGATTGATGCCGAGACTTCATATAACTTACTATTGGGTCGGCCTTGGATCCAAAGTAACGTTATAATCCCCTCCACTCTCCATCAGTGTTTGAAATATGTCGACACTGATAATAAGGTTAGGACGGTGGTCGCGGATAAGCAACCATTCAAAGGGTATGAGAATTATTTCACTGATTCTCTCCTTTATGGTAACGAATCCGATACTGAATCATCGGCCCATGGCACGGACAGCGGAGAAGAAGCTGATACCGAAGCCGGACTTGATTACAATGGATACGGCAGAAGTATATGATGACTTGCTGGATGAAACCCATGAGGTTAACACTACATTGCACCAACAAGTATGGCAATTATACTTCGATGGTGCTTCGAGGGCAGTTAATGTGGCAATAACCCCTGGATGTTCTAAAGTCTCCTTCGGAGTTGGAGTTGTCTTAGTTTCCCCGGGGATGCATGTGATGCCTCGGGCTTATTCACTGACTAATCCATGTTCCAATAACGTAGCCGAGTACAACGCGCTTCTCATTGGACTCAGTTTTGCCAAGGAGCTGGGGGTCGAATATCTCGAAGCTTTTGGGGATTCTCAATTGATAGTCAACCAAGTCCGTGGAGAGTATGAAGTCAGGAACCAAGACCTGATCCCGTACCACCAGGAGGCCATCAAAATGGCAGAGTCTTTTGAAGAATTCTTCATTGAATATATCCCTCATCTCCAAGAACGCTTATGCGGATGCACTGGCAGCACTAGCGGGATCACTTGCGCAGCCTCCCGAAACTGAATTATTAGTCACAGTAAGGACGCATCAACTCTGCATACCCATATATGATATGAATATTGAAGAGGAAGATGATAGAAACATAAGCGCCAAGGAGGTGAATTCAACTCAAATTGGGTCTGAGTCCCGAGATTGGCGTTTTCCTATCATTGACTACGTCCAATATGGTATTTTGCCAAAGGATGTAAAAGAAAGGGAATCAATCCGCCGAAGAGCACCAAGATTCTTCTATAATACCGAGACTCATACATTATACCGTCAAGGGTACGATGGTTTGTTACTCTGATGCCTTTCGAACAAAGAAGCAGAAGAAGTTCTTAAGGAAACATACGAAGGAGAATGTGGTGCGCATCAGCCCGGTCCCAAACTGTATGATCGCATCAGGAGAATGAGATATTTTTGGCCAACAATGGTTCATGATGCAATCAAATACGCCCGAGAATGTCATGCCTGTCAAGTACATGCAAATTATATGCACCAACCACCGGAGCATTTACACACGTCAACCACATCTTGGCCGTTCGAGACATGGGGTATGGACATTGTCGGTCCTATTTTTCCCCCTTCAGTCAAAGGTGATCGATTCATTCTCGCAATCACGGATTACTTTTCAAAGTGGGCTGAAGCAATTCCACTTAGAGAAGTGAAGACGAACAACG
>NC_033796.1:74654528-74703266 GCF_001876935.1 Asparagus officinalis
AATTCACTCTCGATAAATGAGAAATTCATCTTTAGTTCGGTAATCAAACCTTCCGACAGTTAGGTTTATCTAGATCTTCCAGATTCTCGGAGTGGAGATCCCACTTCTAGTTTCTTTTGCGTTGGAAATAGAATATAAAATTCTTCCTTTCCAGAATCAGGGAATAGAATATAAAATTCTTCCTTCCTTGTATTCGGATTCGCCTTCACCCTAAAAGAAGACCGGAAAATAGAATATAAAATTCTTCCTTCCTTGTATTCGGGTTCGCCTTCACCCTAAAAGAATACCGAGAAATAGAATATAAACTTCTTCCTTTCCCACACCAATCTTTTCCAAGAATTTATCAATCTAGGATTCATCCTAGGAAGTTTATCCCGAATCCTAAGCAGGGATAAGTTTGCGCCTAACACGCGCTGCCAGTTTAGTCTTTCTCCGTATAAAAAGACACCAGAGTTCGATTCTGGGGTATCCTATCCTAAAACTTAAGCAGGCATAAGTCTGCGCCTAACCCGCGCTGCCGGTTAGTTCTTAACCGTTAAAAAGAACATCCGCCCACATATTCAACATTGTGGCAGGTTGTTATTAATAACACCAAAATCCATGCCTTACACGTATGGGGAATTTCATCATGAATCCTAAGAAAGGATATGCCGACGCCTAACACGCGTCGCCGGGTTAGTCTTTTACTGGCCAAGAAGACACCAGAACCTGATTCTGGGGACTTTTATCCCGAAGCCTAAGTAGGGATAAGTCAGCGTCTAATACACGTTGCCGGGTAGCCTATTCCCGTAACAATGGTGAAGTCTATGTATTCGAAGTCGTAGTGGCGAGTCTCAGAGAATTCACTCTCTTAGCACAACGTTACATGTGGAACGGATTTAGACAATCTGCATGCTAGCCCGACTCAAACGGTAGTCGGTAAAGGCTAATCAAATCCGTTGAAGGCCGGGGATTAGCCAAAAATCCTAAAGTCAACGCCTAACACGTGTTGCCGGGTAGCCTATTACCATAACAATGGCGAAGTCTACGTATTCGAAGTCGTAGCGGCAAGTCTCAGAGAATTCACTTTCTTAGCACAACGTTACATGCGGAACGGATTTAGACAATCCGCATGCTAGCCCGATTCAAACGGTAGTCGGTAAAGGCTTATCAAACCCGTTGAGGGCTGAGGGTTTGCCAAAAATCCTGTGAGTATTATGGTCAATCATTCCAAACAGAATGAGAAATCACAATAAAGATAAAGATAAAACCATTTCCACTAAGAGGATCAAAAGTCAAAATATTCAGTAAATGAAATCATACATCAAGCCCATGGCTAAAAATCTGCTGACTAAACTTAGACAGCTTCTCATCATAAGCTTGCCTAAGCTCATCCTGCAATTCAGCTCTGATGGACTCTTCAGTGGTGGCTAAAGTCTTCACAGCAACCTCCTCCGTCTCGACCAGCTTCTGCTTCAAAGATTTCAACTCCTCAGATAAGGCAGTGTGGGCTTGCTGATCTTGTACCTTCATCATCTGAAGGATACTCAAAGTCTCCTCTTCTTCACAAAGCCCTCTTCTGAACTGTTCTATCTTGGTCTCACAAGAGGCAATAGAAAAGTCAAGATCGTCAAGTGAAGATGATCTAACAGCAAGGTTGGCCTCAACTCGGTCTACCCGATCCCGCTGCACCTGAATCTCGAACTCAGCAAAAGCTCGAGTATCGCGCCATATCTGTAAGCGAGTATCCAAATTGGCAGCAATGAATGAAGAGGCACCTGCATCCTAGAGCTCACGTAACATCTGAAGCTCGTGCTCCAGGCAATCAAGGTCATCAATTATAGCCTTCGCCAGATCCGGATATCCTGCATCCCCTATTGAATTTATTCTGGGATCAAGGAAAGGCTTAAATTGGTGAAGGAAAAGTCCACCGTGGAAGAGTTTGTCGATCATAGTATTCACGAAGGAGAAGAAGGAACATACTTCTATACAGATGACGATCTTCTCAGGATCGTTGTCTGATAATAACTCCTTCACGAGGACATGAAGCCGAGAAGAAAGCCCTACACAAAAAGGAAAATCCGTCAAAAGCCTTGATGAGGAAATAAATAACATTTCTCAGTTGCTTAATTTATACCTTCTTCCCCTTGAGTCACTGGGGGTAGTGGAGGTGTAACCGCTGTTGATGTATCAGCTGATGTAGTTGGTCTCACAGCCGGCTCAACAGGATCAGTCTCGACAAAAGCTTCTGTCAAACACAAAATGGAATTCTCAGATTCATCACATTATAGCTGCATTAGTCAAAAAATGGCTAGTCCTATAATTAACCTGAGAAGAGGCATGTACCTTCAAAAGGACCATCCTCAGGATTCTTGGGGAGTGTAGACTCAGGAAACATATCTTCAGGCAATTGGTCATCAATCTAAGGAGAGCCATACATGAAGTGGAGCATAGGAGTGTCCACAAGCAAACCTTCCTCGTCGAAATCATCAGTCAAAAAATCTGACACAAGAAAATATAAATGCGAAAGAAGAATAAAGAGACTACGACCAATGGAAATGAGTTACCTCCTACGGATGTGTTAGCCTCTCTACTCCCAAGGTCCACGTTTGCCCCCTGCAATTTATCTAAAAGAGCAAGAAGCATAGAGACAATTAAGGGAGGCACGAATTCTGAACCGTTCAACTCCTTTGTTTGCCATCTAAAGGGTATATTGTCAATGGTAGATGTACCTGGATTCGCTGAATGGGGTCCGACATTGATAGTCTCCCTAACGTCGGCAGCTTCTGCAGGCTTTTCTACCTGGTGTGGTAAATCAGGCTCACCAGAAAATACAAAATCATGAGGAGCAGGATCGAGACTCATCTTTCCTTCCCCACGCTCTCCTATATAGAGATGGAAAAGCATGAGCCCGAAGTTCTGAATGATCAAGAGGATGGTCTATAGGTTAGATGTTACCTCCGTCGCTAGCGGGATCATCACTAGCCAAATCCATCTCAGATGCTCACGGATCTACACGCGGCTTGTGGGCTAGTCTCTTCCGCCTAGCAGCTGGGACAACAATCGAAGGTCTCGCCAGAGTAAAAGGACGGAATTCTTCTTCCTTGTCAGCCACTGTCCCTGAAACATCAAACAGTTGTCAAGATTAATAACTCTGGAAGACAGAGGGAAAAGATAGGTGATTAACCTCGCTCAAAATATTCCTCGTAATCTTTAGGATCTCCGCCTGAGGCCTCTTCAGCAGAATTGAAGGTCTTTTTTCCTTCTTCGTCAATTCGACGAGTCTTGCTCCGCGTCCTCTGTGACCGAGCATTTTCCCAAATCACACGAGAATCAGCCTGAGAAGCCTCCTCAGCCACAGCCTGTCACGGTCCACAGCCATGCCCGGAGACCGTCCACCAAACCGCCATGAGTCCGAAGCTGCTGATGCGGGTTCCCGACATAAAGCTGATCATAACCAAACTGGCGAGCGAATCGACAGGGTAGATATGGCTCTATGAAACACTGATTCCTCACCCAGAAGGTCAGATAACCCGGCCTAATGTTCATTAGCCAATTAAAGCAGCCAATATCTAAATGAGTTCGATGCCCCCTCGGCCTCTCCTCATCAGTCAAACACTCACCATATTGGCTGAAGAACTGCGGGAAGCAAGTGGAAAATACCCAACACTTGTCGACCTGTAGCTGCTTCCTAACTTCAAGGAATCCTCGCCCCTCCCACCTGCCATTCTCAAACAACTGTAGTAGGGGAACATCGCGGTCTGTGGTGTTAGGTACCGACATCATATCAGAACGATGAAGGACGAACCAAGCCATCAAATAAGTGTATGGCAGCTCCACCTTAATAAGAGGAATCCGAGCCGACGGTACACCTTCTTCTGTGTGAAAGCAATAGAAATCTGTCGAAGCCCTCGATGAATGTTAGCTACCATCACCGGAAGAAGCGAAAGTTCCTTTTTGTAGGCAAGCTGCACCGCTTCATTAACCAGATAGCGAAGTAATCGGCAAGAAGGGTCATCGACTGAATCGATGTGGTCGCATGCCATAAGAATGATTTAAACTTGGTCCCTGCAGGAAAGCCACTCTCGGGACTGCTAATGGTATAGGAGTGAGCGTCAATCTTCTTCAGCAGACCATTAACCTCTGAAGGAGTAAGCGTTGCCAGCTCACAAATAGCCTCGCCAGAATTGCTCTCTAGATTTCTGAACAAATAACACGCGAACTGCTTCAGGCTCACCTGTGACTTAGTCCTCTTCGCTAAAGGCTCAGATTGCGCTAAAGCAATATGATAGTGACATGTGAGATCCCATAAAGTCTCATTGCGGTTGGGCATGCGGTCCTTTAGCTGACTCAATTCATGGTTGGAGGGAAAGTACTCCTGATATAGCATCTGGCCCATGGGCAAACCAGAAATCTTGTGCATCTCATGGAGAGCCAAGCCCAACTCTCCGTGCCTAGTCAGAAAAGTGTTCGAATCTGGGTTATAGAGCTTGTACAAAGCGTAGAAATGTTTAGCGCTAACGGGTAAACCATACATGGTGGAACGAATAGCTGCATATAGACCACAAGCGTGCAACTCCTCGCTCCATCGGCTTAAGACGTAGTTCGTCATACGAGCCCACCAAAGCTTGTCTGAAGAATGGACCCAGCCATAGAATCTATGGCGCGATGCAGGCATCTCCCGTCCTAAGTCGGCGAGATGATTCTTCAAAGTAGAAGCAGAAGCAAGAAACTCGTTACGCGGCGGTGTATCCAGCCCCAATACACCAGGATGCAATCCAATGATATGACTCCTGCTCGAACCAGGAGCTGCCTGATGAGTAATATAGCTACAGTGAATGCTCTCATGCTCCTCTGTCAAACGCCACGACATCTCCCGTGTCACGGCCTGACACCTGAGCTCAGTCAATGAGCGGTGACGAGAACACGGCCTGACACCTGAGCTCAGTCAATGAGCGGTGACGAGAAATCTTAGGCAAATATAGAAAACCCTCATCATCTTTATGAAGCCACTGCTCGGCATCAATAAACACTGCATCAGGATCTTTAACAGAGTCACCGAATAAAAAGTCAGTCTTCCTGAGAGGCTGAACAGAGCTGGTATCCTTCACGAAAGACGCATCAGTAATCAACTGTCGAAGAACTCGATGTCCACCTTCCTTCACCACTTGGGTAACCTCTGTCAACGTGCCCGAAGCAAACTGAGGAGTAAGTGGAATAGGTGAAAAATCATCGGAGGTCGAATAATACTCGTCATGACGCCCGTCCACTACATGAGATGAGAACGCTCCAGAGGGATATTCCACTGGAAACAAGCAATTAAGCGTTTGTTAGTCTCAGTTATAAAAGGAAGTTGAACTCATCTTATGAATGGGTAAGATAGAGTCACTGCCTTATAAAGGGTGAGACGATTTGGCCACATTGTGCATTCATAAGATAGGGTATATCAACAATATATCCCTGTCTTATAAGGCACAATGCAGCTTCAAAGTGCCCCCTTTATTTACTTTGAGATATGGTTTTGACTAAGCAAAACCGATCTTTTAAAGCATCAATCCTCACCAAGGAGAATCAAGGCTCTTCCCAATTGTCTCACCAAGGAGAACAAGACGGGGAAAAAGGATTAATCTACAAATTTCGAAATACGCCAAAAAAGAGCTCACCAGTGTACGAGGGAAGCACGCCATCAGCCGACGCAGTAGGGGATTGACCTCGCGGGATATGCGACATGGTGATCTGCAAAATAAATCAGAGGATCAGATACAAAAAAAAAATTCACTTAAGGTGACAAACTCTAACCCTAAAATTTTACCCCCTCTTTATTGCATTTAAACCCCTCAGATCTCCAAATTCTAGCCCCTAAAATATGAGCTCGGGGCGTCAAATCACAACCCTAACCCTTATATACAATCCCACAAATTCATATACTGAATTAAACATGAACTATGCCAAAATTATGGAAGATTTACCTGAGGAGAATCTCGAGAATCCAACAAAAATCAAATCTTGAAGGAGGCTCGAACCACGTGCTCGAGGGGCCTGAGAGAAATTTTTATATGGAGATTTTGAGGGATTTCTCAGTCTAAGATCAAAAGGAAAGATAGATCTAAGACAAAATTGAATGTTTGAAGGAGAAAGGATGCACGAGGGAAGAGAAAACTCCAAAAAGGTGGAGAAGGGGGCGGCCCTAAAGAGAGGAAAAGAAAGTCTTTTATAGTGTTGAACCAGCCTAGAACCGGACCAGACTAGACTGAACCGGATCAGACCAAATTGAACCAGACCAGACCAGGCTAAATCAGTTCAAAGGAGGCTGAACCAGGCCAAACCAGGCTGAACCAGACCAAACCAGGATGAATTAGTCTGAACCAGGCTAAACCAGTCTTGAACCAGTCCTTAACCAATCTTGAACCAGGTTGAACCAGTCTTGAATCAGGTTGAACCAGTTCTGAACAAGTTTGAACCAGATTTGAACCAAAATTTAAATTGGAGCTGAACCGAGTATCGAAACGACTTCAAATCGACCGATGGTTCAGTCCCTTATTTATTCATTCCTCTCCCACACATTCGGAAGGGTCGGAAGATTTTTTGAGCCTAATTACTGCCTTTTTTGGGTCTTATCAGGCCGGTTCAGCTTATTCGGACATGAAAAGTACTCCGAAAAGTATACGAGTATAAACTGCTTCTTAGTATTCCAATAAGGTATATGAGTATAAACTATTCGCTATTTTTGTTGAGAAGTTTCTGGAGAGTATTTTTCTAAAAATATACTTAAGGATAACTCAACAACACTCTGAAAAGTATAAGAGTATAAACTGCTTCTCAAGACTCCAGCAGACGTACGAGTATAAACTGTGTCAAACGCCGGACAACGCATTGCAAATGAAGACTCAACGCCAACAATCGATGGTCGGTTCTATGTTGAAACAGCAAACACGATCTAAAGATCAGAAAATCAGGAATTGACTTCAAGTTCAAAATTCCGACAACGGTCAGACAATAAATGCAGCACCGGAACCCTTGCAGACATTCGACAAAGCAGCGAATAACCTGGAGGATTAAAAGAATTAAGAATAGAAGCCATTCCAAGGTCCCGTTACACGATTGAAGGTTGGGACAATCATATCCAAAGTATTCCAGACTCTTCTATAAAAGAATGAAGCTGAAATACTTTGGAGGGGGTATCTGTAGGCGTATAAAACTGCTTATAGGTCCCTTAACACAGCTCGACACGGTGATTCGACAAACCAACGAACCATCGGGCGATATATCCAAGCATGATCGTTAGACTACAACACCGAAGCCAAGTAACACGCGACGAAGCGGATTAACGAGGCGACGAGGTTAACGAACCACACGCAAACAACGGAATACATCCAATCGCGTGCCCAATCAAGCTAACGGATCGATGAATCAACGAGTCATCCAACCGTAGAGTCCACCATATCAAACAAGATTGGGAGCGGACTCGAACTCGAACACCAAAGCGGATTTACTGCCAAATCAGGATCCGGACTGCCAAATCAGAGTTTAGATCAACAATGAAGTACGGATAAATCGCAAAACCGGAAAACGGGCGAAGAAACAAACACCTGGAGGGCTCGGCCAAAACCGAGCCACCTAGGTGGCTCGGTGGCCGAGCCACCTCTTGGTGGCTCGGTGGCCGGCCCAGATCTGAGCCCAGATCTGGTTTGAGGTGCCTATAAATAGACTTGAAGGCTCATTGTTTAAGAGGTTGGATTTTTTGTTGAACTTTTGAGGTGAAAACTCTGCTGGATTGAGAGCTAAACTTCGGAGTTTTGGAGCTTTAAAGACTCGGACTTTTCAGATCTGGTTCTTAGCGATCATCCATGCCAAATAAGGCAGGAGTTCGAGAGAGATCAGATCTGAGATCTACACGGTCGTCCTCTGGATCAAAATTTGGTTTTTGATCCCGAGAAGAGTATCGATTTTGCTTGGTCGATTTCGATTACTTAGGGCTATTATTTCCTTGGTGAAATAATCCCCTCGGCTATTATTTCCTTTGTGAAATAACACCCGTCATACCGTGTAGATCCGATCGGATCAAGATCACGCGGTGGTCCACGGATTAACTCCAGCGCAGCAAAGAACCCACACAAGCAAGAGACCGCAAAACAGGATCTTGTGATTTGTTCCAGAAAAGGAAAGTTGTAATCTTTTAAGATTTTTTTTTTTTGATTTTGTTGTAACCGGATCTTATAAAAAGACCGGATCTTTTGTAACCGATAAACTGTTGCTCAAGAAAACAATGACATCAATGAAAACAATTTTTCCCGCGAACAGCGCTATTTTGGCCTTCGGCACCCAAACCTACTTAGATCTTGGTGGTTTCTTGACCACCTCTTCCCGCTGCAATTCTTGTGCCTTTCGCACAAGGATCTGGGCATGCGCAAGAAGTGTGCGGCGCTTCTGGATGCACTCCTCGAGAGTAGAACTGGTTCGCTTGACCCGAACCCATTTGTTAATTGCAGGTTGGGTGGAGGATCCCGATGCTTGTTGTGGTGATAGCCTAGCCACTTGGCACTTTCTGAACTCCAAATCTACTTGGTAATGGAGTCCGTCCACCTGATCCAAAACCTTGGCGAATTGGCGCGCGAGCCGTTGGTGTTGCCTTTGGCGTGCTCTCTTTGATAGATTGGGCACGCCTTCAGCAGTTAACTCCTTGATCGAGGAGGAGTTCAGATCTGCAGATCTGGCCTCATAGGATGCCAGCAAATCGTTGCAAGGTGCAACTACAGCAATGATGGCAGAGAGATCGTCTTCTTGGGTATTCAGATCTGAAGACCAGCGGATCTTTCGGGAGGAGGGGGCCTTCCTGCACTTGCGAAGAGAGGCGGATCTGGAGGAGGAGGAGGAGACGTACTCTTCGAACTTCTACTGGTCGAATTCGTATTCGACCTCTTCATTCATCGGGATCTTGATTGTTGGCTGCGGCACGACAGCTTCAACAGCGAAGTTGTTGGCTGCCACTGTGATTGCCAGCTTGTTTGGGGAGAAAGTTGATGTATTCATTACTGTGTTCATTACAACTTCAAACGTTACAATGAAAACAAAAGTTAGTCTTTTTATAAGACTCTTACACAATGAAAACAAGAAAAGTACAACTCTCGCCAAACAACGCAACGGGTGTTTATCGCCCGCTGCTTGCGTGGGATCTTGGCCTGTGATAGGGACGTTGATGTCCATGGACCACCAAACAATCAGATCAAATCCGTAGCTTCGTTGATTCGCGAAGGAATCAAGAAACTAAAGTTCTTATCTCGGCAACAGCGAGATAATCACTCTTCTCGAGATCACCGCAACGGGGTAATCTCAAGGGAAGGAACCGAGAACAGCAGATCTGACGAACTCCTCTTCTCTATGATGATGAACTCGATTCGATCTCCTCCTCTCTTCTGAAATTCATGCTCCTTCAGTCTTCAATTCTGTAGGGCTTCGCCAACGCTCGAGAATTCCAGATCTGGAAAAATGAAGGCCCTGGGGCTACATTTATAGGCTTTGGGGCCCCCGTTTTCAGATAAGAACGACCAATTCGATCTTATCCTCAATCATAACCACTTAATCATGTTCTTAGATAAAATCTGATCAGTTGAAACAAATCCAGGTGGTTAACGTCGAAAAACGGCTCAAAACAGCCAAATCTGCATTTTTCAGGTCTAGGACACCCGCGGGTGTCTCAGCGTGGCCGAGACACTTGTGAGTGTCTTGGCCAAGCCGAGACACTCATGGGTGTCTCGGCCATGGCCGAGACACCATTGGGTGTCTCGACCTAGCCAAGACACCTATGGGTGTCTCGGCCAAGGCTGAGACACCTCTGGGTGTCTCGCCGAGGCCTGGGACGTTGTTCTACGCATTTTGAGACACCTCTGGGTGTCTCACCGAGGCCCGGGACATTGTTCTATGCATTTCGTCCGTTTCCGCCATATCTTCGTTGTCCGAACTCGGAATCGTGTGATTCAAAATGCATCGGAAAGCCGTCGAGAAGATCTACAAGCTTCCATTATTGAATCATTTATGGAGTGGATAGGACACAAGGGGAGTTTCGTCTTTCGTAAGTGATGCGAAGCTCCTGATCAGTTCGTGTTTTCGTTATTCCGAAGTTCTATTGCTTTACATAGTTTGTCGACTCACTTCATGCGTTTGTCGACGTCGATTAAGCTTCTGTGACTCAGATAGTGACGTTCATCATCTTCTCTGTGCTTCGAGCTGCGTTTGAGGGCCCGTAGGCAGTTTTAGACGCCTACAATGTTATCATCGACAATACATGTGGGTTCGAAAGAATGTCCTTCATGGACAAGTTTTCTGGTTATAACCAGATAAAAATGCACCCAGATGATGAAAAGCATACCATGTTCAGAACACCCCTTGGTGTTTTCTGCTACACGGTTATGCCATTTGGCTTAAAGAATGCGGGTGCCACATACTAGAGAGCCATGTTGAAAATTTTCCAGGAGCATCTCCGGAAGACTGTCGAGTGTTATGTGGACGATCTAGTCGTGAAAAGCCGTAACAAGAATGATCACATCAAGGACTTAAAGACGATGTTCGATTTAATGCGGACTCATCAATTGAAGTTAAACCCTACCAAATCTTTCCTCGGAATGTCCAGCGACAAATTCCTTAGATTCGTTATCACCACCAAGGATATCCACATTGACCCCGATAAGGTGAGGGCAATTAATGAATTGCAACCCCCGAGGAACCTTAAAGAACTCAGAGGATTACAAGGGCGGTTAGCATATATCCGTCGGTTCATTTCGAACCTTTCAGGAAAGTGTCAACCGTTCTCCAAACTCACGAAGAAGGGTGTATCATTCATATGGGATGACGCTTGTCAAAAAGCGTACGAGGATATCAAAGAATATCTCTCAAAACCCCTTGTGCTCGTTGCACCAAAGTCGGGTAAACCGTTCTTGATTTATGTTAAGGCGACGAGCCATTCGTTAAGTGCATTACTTGCACAAGACGACACAATGGTCACGAACATGCTGTATATTATCTGAGCTGGACCCTTGTAGGTACCGAATCTCGGTATCCAATGATTGAGAGGGAGTGTCTCGCCTTGGTGTTCGCTATTCAAAATATGCGGCATTACCTAGTTGGACAGACCATTTATGTTATCTCCAAGATTAACCCAGTCCGGGTGTTCATGACGCAGACAACCTTCATGAATTGGCGGTTAGCAAAATGGTCCTTACTTCTGTCCCAATACGATCTGCACTTTAAACAACAGAAATCGGTCAAAGGACAAGCTATTTGTGATCTCTTAGTGATAACCCAACTACGGATACCGCCGAAGTATACGACGATCTTCCAGATGAAACCCATGAAGCTAATGTGACTTCCCATCAACAGGTGTGGCATTTGTACTTCGGCAGTGCTTCTCGAGCAACTAATATAGCAAGTGCTCCTGGATGTTCTAAGATCTCCTCGGGAGTCGGAGTTGTCTTAGTTTCCCCGGGAAAACATGTAATGCCTCGAGCCTACTCACTGACCGAGCCATGTTCGAACATCGTAGCTGAGTATAATGCACTGCTTATCAGACTCAGTTTCGCTAAAGAGCTGAGGGTCGATTATCTCGAGGCTTTTGGCGATTCTCAATTGATAGTTAAACAAGTTCAGGGAGAATATGAGGTCAGAAATCAGGATTTAATACCGTACCATAAGGCAACCATTAAGATCGCAGAGTCGTTCAAAGGTTTCTTCATCGAGTACATCCTATGTTTACAGAATGCATACGCAGATGCATTAGCAGCGTTGGCAGTATCTTTAGCACAACCCCCTGAAACGGAATAGTTCGTCACAGTAAGAACTCACTAACTCTTCATACCAATTTATGATATGGACAATGAAGAGGGGGGTATTAAAGAAGTGCATTCAGCCCAGCTAGGCTTCGAGCCTCGAGATTGGCGTTTTCCTATCATAGATTATGTCTTGCATGGTATTTTACCGGAAGACGTAAAAGAAAGAGAATCAATTCGACGAAGAGTGCCGAGATTCTACAATAACACGGAGAGTCAAACATTGTATCGATGAGGGTACGATGGTTTGTTACTCTGTTGCCTATCAGCTAAAGAAGCGGAAGAAATCCTTAAAGAGACACATGAAGGAATTTGTGGCGCACACCAACCTGGCCCCAAACTTTATGACCGTATCAGAAGGATGGGATATTTCTGGCCCACCATGATCAACGACGTAGTCGTGTACGCCCGAAAGTGTCATGCGTGTCAAATACATATGAATAATATGCACCAACACCCGGAGCATCTGCACCCTTCGGCTACGTCATGGCCTTTAGAGACTTGGGGAATGGACTTTGTTGGTCCTATTTTTTCCCCCGTCAGTCAAAGGCGACCGATTTATTCTGGCAATCACTGATTACTTCTCCAAATAGGTCGAAGCGATTCCGCTCAGAGAAGTTAAGACGAGCAACGTCGTGGCATTCATCAAGCACCATATTATCTACCGGTATGATGTCCTAAGGTGAATCATACATGACAATAGGCCCCAGTTTGTCAGTAACGCCTTCATCAAGTTTTGCGAGAAGTTCAAAATTCAAGACGTCTCGTCGACAGTTTACAATCTCATAGCGAACGGATTGGTTGAAGCCTTTAACAAGACTATCATAAAGCTTTTGTCAAAACTCATAAATACTAATAAACGAGATTGGGACGATAAACTCGGCGAAGTTCTGTAGGCCTATCATACCACAGTTCGTACGCCTACTGGAGCAACCCCGTATTCTCTGGTGTACGGGTGTGAAGCTGTTCTTCCATTGGAAATCCAAATTCTATATTTTCGGATCGCTCTCGCAACGGATATGATGATCGAAGAACAACATCAGAAACATCTCGAAGAGCTTGAGATGCTCGAAGAAAAGCGCTTAGAAGCTCAACAGCACATTGAGTTCTATCAAGCCAGAATTTCCCGAGCTTTTGATAAAAAGGTTCGACAATGAAGTTTTAAGGAAGGAGACCTGGTTTTAGCCGTCCGACGGCCAATGATCCTTAACTCTAAGAAGAAAGGCAAGTTCGAACCCAAATAGGAAGGACCGTTTGTGGTAGAAATAGCCTATTCAAATGGTGCATGTCACCTTGTTACTAAAGAAGGCGCCCGGCTTATGATGCCGATAAACCGGAAATTCTTGAAAAAGTACTACTCTTAGTACATTCATGATAACCCATGTATTGGGAAGTTCCCGGAAGAATACTACGTGTAGTATTCTTAGGGATAATCCATGTATTGGGAAGCATGATAGACCTTTGTACTACATAGGGTACATCGGGTCCTCGGAGATCAGGCGTGTCTAAGTTGACTCGAGCTCAGCACTTAGCATCATGCCTTATAGGGTCATGCAAGTCTTAGGGATTCCCCTGCATCGGTTGAACACCGCCTAGACCACTAACTTCGGTTTCAACGCCAACAGTACTCGACCCCTGGGTAAAATCAAACACATGTGTCAAATCGGAGATCTCAAGTCCGGAGTGTCTTGTTACATCATAGAAGCAGATATGTCCTACAATTTATTGTGGGGGCGACCTTGGATTCATGCGAATCGCATTGTCCCATCTACTTTACATCAAGTGATGAAATATGTTGATGATGAGGGGGAAGTCCGGACCCTAATTGCTGAAAAGCATCCTTTCAGAGGGGTGGAGAACTTCCATACAGACTCCATCTTTTACTTAGACTCTCAAGATTCAAAACAACCACGAGAAGACGCTGATAGTGGCAATGAGGCCGACATCGAGCCAGATCCCGAGGAAGATTTTCCATGGGAGTTGAATTTCAATGTAATGGGTTAAAATAAGAACAATAATAATGTACCGAGTGAGGGTGAGTGGTGCATTAATGAATATTTTAATTTGGTGTACTTGTCTGATGTGTTCTCTCAATATGAACAAATAGAGATTGATGCTAATACATGTACCAATCCATGGCACACCTTATACACCGAGGCATCACTCACATTGCCACTTAAATCCTCCTTTGTCGTATGTGAAGAGATGGAAGATGTACAAAAGGCTTTCTTTATGGTCTCGTCCAAAAGGAAAGGGCAAAAGCCTATCTATTTTGGGAAAGTCAAACCTTAACTACTCAACCGGGAAGTTCAGCAGAAGATAATAGGGTTCTTGAATTTCATTACCACGAACCTAATTTCATCTATTTGATGAAACGAATGGGTTATAACTTTAATGAGAAGGGTTAAACTTCGGGAAAGGAAGACAAACGCCAATTCAGATGTCTCTCCCTCCTGAAGGAAAACCTCATGATTATTATCAGAAGACTAGAAGAGGTGTGGGCTATGTCACAATCCCTCCCCTTTCAGAAAATAAATGGTGACTGTTTGTGTCAAGACCATTCATCCGGGACATCATCATGGGAATCCGATGTCAGTGTCGGAGCCTTCTTTAAAAGTTTGACCGTGAACATGGTTTCAACTAGTCACCAAGATGAAGATGCAAGGGGTGACAAAGAATTGATCGAATCAACCAACGACCCTTGGATCAAGTGCCTTAACATCTTATGGAATATGCATTTCGAACAACGTGAGCTGCCCACCGAAGATATGGTGATCCAAGTCAACATGGGAGATGAATCCGATCCTAAACCAATCTTTATAAGTGTAAGCTTATCATCAACCGAGAAAGAAGATCTTGTATCTCTCATCCGAGAGTATATAAATGTCTTTGCTTAGAATTATGAAGATATGTCTGGCCTTGATCCGAAAGTAGCCATGCACCCATTCAATATTGATCCGGACGCAAAACCTGTTAAGCAACAACAACGCAAGTTTCGCAAGGAGATCATGGAAGCAATTGAGTCAGAGGTCAAAAAGATTATAGACTCAAGCTTTGTCAGAGAGGAACGACACCCTGATTGGGTAACCAAAATTTTTCTAGTGCCTATGAAAAACGGTAAGGTCCAGATATACATTGACTTTCGTGACCTCAACGCAGCTTGGCCAAAAGACGAGTTTCCACTCCCCATCACAGATGTCATGATCGACAACACCTGTGGGTATGAGAGGATGTCTTTCATGGACGGATTCTCAGGGTACAATCAGATCAATATGTACCCTGAAGACGAAAAGCATACTGCTTTCAGAATACCACTGGGGTGTATTGTTACACGGTGATGCCCTTCGAATTAAAAAACGCATGTGCAACCTACCAACGTGCAATGAACACAATCTTTCACGAACATCTACGTAAGAAGATTGAATGCTATGTTGATGATATAGCAGTGAAAAGCCAACACAAAAATGATCATCTTACAAATTTGAAGACCATGTTCGACATCATGCGAGCACATCAGCTGAAGATGAACCCAACCAAATCTTTCCTTAGGGTATCGAGCGGAAAATTCCTTGGATTTATAGTTACATCCAAAGGAATTTCTCTTGACCCAGAAAAAGTTCATGTTATCCAAGGCATGCTGCCTCCAAAGAATCTCAAAGAGCTCATATGTTTGCAAGGTAGATTGGCTTACATCTGAAGATTCATATCTAATCTCTCGGGACACTGCCAATCTTTCTCCAAACTCATGAAGAAAGGAGTTTCCTTCGTTTGGGACAAAGATTGCCAAAGAGCATTTGAAGAGATTAAGAGATACCTCACTCAACCGCCTGTCCTTGTGGCCTCGATATCGGGAAAACCATTCCTGTTATATGTGAGAGCTATGGATCATTCTCTACATAAGAAGATTGAATGCTATGTGGATAATATAGCAGTAAAAAGTTAACACAAGGGTGATAATCTTATAGATTTGAAGACAATATTCGACATTATGTGAGCACATCAGTTGAAGATGAACCCGACCAAATCTTTCTTTGGGGTATCAAGTGGAAAATTCTTGGGATTCATAGTTACATCCAAGGGAATTTCTCTCAACCCAAAAAAGTTCGTGCCATCCAAGACATGCTGCATCAGAAGAATCTCAAAGAGCTCAGAGGCTTACAAGACAGATTGGCTTACATTCGGAGATTCATATATTATCTCTAAGGGCGCTGCTAACCTTTCTCCAAGCTCATGAAGAAAAGAGTTTCCTTCATTTGGGACGAAGATTGCCAAAGGGCATTTGAGAAGATCAAGAGATATCTCACTCAACCTCCCGTCCTTGTGGCCCCGATATCAAAAAAATATGTTCCTTCTATATGTGAGGGCCATGGATCATTCTCTTGGAGCTTTATTAGCCCAGAACAATGACCAAGGACAAGAGCAAGCGATCTACTACCTAAGTAGGACCATGATAGGAGCTGAACACCGGTATAATCCGGTAGAAAAAGAATGCCTTTCTCTGGTATTCGTTGTCCAAAAGATGCGACATTACCTAGTTGGAAAAATAATTCATGTCATCTCTAAGGTAAATCCTTTGAGATTACTTATGATGAAACCATCCTCCCTGAATTGTCGACTAGCCAAATGGACATTCTTCCTGTCACAATATGACATGCAACTTATGCCCCAGAAAGTTGTTAAAGGTCAAGCTTTGGCAGATTTCCTAGCCGATCATCCGGTACCAGGATCTTCTAAGTTGTATGAAGATTTGTCTGATGAAGTTACTGAATCTTGTGTAACCCAATAGGGTATACAAGTGTGGAAACTATTATTTGACGGAGCATCTAGAGCAAACCCTCATGGAGCAATCACTATCAGAGTGTGGGTGGTACTCATTTCCCCAAATGGTCATGTGATCCCCAGATGATTTTCCTTGATCGAGCCATGCACCAATAATGTAGCTGAGTATAACGTTGTGCTATTAGGAATGTAATTTGCTGAAGAGGTTAACATTCGGCATCTCGATGCTTACGGCGACTCTCAACTCATCATAAATCAAGTCCGAGGAGAATATGAAGTGCGCAATGAAGACCTGCTCCCGTACTACTTCTTAGTGTAAGAGTTAGCCCAGAAGTTTGAAGGCTTCTTTATTGGATACATTCCACGAGTCCATAATGCCTATGCAGATGCTTTAGCTTCACTGGAAACTTCATTGGCATTACCACATAATGCTGAAACAACTATATTTGTTGCGGGGCGTGAATTGTATTACCCCAAGCTCCCTTTAGAAGATCGCTCAGACGAGACAACGACAGAGGAAGTCTGCACAACCTAAATGCAGCTTGAATCCAGGGATTAGCGATTCCTGTATATCGATTATGTCTTATACGGAATTTTGCCCGACAACTCCAAGGAGGCAGCCGCCATCAAACGGAAGGCCCTCCGATTCTTTTACGACGCGGTTTCCCAAACCTTGTACCGTAAATCACATGATGGAGTCTTACTTCGTTGCCTTGCCAGGAAGGAAGCGAGAGAGGCTCTCAAGGAAGCTCATGACGGGATGTGTGAAGGTCATCAACCCGGAGCTAAGTTAGGAGACCGTCTCTGACGAATTGGCTATTATTGGCTAAAGATGTTTTCAGATGTGGTTGACTACGCTAAACATTATCACGCGTGTCAAGTCTATGGTGATTTTATTCATCAAGCACCAGGGAACCTACATCTAACATCTGCGTCTTGGCCATTTGAGATGTGAGGAATGGATATCGTTGGACCAATCTCTCCTCCGACTTCCAAGGGACAATGGTTCATTTTGGCAGTAACCGACTACTTCTTCAAGTGGGCAGAAGCAATCCCGTTGAAAGAAGTTAAGTCTTCAAATGTGATAAAGTTTATCAAACAACACGTCATCTACCGTTTTGGCCTACCAAGACGAATAGTCCACGACAATGGAACACAATTTGTCAGCTATGGATTTCAGAGATTCTGCGACAAGTTCAGAATCCAGACCGTCGCATCTACAGCATACTATCCGCCAGCCAATGGCCAAGCAAAAGCTTTTAACAAGACCATTGTGAAGCTTCTCAAAAAATTCATTTCCAAGAGTCAACGCGATTGGGATGAAAAGCTCGGCAAATGTTTGTGGGCTTACCGTACAAGGGTGAGAACCCCAACAGAAGCAACCCCATTCTCTTTGGTATATGGCTATGAAGTCGTATTACCATTGGAAATTCAGATCTCATCCCTGAGAGTGGCCCTTGCGGTCAGAATGACAAAGGAGGAGAAACATCAGCTGCGCCTTCAAGAACTTGAAGCCCTAGATAACAAGCGACTACAAGCTCAACAGCAAATCGAGTTGTATCAAGCCTGGATCTCTAAGGCCTACAACAAGAAGGTCAAAGAACAGGTTTTCAAGAAAGGTGACCTGGTCTTAGCCGTCAGACGACCCATGGTGATGACACACAAGACCAGAGGGAAGTTTAATCCTAAGTGAGAAGGGATCTTCGCAATAGAATCAGTCTATTCGAAAGGAGCTTATCGTCTTATCGATCAAAAAGGCGACATGCTCATGATGCTAATTAACGAAAAATTTCTCAAGAAATACTATCCGTAGGCCATGAAGCCCCCTTTTTCTGAATCCTGAGCCAAGTCTGACTGAGAGTTGCCTATTCGGAATTCGTTTGAATGAGGAATAGCAAATTATTTTTCCTACATTGTATGTCATCAAGTTAACACTACACCTCTGACGATTGAAATTTTCTAGAATTATTTTAAGTAATAATAAAGAGAATTTCCAAATTATGCTAGATGGTTATATCAAACAACGCAATCCAATTAGTTGGAAAAGTGCATGAGTTATTTGAAACACAACAATTGAATAACAAAAGCATAATAAGATCATTTTCATTCGACATTGTTCATTTGATACAGAACGACAATACTTGGCATGAAAATGATACAAAAAATTCCTATCTCTAGTTAAAAGCAATATAAACTCAAGCGCCAGGACTCATCAACTTGAGGGACATAAGCTTGGACTTGAATGCAGATAGCTTCTTCTCATGAGCTGCTCAGACTTGTTCTGCAATCTACCTCCTAATTTCTGATTCAACAGGCACAACAGCAGCAATCTCTTTTCGAATTCCCTCAGAAGCTTCTAGTTCATTGCAGAAGTTCTTAAAAACTTTGTCACTTTGAAGTTGAAGCCCTTTTATAACATCGACATCTTGAGCCAACTAGGCTTTCTTCTAAGCTAGCTCAGTCTCTAGCCGAACAACGGCTTCTTCAACATCACGAATGCTAGTAGCAAGACTACCCACATCAATTTGTATCTGAGTATGCTGCTCCTGTAAGTTCTCCATGTGGGCCTCTGTCTCAGATAAACTCTTGTGAAGGGTTTCCTGATGATGTACATTCGAGATTTGAGCCAAAGAAAGAGCCTGCTCCACTTCAGATTCCAAATTGGTGCACTGTAGATCTCAGAAAGCTATCAACTCTGCTTCCAAGAGGATGATGCTCTCCCTGCAACATTCGGTCCATAGCACATCACCCTGGCTCTTGATTCTCTCTAAGCAGCTAATCAAGTGGGGCTTGAAGCCCTCGAAAGAAACTCGCACAAGGCTAACAACATCGATCGTGAGCTTCATCGAGCTCTCTAACTGTTCAATGCATTTCTTTAGAGTTTTCGAACTTGGAGGAGGAGCAATTGGATAGGCTAAGCCTACAAATTCAGTAGGAACAGATTGTGGAACAGCTTCAGAAGAAAGTTTCTCGTGTGGATCCTAACTCTGGGTCATAGCATCAATGGGTCCCGTTGCAGGAACAGACTCTGAACCCCTAATACTCAACTCCCTTTCATCTCCTACATTCACAGGAGTAGAGGGAGTTGACGGAAGACCTTTCTTTCCTTCACCATTCGAGAGTATGATGAGTGCAGACTTCATCGCGTCTCCCATTAGCTTCGCCTTCTTGGAGGTTTTAGCCACAACGGGTCTTCTTTTACGAACCTGCCTTTCATACTCACCTGCCTCTTCTGCAGTAAGGGCTTGCTTACTCACTGCCTTTCTTCTAAGAGATTCAGTAATTTGTGCCCCTTCAGGAGTCTCCGTCGAAGATTTTGCTTGATAAGGCTCAGCAGCTGGCATCTCTTCATCGGTTCCCATGAGAGCTTATCTTTTAGAAGGCTTGGCAGTTGGTGGCTCTTTTTGGGTCTCTCCAGCTCCGACTGCCTCTTGTTCCCAGGATAGATAATCTTCTATCCATGGCAAGAGAGTCCTGGTAGAACATTTTCTTAATTCATAGAACTCTCGAATTTCATTTATACATGAAGTGTACACATCATATTCCAGAATCCGAGAAGCCTCATTAAACCAGTCACGAAAGTTTGTAATAGTGGAGCAGCTAGGCGGCAAGTTAGGCAAGGTGAATCATGCATGGGTCCCTCCAGCAGAGAAGAAATACCAAGCGCGAGCCCCTTCATACAAATTTCTTATTTGGGCCAACTCCGGGATACGGTTACCAACATAAAGTTGGTCATATCCAAATTGCCTGGCGAACCGAGAAGGCATATAGGGTTCGATGATGCACTTCTCATCCAGACGAAAAACTAGGTACCCCAATCTAATCGTGAGGAGCCACCTGAAAACACCCTCCTCTAGGGATGTGAAGCCTTCAAAACCCACATCTATAAAGCTAGTACTCTCTTCTTCAGCCCTGTCAAAATTAGGAGAATAGCAAAAGATCTTATAACTGTCCTCTTGGGACAAGAGCTGTCGAGCCCGGGCTATGTAAATATTAGTCCATGTGGCCGACTCAAGCCTCTGCACAAAAGGAACAGAGTTCTCACTATCTTCAGCAACCCCCGTCATCAACGAAAGGTAATGCAGCACAAACCAGGCCACCAAGTATGTGTACGACACTGGTACATGAGGTTGAGGAGTCTTCCAGACTTTTCTCCCAGCAACAATTATCTCTTGGACGTCGATGAATTCAGAAGTCAACGTCTTTAAGCCACTCTGTACACAGCTTACCATGGCAGTGAAGAGACTCAAGGGTCTCCCATGGGCCAATAAAACAGCTGGGTATACCACATCAGCTAAGATTGACTCAATTAGTTTCGATAGCACTACACACCATTTCAGCCATATCATTAAGAAACCAGCGAGGAGAGCAGTGTCGGAGATGGGAGTTGCAGCCTAGTAGTGAAAGCTCTCAAATTCAATACCAGCTTCAAATCCGTCCTCTGCCTATTTGTTCTTGTAGGTAGCGTTCACTGCCTTGATACAGGCATTGATGCTCTTTGAAGAGATAGCAGCAAGTTGGGTCACGGCCTCATCTTTCTTACTCAAGTTCTGAAAAAGATAGTCTACCCAGGCAATATGCATAATACCTCCTCCGCGCAGCCCGATGACTTGAGCGCAGATTTGAAAATGGCACATCAGCTCCCAGAAAGTTGCATAAACTTCTAGATGCGCCGCTTTCAAGATAGAGAGCTCTTCAGTAGTGGGGATAAATTCTTCATAAGGCATCTGGCCAAATGGCAGCCCTGATACTGCTTGCATTTCATGGAGAGCGAAGCCCAGCTCCCCGATGGGTGTAAAGAATGTGCAGCTATCCGGGTTGTATCTTTCTAGCATGGCAAAGAAATTAGGATAGCTCTGAATAATTCTACGCCTGGTAGCCAACACCGGGACTCTAAGGCCCGATAGAGCAAGTGGTTCCTTAAGGTCGTCTAGAACAAAATCCACCATGCGAGACGACCAGCCACCCTCTCCAAAGTACACCCAGCCGGGAGATCTGAATATATCTACGTAGCAAATTCACCCCGAGCAGCAATAAAATGATGAATGAAAACATCTGCTGAAATGGGCGTCTCTTGAGCGAGATCTTTTTTCTCGAATCTGCCAGATCTTAGGCCTTTGAGTTGTCCATCAATGTGTATACGAGCTCGTCGACTAGATCCGATTGATACGTTTTCCCTCTCTTTGACAAGGTTAAAAGCCAAACTCCTACGGCAACTAGAGTTCAGAAAGTAGGAGAGCGGGTACATCCTCTTCATGCTGGGGATAAAGAAGAAACGATCGTCGATTCTTCATAGCAGCCTTGAGTCTTCTACATGTGCAAGTTTATCATCCGCTGCTATGCGATCTCCAAATAGAAACGCTGGCTTTGTGAATTGGTTATGGCCTGCTGGTGTCTCCATATCCATGTTGGTAATCAAAGTCCTAAGAGTGGAACATCTGGTGTCCATGATCAAGTGTGTTCGTTCTAAATCAGGGAACATGCATAGCGAAATTCTTTTACGAAAGCCAAAAACTTCACCCGCATCAGGACCACCAGTGTATCCAAAATGATGCTCTGAGAAAGCGTCACATTGGGGAAAAACACTACAAAATAAGAAGCAGAGATTAGTAATTGAAACAAGTTTCTAATACAAGTCCAAAGAACTAAATTGTAGCACAGAGGTCAAGACCCGTACAGAGGTCAAACCCTATGTGTCAAGTCTTATGCACAAAGGCCAACCTCGTGTTATAAATCTTAAACGCAAAGGTCAAGACGTGCACTCTAATTTTTGAACGTAGAGGCCGAGACCTATGTTTAGATTTCAAAATGCAGGAGTCAACACTGCGTTTCATAATTAACATAGGTCCCAACTCTGCGTTGCAATCAAACAAGAATGAGTTATCTTCCTCATTGTCAAGAACCCATTTAGGGTTTCAGAAACTTGTCAAAGCAAGTTATCATGGCCATTACCTACCATAACAAGAAGGCTCATATGGTGGTGGCGGCAACGATGATGTGCCCACGGAAGCAAGAACACCACCGGCATTCTTGACCGGCGACGTTTCTGAAGTTGCTCTCACAACTTTCTTGGAGCTAGAGCTCATTCTCCATGGCGCCATGGACGTTGCTGGTCGAAGAAGACGAAAGTCGTCGGAAACTCTTTCGAAATTAACGAAGCTCTCGTTCACGGAATCAGGATGAAAATAGAAAGAGTCGAATGACTCTTGATTTGACCGATCAGGTCTATTTATAACAGCCGTCAAGCTGTTAAGGCGGAATGAGATTCTAGGAAAGAATCCTAACAATCTTAAACACAATCTCAACGTTAATTGATAAATTCAGTTAATTGATAAATTTCAAAATGCAGGAGCCCACCCCTGCGTTTAAATTCCAAACGCTAGGTCCAGACCTGCGTTATGAAAGTTCTTAACGTAGATTTTAACTCTGTGTTTCGAGCCCCTAAATGCAGAGGTTACCTTTGCGTTGCAATTATTCTAAACGAAAGGTCCACCCTTGCATTTTCAGAACATGACACTTATCCTCTAAGTTCATGAATTCTT
The DNA here is from genome assembly GCF_001876935.1 of Asparagus officinalis. Lineage (NCBI taxonomy): Eukaryota > Viridiplantae > Streptophyta > Magnoliopsida > Asparagales > Asparagaceae > Asparagus > Asparagus officinalis. The sequence continues at coordinate 74,677,648 of NC_033796.1, forward strand.
TTAATAGAGTGTTGTTAAAACCTCTGTACCTCCTCAGCAGGGTCTAAGCTGATTCAGCTGACAAAATTCCCTATTGTCGTTAAGTTAACATTACACTTGTGACGACCATCATCCCCACAGTGTCTGAATTTAGCTTGCATAACATTCAATGTGACAATAGTTTCTCCATCAAAATCAACTTATCGATTCTCATCAATAGAACGATAAGTCCCCAAAATCGTTCAAATCATGATCAATTTATTAACTCTCCTCAGAAGAGTAATAAATGACCAACCTATCAACTCTCTTCAGCGGAGTGATAAGTTTCCAAATCTTGTTCAAATCACACGTATTAAAATTCATCACCTTGAATGATAAAATCACTTAGCAATTCTCCCCAGCGAGATGCTAAGTCCCCCAAAATTGAGTTCAAGCCACATGAACATTTTCTCGTCACGTTAACATCACACCTCTGATAAAATCAACTTATCGACCCTCACCAATAGAGCGATAGGTCCTCAAAGTTGCCCTGGTCGTAATATTTTCCCATCACGTTAACATCACACCTCTGACAAAATTAATTTATCAACTCTCACCAACAGAGCGATAGGTCCTCAAAGTTGCCCTAATCGTAATATATCCCGTCACGTTAACATCACACCTCTGACAAAATCAACTTATCGACTCTCACCAATAGAGCGATAGGTCCTCAAAGTTGTCCTGGTCGTAATATTTTCTCGTCACGTTAACATTACACCTCTGATAAAATTAACTTATCGACTCTCACTAATAGAGCGATAGATCCTCAAAGTTTCCCTGATCGTAACATTTTCCCATCACGTTAACATCACACCTCTGACAAAATCAACTTATCGACTCTCACTAACAAAGTGATAGGTCCTTAAAGTTGCCCTGATCGCAACATTTTCCCGTCACGTTAACATCACACCTCTGACAAAATCAACTTATTGACTCTCACCAATAGAGCAGTAAGTCCTTTGAGTTGCCCCGATCGCAATATCTTCATGTCACATTAACATTTCGCCTCTAACAATCCAAACCACTTATCAATCATTTTTAATAGGATGATATGTTTACAAAATATTGTTATGTTAACATTATACCTCTAATAGTTCAAACCCCCTTGAACCTGTTAATTCTTCTGCATAAGAATAACAAGTATTCATATAAAATCCCCAGCGGATTAAATTTTCCCAGAATTATCCTTAGTATTAAGATGGAAAATTTATGAGTTTCACTCTATGTGAAAGTTCATGCCATGTTAATATTACACCTCTAGCACTCATAATTTTCTTTCAGTGTTTAAAGCAAAAGCATAACACAGTAAGAAGTCAACTTGTTAATGACAAATATTCATCCCCAGCAGATTGAATTTTTCTAGAATTATCTTAAGTGGTAATAAAGAGAATTTTAAGTTGGGCGGTATAGAAGATCGTGCTAAGTTAATATTACACCTCTAGCACCCAAATCATTTTCATTGTTTTAAGTCAAAACACAACACGCAGTAAGGACAATGAAAAAGAAAAAAAAATGATATCACTTTTTATTCATAATCGAAGAAAGTGATACAAAATAATTTTTGTTCTTGGAACAAGTACAGAATAAAACTTAAAGGCCTGTTAGGTGAAAAGATGCAAGACGGGACTTTATAGAAGAAAGTTTCTCCTCATGAGCAGTTAATACAGTTATTTCATCTTTCTTCCTGAGTTCATCATCGTTCGGCTTCGCCATGACAGCATCCTCCTGGGCACCTTTAAAAGCCTGGACCGCTATGCGGTAATTGGCGTAAGTCTTTATGCTTTCAAGGATAAGCCTTCTCAGGATTCCTTCTTCTCGATTAAGTTCAGCGTTACGTCGAGCCAACTCCACCTCTAACCGATCAATTTCTGCTCGAGATACTTGTATAGAGGTGTTGGAAGTGTTTACTTCTTCGTGCCTTTGAGCACACTGACCCACCAAGAACGCGATCTCAAGTTCTTTTTTAGCCAAGCCCTCCTTTATGATTTCACATTTGCGAGCTGCTTCAACTTTGAAATCACGAAGGTCGAGGTAATTTGGGCATTAAGGTCGACACGATTTAATTCTTCCAAGGCCTTCAAATCCTCTTCCAAGCGAGAGATACTATCTACGCATCGACGAAGCCATTGACCATTATCCACGCATCGAATACTACTCAGATAGTTCAATAATATCGGCTTAAAAGAATCAAAGGAAGCCTTCCCGGCACTAACCTCCTCGATTATCATCTTCATCATACCCTCCAACTGCTCCATCAGAACCTGAAGAAGTCGCTGGGGTCTCCAAAGTTGTAGAACTCGGTAAGAGAAGGAGGGGTGACGATGATGAAGAAACCGGGGAAGATACCATGATATCCAGTTGTGAAGGACTGGAGGGAAGAAGTGCAAGTGTTTTCACTATAGATGAAAGTGGAACACTCCCTGTTTTTGAAGATCCAAGAGAAATGGATAAAGGAGTTATCATCAGTGGTTGCTCCGGAGGAGGAATTTCCGTCGTCTGTTGCTTAGGTAAAGGAGCCAATACCATTTGTCGCTCAGGCGCATGGGTCGTCACTCCTTGATTTTTTGATGAGGGAGACACAACTATAGTCCCCTCAACCACTTGGGTAGGAGACACAGCTATCGTCCCCTCAATTACCTGAGTTGGAGCTTTTGCATAAAAGAAACCATTAAGATACAGAAAGAATGTTCATGAAAATACAAAATTGATGGCGCTTACCTTTGGGGGAAAGAGGAATGTAGGTAGAGGCTTTGTCGGAAGATGACGACGGTGGGATATCCCAATTGCTTAATTCATCACCGTCTTGGCCACTTTCGTCATCACCTACATCACTACCAACTTCGTCACTGGTCATCGAAGCTTCTTAGTCTACTTCCTCCTCATCATCATTTACATTTAAGGACCCAAGTGGATCAGTGGTTGTAGCAAGCTTAGTCATAATCCCCGTCGTTGGGCTAGGTCCTGGTTCCCCCAATCGGCAACATTAATGCTAAAGAGGGAGGAGACTGGTTCCCTTCTTGACTTCCTTGTTCTGCCACTGCAGATTCAGATGCATATGGCATAGTTTCTTCAACTTGAGCACTGGCGGGAACAACATTTTTTTGTGAAACTTGGTCGGGATCTGTTGGAGGGAAAGATCCAACATCCCCATATAAGGATTCACCAGCACCTTCATCATCATCCGAGGGATGATAAGAAGTCCCACTGGATAAGGTTGGACCCATTGGGAGAGGCTCAGCTTGATGTGGAAGATTTGTAGTGTTGGACCCTTGTCCTTCCTGCCCTCCTATCGATTTAAAGGCATCCTCCATTAATTTCTGCGGAGGAGATTCTATTAACAATTTTTGACGGGTGCATTTCTCGTGCTGACCTGCTTCCTCCGCTGTGAGAGCCCTTTTTCCAGCTGCTCTTGTTCTCGGAGTTTCGGCAGCCTTAAGCTCTTCTCCTTGAGCGTTCTCCAGTTCCTGGTCTCCCTCTTCTTCAACTTCATCCTCATAGGATAAGAACTCGTTGATTCCTTTTAGATGAGTTACTCGGGATCCTTTTCTGGATGAATACATTTTTTTGATTTCCCATAAACCAAAGAAATTCAGCTTGTAATCAGACATTTTGGAAGCTGCGTGATACCAATTGCAGAAGGCCATGAAAATGAAGGAATTGGGCATCTTGTGAGGTAATCTGAACTTAGCCCCAGTGCAGCATGCTACAGAATAGTACCCAGCCCGAGCTCCTTCATATAGATTACCAACAGCTGCCAGTTGGCCCCTTGGATTCCCAATATATAGTTGATCGTACCCAAACTGTCGAGCAAACCAGTATGGTTGATACGGCTCAATAATGCATTTCTCACTCTGTCTGAAAATGAGATAACTGGGCCTTATGTTAATTAACCAACGGAATACTCCTCCATCCAATCGAGTAAAATCGTTCGGGCCAGCTGTGTCTTAAAATAATTGTCCATAACCCCCACCTTTAAAGTTCAGGAAGCAACGGAATATATGGTAGTTGAGATCTCTCGATAAGATTCGACGAACCTTTACTACATACGTTCCTTCCCAGGTAGCTTTTTCCAACCTCTGTACGAAGGGGACGAATACATCGCCTGAGGAAGATGCTGCACTCATTAGGGGAGGACAATGAGATACATACTATGCCATCAGATAGGTATATGGCAATGGCACTTGGGGATTAGGAGTTATCAAACTTTTCTTCTCTCCGGAGCCTATCTCCTTCACATGAATGAAGTCGAGGCACAGATCCCTCAGACCATGTTGCAAACAGCTCACCATGGCTGAAAGTAAATTCATGGGCCTCCCATGAGCTAGTAGAACAGCCGGATAGACTACTTCTGCTATCACGGCATCTATTGGTCAGGTGGGGACGACGCAGCATTTTAGCCATAGCATACCCCGCCAGCAAAGCCATGTCAGAAATGGGAGTAGCAGCTTGGTGGTGGAAACTTTCGAACTCAGTCTGAGCGGGGAAGTTGTCTTCTCCTCCCTCATTGATGTAATGAGCTGTAGCGTTATTGATCAAAGCTTGAATAATCTTTGGGGTCCTCACGGCCCGACGAGACACGACAACAACTTTGTGAGATAAGTTCTGAAAGAGATATTCGGCCTAAGATAGCTGTTTTATGCCACCTCCCCGTGTCCCCGTCAGTTGGGCACAGATTTGGAAATGACACATCACCTCCCATAAAGTGTCATAGATGTCGGGACTGCTCTCCTTTAAAATTCTAAGCTCACTCGACCTTGGGATAAACTCTTCATAGGGTAAATCTCCAAAGGGAAGGCTGAAAACATCATACATTTCATGGATAGCGAACCCTAATTCCCCAACCGAAGTGAAGAATGTACACGTCTCAGGGTTGTATCTCTCCAGGATAGCATAAAAATTGTAATGGATGTGGTCAATACCATATCAGGTAGCCATTATTGGGCAACCGAGCCCAGATTGAGCAAACGGTCCCTCTAACTCCTTCAATACAAATTCTGTCATTCTTGTCCACCATCCTACTCTGGTGGAATGTACTCATCTGGGAGTTCTAAACACTAAAGAAGGGAAATCTCCTTTCACAGCCAAAAATCTCCACATAAAGGTGTTGGCTGGACTAGCTGTTTCACCCATAGGGTATCCTCTTGAGAATAGGCATGGCCCCAAGGCTGACACCTGTCGGTTGTAGCCTACTATTTGTTGGAAAATTTGTAAAACGAAAATGAAAGAATTGGTTTTGATTTTATTCTCTCTAACTGCTTAGAAAAAGAATGTTTACAACTCTCTCAATCTCAATTACAATTTAAATTTCCTGATTACAAAAGACAACAGAATTGATGTTAATCCTCCCCTTTGTTTAAGTCTGGGTTCTTCACGGTGGCGATGGAGTGCCTCACTCGAATGCTCGCGTCGAGTTTTCTCTCTGTTGACTATCCGCACGTCTCAATTCACTGGAATAACTAGCTTGCGTGGAAAGTTTGATTAAGAACTCTTAACGAGTTTTGTAACTCAGAATGAGTGTCAAACTCTGTGAAAAGAGTTGTTTGAACCGAATAATCGGTTAATAAGCCTAGTAGACTTACTGTTGCTGAAGTTGAGAATGCCAATCTTCTCCAAGATCCTCTCCTTAGCCGATTACTAGGTGGTTTGATCCTAAAAGTGCCAGCCCCTTAACTCAGTTGAGTTTGTTGAGATTTTATATGAAGATAAGGGGTGTAACTGACCCCTTAATCCGCTCCTAAGTGGGCGTGATTTCCTCCGATCGTGGGAAAATAGTTTTGAAACCGTTCAGCTCATGTTTGAATGAGTCAAAATGCCCAGGTCGGCGTTCGGGACCCTAACTCTGCGTCTTAGTGTTGAGACTCAGAGTTGAGACGCAGAGTTGGGCATTGTTGAGTGCTGAAAATGCAAGGGCTGCTTGCGTTTTGTTTGTTGAAGCTTGGAAATGCAGGGGTTGCCTGTGTTTCAAGAACTAGGACGCAGAGGTGACTTCTGCATTTTAGAAGAAATTATTGACTTGTGATCTCTTCTATAGAGTGTTGCAAAGACCATTGTTTTGTACTCTTCGCTTTAGCTATTTGGGATGTGAGAGTCGTCAGATTGTAACTCTCACAGTTAAAGGCAGAACTTTCATCGGTCGTCGTAAAGGTCGTTGAATTATAACCTTTCTCGATCTACATGAAAATCTTTCAATTGCAGCTTCTGTTTTGTTGACATGAAAGTCGTATGATTGTGACTTTCGTTGTCAAAATGTTAATTGAAGTTTGATAGGGTCAGCTATCTGTTGTGATATTTAGACAGCCTACAGAACCCCCTCCAAAGTTTTTGAAAGTTCGCGGTTGACTGGGACGAATTTTCAGAATACTTTGGATCCCCTAGTTTGTTGAATGATTGTTCACTCCGTCTGATTCGAAGACATTGCGAACTTGGTTGTCAAAATGTTGCAATTCTGCTTCCTTAAACCAAACAAGATAACTTTTATGTCATGATGATAATAATAGGCTTAGTCAGACAAGCTAAAGGCCAAGCAATCTGATGATGATGGGCTTAATCAAACGAGCTAAAGCCCAAGCTATCGTTGTATGATTGATTGTTCACTTTCCCTGTTTCGTAGGCATTGCGAACCTGGTAGTAGAAATTTGTTAAGCGGGCCCCGTGTATGGATGACCTGCAATGAAATAGGATTTTTAGCAAATCCTCAGCCATCAATGGTTTTGATGTGCCTTTACCGATTACCGTTTAAAATCGGGCTAGCATGTGAATTGTGTATATCCGTTTCACATGTAACATTATGCTAAAAGAATAAATTCTCTTAGACTTTGTGCTATGATATTGAATTCATAGACTTTGATGAATATATGAATCACAGCTCAGACTTGATTAACAGGATCTTTGATGGTATTGGTGATTAGAACCTGTTTGTAATCACCCAAGAGGTTGCATAGCTTCTTATCATAGGTCAGTTTCTTCTTAGCTTTCGTCACCTTGATGGCTATTGTTAGCTTCTCTTTATTTATTTGAAGTTGTATCATAGCTCTGGTCATCGAAATATTCACTTTGTGGCGTTGAAACGCACAGGTGAGCTTTGTGCTTGGGAGTTGAAACGCAGAGGTGAGTTCTACGTTCGGGAGTTCAACTGATTTCAACACGGATGCAAGGGTCGTGTTTGGGCAGGATTCTGGCCTAGAATCTCGTTCTAATTTGACAGCTAACAGCTATCTATAAATAGACCACTGAGGTCAAATCAAGAGTCATTCGACTCTTCTTCTTCAATGAAAAAGAGTTCAACGAAAGCTTTTTGTTTTAAACTCCGACGAATCATGTCCGTCTTCTTCCTCGAGTGATCTCAATGGCGCCCAAGAAGAAAACTGTCTCTAGACCCATCAAGCCCTGGGTACACGCCACCAGGACGGGATGGTGGACCAGAATGACAGAGTTTGTAATGAAGGAGTTGGAAGAACCAATAGCTCGATCTGGACTTGGCTGATAATTTTTTTCTATATTATTCATCAACTAAAAGTGCCTTATATAGGCTTACAAAACAACTTAATCACCATAAAAATCTAAACTAATTAGCAACAACTCCACTAACAAAATAACAACCTAATAACAAATTTTGAATCAGTTATTCAACATTCCCCCTTGATTCAAAATTTCTTGTCATTCCTCTTGAATCTTCATAGAGCACTTCTCTCCACTTTGTGATGCACTTCTCATCTCAATCTTGTTGATGCACATAATCACCAACATTCTCTTAAAGGAGCACATCTCTCCACAAATATTTGTCCAATCTCTCCATGGTGCACATCTCACCATGATTCTCCAAAATTTAAGCAATGATACATAACAATGAGTTAGAAGGCAGAGCCTCCGCCTTTGGTCTTTCCAAGCATAATGTCTTTGTCTTCGTTAATCTTCGAAGCTAAGTAATCGCTACCTCCTGCATCTGGATGATTAGCCAACATCACCTTTGCAAACTGATTGTCCACGTGCATGTGTTCCAAGAATGTTGCCCCATCGTTTGTGATGATGAGGTCGCCGGCAGGGCTCTGCTTCATCTTGTCCATGTCCTTAGGGCCAAGCGGAGTGCGTAGGATACGAGATTCGGCGACGCCAGCGGCGATGTTGGATTTCTGGGCGTCGAGGCCACGAAGCCTCATCTTCTGATCTTGCTCCTTCATAAAATCTGCGCATCCGAGAAATAAGGCTCTGATACCATGTTGGAAATTAGAGAGGAGATAATATTTTTCTATATTATTCATCAACTAAAAGTGCCTTTATATAGGCTTACAAAACAACTTAATCACCATAAAAATCTAAACTAATTAGCAACAACTCCACTAACAAAATAACAACCTAATAACAAATTTTGAATCAGTTATTCAACATTCCCCCTTGATTCAAAATTTCTTGTCATTCCTCTTGAATCTTCATAGAGCACTTCTCTCCACATTGTGATGCACTTCTCATCTTAATCTTGTTGATGCACATAATCACCAACATTCTCTTAAAGGAGCACATCTCTCCACAAATATTTGTCCAATCTCTCCATGGTGCACATCTCACCATGATTCTCCAAAATTTAAGCAATGATACATAACAATGAGTTAGAAGGCAGAGCCTCCGCCTTTGGTCTTTCCAAGCATAATGTCTTTGTCTTCGTTAATCTTCGAAGCTAAGTAATCGCTACCTCCTGCATCTGGATGATTAGCCGCCATCACCTTTGCAAACTGATTGTCCACGTGCATGTTTTCCAAGAATGTTGCCCCATCGTTTGTGATGATGAGGTCGCCGGCAGGGCTCTGTTTCATCTTGTCCATGTCCTTAGGGCCAAGCGGAGTGCGTAGGATACGAGATTCGGCGACGCCAGTGGCGATGTTGGATTTCTGGGCATCGAGGCCACGAAGCCTCATCTTCTGATCTTGCTCCTTCATAAAATCTGCGCATCCGAGAAATAAGGCTCTGATACCATGTTGTAAATTAGAGAGGAGATGAGGAGATAATATTTTTCTATATAATTCATCAACTAAAAGTGCCTTATATAGGCTTACAAAACAACTTAATCACCATAAAAATCTAAACTAATTAGCAACAACTCCACTAACAAAATAACAACCTAATAACAAATTTTGAATCAGTTATTCAACATTCCCCGTAGAGAGAGTTGTAATCATTCTTTTTCTAAACAGTTAGAGAGAATAAAGTCAAACGCAATTCTTTCATTCATTTTCTTATTGCAAAATTTTCGACAAACAAAAGATGGCGACTCCGCTGGGGATGACCTTCTCTGATGAAGAAGTGGTGGCGCAATCCGATGTTCATCTCACTGGAACAACCGTCGAAACTCTTATTGTTGAGTTTGATCAAGCCAAGTTTGAGGAGGCTCTCTCATCCGGATCCCTTAGCCCCAAGGCTATGCGCAAGTTCCGCAAGATCTCCAAGAAGACTAAAGCTCCAATCTTTGCCGAATCGCAGAAGGAAGTGCTCTCCTTTGGATTAGATTGCTTGAACAGCCCCTCCTCCAAAGGAGTGGGCTCAGCTTCGGCTAAACTCGTCCACCGAGTTGAAGGTGTTGTTGCCAAAGCCTTAAAGCAGGCTAAGAAGAACGTCACTCGACGAAGGATGAGATCCCTACGACGAGCACATCTCTGTGAATGCTGATCTTCAAGTCAGCACGAGCTTCGTGTTTGTGAGCCTAAACGCGACCATGTGCTCTACATTTCTGCTTCAGAACGCAAGCCTTGCGTCTATGAGCCCAAACATAGGCTCTGTGTGAATAAGACTGAACGCAGCCCTCAGTGGTGCATTGTACAGTAAAAACGCAGTCTTCAGGAGTGCGTTCCATTAACTGAACGTAACTCTCAGGCATGCGTTCAGGTGACGAAATCTAATACAAAACCTGGTGTATACCGTGGAGCTTCGGGGCGCTGCCCCGAACCCTGCCGGGGGTATTCCATCCCCCCCCGGACCCCCTGGCCAGGGGCGCGCCGCCCCCTGGACCCCCGGCTTGCTGACCGGGCAGCGAGACCCCCGAATACTCTGCGTAGCGCGACTAGGTTGAGAGGCGGATATAAGAAGTTCATAGATTCAAGGCATCTCAATCAGATCCATGTTCACCAAGAGCCAGTCCTGTCCAATCATAGACTGGGGGTTCCAATTCAAACCTCACAGTCAGTGAGTAATTCTCTTCGAATCTTTACAACAGATATGAGAGAGTTCATATCGAGAGAAAGACTGATGCAACAAGTCATTCGTTCATTCCAATATGAACGACTGATTCATACGGTCCTTTCGAGATGTCAATGCTGCTCATATGCGGCCTAACTGTTGGTGTTCAACCAATTTACGAACGTTGCTTTGCCCAACCAACGACGACGTTCTCACAGGAAGAAGTCTCCAAAGACCGAATATCCTGGGGTCACTATCAATGTGATCAGCAGAGGAAAAGCCTCATGTCCTAGTTCTGATGACTCAGAGATAAGTCGTTCACTGACCGTTAGAGAAATCGCTAACGAGTTTGAAGGAATCTATCAACGCACTCGGACTCGAACAGGAGCCATTCCCCCTGTCAACTATCGGAGGTTAGCTAGAGGAACTAATTCCGATGATGAACACTCAGCTATTGCGGAGTCTCAATCATCAAACTCTTTCATTGGGCATGAGAGCTTCACCCACATGGCAGAACATTCTGAAGATCTTTCAAAGAGGGTTGCTGAGCAAGACGTCATGCTCAAATCACAGCAGAAGACCCTCGATGAACTCCTGGCCCTGTTGACTCAACTCGTCGCAAATAAGGCCAAATCTCAGAAGACAGATTCGCCACCTAGGCAAGAACTCTCCCGGAGAGGAAAGACGTCTTCGTCCCGACCTCACACAAGCAAAGGGAAGGGAAAAGTGGTTGATGACACGGCTTCTAACCAAGAAGCCCACAACTTAGAATCTTCCTCTGATGAAGGAAGAGAGACGGAGAACGAGCAGAATCTCCAGTCTGCCAAAATGGAAGAATTGGAAGCCCGCCTCAATGCCATTGCTAACAGAAGCGAGCTCCATGATGAGAGAGTTACCAGGCCCTATCCTGCCGAATGGGATACGGCCCCTTATCCTCCAAAATTTGAAGTCCCGACGCTACAAACTTTTGACGGCACGGGATCACCGAACCAACATATCTATCATTTCAAGTCACAGACTGGGAATGTGATATCAAACGATGCCATACTAGCTCGATTGTTCATTGGCACCCTCAAGGGAGTTGCCTTTGAATGGTTCAGGAAACTACCTGCTAGATGTATCCAAAGGTGGGCAGATTTAGAGAGACTCTTCCTGTCAAGATTCTTTGAAGAGGATACAAAAGTCTCCATCCATACCCTCCTCGCTACTAAGCAAAAGAAGAGGGAGTCCGTCAAAGCCTTCATCAAAAGGTTTCGAAATATGGCTCTGCGATGTCCGACAGGTATGACACAGTCTACCCTAGTGCAGACCTGTCGACACAATTTGCAAACCGACCTTCTAGTCAGAATCGGAGTTGCAGAATGTCGTTCTTGGAGACAACTAATCTCTCAAGGAGAACATGCTCAAAAGATTATTGCCAGGATCAAAGCTGAAGAACAAAGTAGGCAGGATCAACCTGAGCAATCGGACCAAGCCCAACCTTCTCCTGAGCAGTCGAACCAAGCTCAATCTTCTCAGTCAAAACCAGAAGATACCACGGATGCTGAAGCCAATCTTTTCCAATAGAATTGCGGGTCCAATAACTATCACGTTAACGGTTACCTCTGATAGTCAAACTCGTTAGATAATGACTCACTAGGCGATGTGTCATGTCTTCTCTTTTCCCCTGCACTTGTTCAAGACTAGGGGTTGGTTTATTGGTAGTTTATTGGATTATGAGTAATAAATTTTTTGTGTTGTTATGTTTAATAGAATACCTCTGTCAACCATAAAATCTACCAGAACTATCACGACCATCAACTTGTCAATCCTCTTCAACAGGATGGCAGGTCCACAAAACTATCACGTTAACATTTACCTCTGATAGTCCATCAACTTGTCAATCCGCTTCAACAGGATGGCAGGTCCACAAAACTACATTTACCTCTGATAGTCCATCAACTTGCCAATCCTCTTCAAATAGGATGGCGGGTCCACCTCAATCCGCTCAACAGGATGGCAGGTCCACAAAACTACATTTACCTCTGATAGTCCATCAACTTGCCAATCCTCTTCAACAGGATGGCAGGTCCACAAAACTATCACGTTAACATTTACCTCTGATAGTCCATCAACTTGCTAATCCTCTTTAACAGGATGACAGGTCCACTAAAACTATCACGTTAATGATCACCTCTGATAGTCTGCTTTCTCCAAAGTCCCCCATCAATCCTCTTCAAATAAGATGGCGGGTCTATCAAAACTATCACGTTAATGATTACCTCTGATAGTCCATTCCCTCCAAATTCTCTTGTTAATCCTCTTCAAGTAGGATGGCGGGTCCACAAAAACTATCACGTTAACAGTTACCTCTGATAGTCAAACTCATCAGATAATGGCCTACCAAGTGATGTGCTTCTATTCCGACTTCACGGATAGTGCCCCACTAGGCGATGTGCCTTGTCTACCTCTTTTTATTCCCCTGCTAAGTCTTAATCAAGACTGGGGGTTGATTACTTGGAATCCACTGGATTAAGAGTAACAAATCTTTCACATCGTCGAGTTAACATTACACTTCTAACGATCATCATCCCCACAGAGTATGCATTCAGGTTGCATCACTCTCAATTTGTCATGTTAACAATACACCTCTGACAAAACCCACTTATTAATCCTCGTCAATAGGATGATAAGTCCCCAAAGTTGCTCCAATCGCAACACAAATCTTGTCACGTTAACAATACACCTCTGACAAAACCCACTTATCAATCCTCGTCAATAGGATGATAAGTCCACAAAGTTGCTCCAATCGCAACACAAATCTTGTCACGTTAACAATACACCTCTGACAAAACCCACTTATCAATCCTCGTCAATAGGATGATAAGTCCCCAAAGTTGCTCCAATCGCAACACAAATCCTGTCACGTTAACACTACACCTCTGACAAAACCCACTTATCAATCCTCGTCAATAGGATGATAAGTCCCCAAAGTTGCTCCAATCGCAACACAAATTCTTGTCACGTTAACAATACACCTCTGACAAAACCCACTTATCAATCCTCGTCAATAGGATGATAAGTCCCCAAAGTTGCTCCAATCGCAACACAAATCCTATCACGTTAACACTACACCTCTGACAAAAATCTACTTATCGACTCTCTTCAATAGAGCGATAAGTCCTCAAAATTGCTTCCATAGCAATATTCTTCTTGTCACGTTAACACTACACCTCTGACAAAACCCACTTATCAATCCTCGTCAATAGGATGATAAGTCCACAAAGTTGTTCCAATCGCAACACATTCCTGTCACGTTAACACCAAACCTCTGACAAATCAACTTATCAATCCTCGTCAATAGGATGATAAGTCCACAAAGTTGCTCCAATCGCAACACATTCCTGTCACGTTAACAATATACCTCTGACAAAAATCCACTTATCAATCCTTGTCAATAGGATGATAAGTCCACAAAGTTGCTCCAATTGCAACACAATCTCGTCATGTTAACATCACACCTCTGACAAAAACCCACTTATCAATCCTCATCAATAGGATGATAAGTCCACAAAGTTGCTCCAATCGCAACACAACCTTGTCACGTTAATATCAAACACCTCTGACAAAATCAACTTATCGACTCTCGTCAATAGAGCGATAGGTCCTCAAAGTTGCTCCGATCGCAACACTTTCCACTTATCGACTCTTATCAACGGAGCGATAGGTCCATAAAAATACTGTTAGGTTAACATCACACCTCTAATAGTCAAACCCCACCAATGAACTTGCTAATCCTTTTTCAACAAGAATAGCAAGTTGTCATTATAAAATCCCCAACGGATTAAATATTTTCTGGAATTATCCTAGTGATAATAAAGAAAATTTCTGAATTTCACTCTAAGTGAAAATTCATGCTAAGTTAATATTACACCTCCGGCGCTTCCAACTTTCTTTCAGTGTTTCAAGTAACACAGGAAGAAATAGCGACAAAGTCTACATATTCAACATCGTAGCACCAAAATCCATGCCTTTCACGCATGGGGGATTTTATCTTGATCCCTAATTAGAGATAAGTCTACGCCTAATACGCGTTGCCGGTTAAGTCTTTTACCGTGAAAATGACATCAAAATCCATGCATCACACGCATGGGGGACTTTATCTCGATCCCTAATTAGAGATAAGCCTACGCCTAACACGCGTTGCCGGTTAGTCTTTTCCCGTGAAAATGACAAAGTCTATGTATTCAAAATCATAGCATCAAGTCTAAGAGGGTTCATTCTCTTAGCACAACGTTACATGTGGAGCGGACTTAGACAATCCACATGCTAGCCCGACTCAAACGGTAGTCGGTAAAGGCTTATCAAATCCGTTGATGGCTGAGGGTTTGTCAAAAATCATATGCACGTTTGCAGGTCCATCAACTTAATGGATGTGAGCTGAGACTTAAAACAGATGAGCTAAAGATATGTCTCAAAGACTTAGTCAAAAATGTACGGAAGCCACTTCCATGTCTTAAGTCAAAACGTTAAGGTCAGACCCGCGATGCAAAAACCGAACGCCGAGGTCACACCCGTGTTCCAAATTCAACATGCAAGGATGAGACTCGCATCTCAAGTTCAAAATGCAGGGTCCACCCCCACATTCCAGAAGCAGGATTATGGCGCATACCTTCACACAGGTCCTACGTGGCAAATCCCTTCAACCATGATGCCTTCGAAGGAATCAACAGCTCCAAGATCAGAGTTGAGATCCAAAGTATTCTGAAAATGCGTCCCAGTCAACCGCGAACTTTCAAAAACTTTGGAGGGGGTTCTGTAGGCTGTCTAAAAATCACAATAGATAGCTGATCCCCATCAAACACCGATGATGGAAGTTACAAGCTGATGACTTCCAGAATGCTACAATTTGAGGACTTTCACGTAGAAGGCTACAATCTGACGACCTTCACGACAACTGATGGAAGCTCTAATCAAACAGCCTTCATAATCAACATCGTCTGATGACTCTTGCATATCAAAGAGCTAAAGTAAAGATTACAAAATAACGATCTTTGCAACGCTTCGACAGAAAGAGACTACAAATCGATGGTCTCTTCAAATCAAGACGTGGAAGTTGGAAGTCCTCCCCGCGTACCAGCATCAAGATGCGCCACGTTCATAGCCACGAACGCAGCTCAAATGCAACTCCAAAAGTTGCAAACGCAGCTTAAATCGCCACTAGACACAGCTCTATTCGCTGCCTGACGCAGCTCAACATCGCTGCCCGACGCAGCTCAACATCGCTGCACAACGCAGCTCTATTCACCACCCGACGCTGCCCAACGCAGCTCCAAGCGCTGCCCAACGCAGCTCTAGACCGCTGCCAAACGCAACTTTCATCCGCTACAAACGCAGCTTCCAATCACTGCGTTCAAGCTTCCAGACACTGCGTTTGGACACAGAATTCATGTTATAATGCAGGATCTGCGTTTGACTCGTTCAAACACGACCTGAACGGTTCCAAAACCATTTCCCACGATCTGAGGGGATCACAACTCCACTCAGGAGTGATTTAAGGGGCGGTTACATCCCATTAACCCCACTTAGGAGCGAATTAAGGAGGTGGTTACACCCCTTAATCCCCTATAAATAACTGAAAATCAATTCAGTTCAGGGGTTCATTCGGTCTGTTGGAACTTCTTGGCAGCGAAAAGAGGATCCTTCATCCTTCGGTTGGAGCTTTGGAGATCGGCAACAAGATCTTCTTCATCCTTGGCTTATAACTGACTTTTGGTTAAATCAACTCTTTCATAGAGTTTTAAACTCGTTCAGAGTTCTCCACAACGTCAAATCATGAGGAGAAGACCACGTTCCAGTGAAACAAGACATCAGATCGTCAACGGAGAGCAAGTTTGACTCAAGCATTCGAAGGAGGCACTCCATCGCCACCGTGAAGAACCCAGAATTAAACAAAGAGGAGAATCCAGATCATTCTCTTCTCTTTTGTAATCAGGAAATCCAATTGTAACTGAGATTAAAGGAATACAAATCAATTTTCCTTCATTTCTTTTACTGTAAATTTTCCCACAAACAGCTCCATAATGACCACCCGATAAGGTATAGAGTACATCCATTATAACTTTTACGCTATCCTAGAGCGATATAACCCCAAACATGCACCTTATTTACACCAGTTGGAGAATTAGGGTTTGTTATGCATGAGATGCACAATATTTCAGGTCTTCCTTTCGACGATCTGCCTTATGAAGAATTCATACCTGGGTCAACTGAGCTCAGAATTTAAAAGAAAGCAGCCCTGACATTTATGACACCTTGTGGGAAGTGATGTGTCATTTTCAGATCTGCACTCAGTTAACGGGGACAAGGGGGTGGCGTAAAGCAACTATCCTGGGCAGACTACCTTTTTCAAAATTTATCTCATAAAGTAGCTCCTATGTCTCGACGAGCTGTAAGCACTCCGGAGGCCATTCAAGCTTTGATCCAAGACGCAACAGCCCATTATGTCAACGAGGGTATTGAAGATGGTTTTCCTGTTCAAACTGAATTCGAGAGCTTTCATCATCAAGCAGCTACCCCTATTTCTGATATGCCCTTGTTAGCAGGGTTCCTTATGTTGTGGTTAAAGCGCTGCATTATTCCTACTAGACCAATAGACGCCGTGGTGGCAGAGGTCGTTTATCCAGCTATTCTATTGGCTCATGGGAGGCATATAAACTTGCTCTCAGCTATGGTGGGCTGCTTACAACATGGTTTGAGGGAATTATGTATCGACTTCATCCAAGCGAAGGAGATAAGTACTGGAGAAAAGAAGAATTTTTTAACCCCAAATCCCAGAGTGCCATTGCCGTATACATACTTAATGGCATGGTATGTATCTCACTGTCCCCCGTTGATGAGTGCAGCAGCTTCTTCTAGCGAGGTATTCATCCCTTTTGTGCAAAGGCTGGAGAAATCCACTTGGGAAGGGACGTATGTGGCTAGGGTCCGTCGTATCTTATTAAAGGACCTCAATTACCACATCTTCTGGTGCTTTCCCAACTTCGAAGGTGGTGGGTACGGACAGCTATTTCAGGATACAGCTGGCCCGAACGGGTTCACCCGATTAAATGGAGGAGTCTTTCGTTGGTTGTTGAATATAAGACCTGGCTACCACATATTTAGACAAAATGAGAGGTGTATAATCGAGCCGTACCAACCGTACCGATTCACTCGGCAGTTTGGATACGACCAGCTCTATATTGGGAATCCAAGAGGCCAGCTTGCGGCTATTGGCAACTTATATGAAGGAGCTCGAGCGTGGTATTACTCTGTAGCAGGTTGTACTGGGGCCAAGTTCAGGTTACCATACAAGACACCTAATTCTTACACCTCGATGGCTTTCTACAATTGGTACTATGCGGCCTCAAAGATAACTGATTACAAACTGAATTTCTCTGGTTTACGGGAAATCAGAAAGATGTACTCATCAAGAAAAGGATATCGCGTATCCCGATTGAAAGGGATCAATGAGTTCTTATCCTATGAAGATGAAGCTGAAGAGGAAGACCAAGGTTAGAAAAATGTTCCAGGAGGAGAGTTCAGGGCTGCTAAAACTCCAAGAACAAGGGCTGCTGGCAAGAGAGCTCTTACCGAGGAAGAGGCAGGCCAGTATGAGAAGCGCACTCGCAGGAAATTATTGGTGGACTCTCCTCCACAAAAAACTGATGGTAGATGCCTTTAAGTTAGGGGGAGGAACAGGAGGATGAAAGTCCCTTCCAGTCGAAAAAACTCCATCAGCAGAGCTAACTTTGTCTGATGGGGCCTCTTACCACCCTTCAAATGATTATGAAGACGCTGGCGAATCTTTATACGAGGACATCGGGTCTTTTTCGACCAATCTTGACAAGAGTCCACCATTGGATATTGCCCCTACCACTGTTCGTGATGAAGAAGTTGTACCCTCTGAATCAGTGGTGGCGAACCAGGGAGGTCAGGAAGATCCTCACTCTCCCCCTTCTGCAGCATTGATGCTGTCAGTTGGGGATCCAAAATCTAGTCCGACAATAGGACTTATGACTAAGCGTACTATTATCCCAGCTTTGCCTGCCAATGATGACGAAGAGGAGGTGGATTATGAGGCCTCAACGACTGGTGATGAAGCCGGGGATGACGCAGGCGACGATAAGAACGGCCAAGAATACGATGACTTAAGCGATTGGGATGTCCCACCGCCATCATTTTCCGACAAGGCTTCTCCCTACATTCCTCTTTCTCCTGATGATAAGTGTCGTCATGTTTTCGTATTTTCAAAATCATTCTTTCTATATCTTAATGATTTCTTTTTATGTAGGCCCTCCACCTCAAATAGTTGAGGAGACAACGACTATGTCTCCAATTAAAGTAATTGAGGGGGTGCCAGTTGTGTCTCCAACCCAAGTGGTTGAGGGGCACACCACTGCACTTCCGGCTGAGGTGATTGATGGAGCCACTGTTATGCCCATAGATCAAACAGTTGAAGAGGTTGCAGCTATGCCCTCCTCATCAGGACATCGGGTAGGGACAACTCCTATGTCAGAGCGACAAATGGTGCTAGTTCCTTCCTCTGAACAGCGAGTAGCTAGAATTCCTCCACCGGAGCCACCAGTGACGGCCACCCCTTTATCTATCCCACTTGGATCTTTGACAACGAAGAGAATTCCATTTTCTCCTCTAATGGGAAAACTTGCAGTCCTTCCATCTAGTCCTTCGCAACTGGATGTTGTTATATCTTCTCCAACTTCTTCTGCATCAACACCCCTCCCTCTCTTATCGAGTTCTGCAATTGTGGAGACCTCGACGACTTCTTTTGCTGCTTCATTGAGCCTGATGGTCGTTCCCACCATGCTTAAGGTTCTGACAGGACAGCTGGAGGGAATGATGAAGATGACGATTGAGGAGGTCAGCACCGGGAGGACTTCTTTTGATTCCTTCAAGCCAATCTTATTGAACTATCTAAGCAGCATTCGATGCGTAGACAATGATCCATGGCTTCATCGCTGTGCAGATAGTATCTCATGCTTGGAAGGAGATCTAAAAGCCTTAGAGGAGTTAAATCGCGCTGACTTGCATGCTCAAATTGCTTTGACCTTCGATATTCTCAAAGCTGAAGCAGCTCGCAAATGTGAAATTATGAAGGAGGGCTTGGCTAAGAAAGAACTCGAGGTCGCATTTTTGGAAGGATAGTTCGCTCAAAGGCACGACACTGTGAGTGCCTCCAACACCTTCGTAGAAACCACCCAGGCCAAAATTGATCGATTAGAGGTGGAGTTGGCCCGGCGCAAGGCTGAGTTGAATCGAGAAGAAGGAGTTTTGCGAGGGCTCATCCTCGAAAATGTGAAGACTTACGCCACCTATCGCATGGCGGTTTCAGCCCTTAAAGATGCTCAGGAAGAAGCTGCCAACGCGCTGCCGAATGATATGGAACTTAAAGAGAAAGCCGAGGAAACTGTATTAGCGGCTCATGAAGAAAAACTTTCTTCTCTAAAGTCCTGGCTAGCTTCTTTCCATTTAATGGACCCTTAAGTTTTACTTTATATTTGTTTTGAGTACAACAATTATCTTGTATCACTTTTTTTGAATAAAAGTGATATTGGCTTTTCATTATTCCATGCATGTGTCATGTTCTGACTCGAAACAATGAAATTATTTGGAAAAATGCCAGAGGTGAAATTTTAACTTAGCATAAATTTCCACAATAGGTCTGACTTAGAAAATTCTCTTTATTACTATTCAATATAATTCCAAAAAATTTCCATCTGTTGGGGATAAATACTTGTCATTCCGTTAAGATAGGATTAACAAGTTGGTTCCTTCCCGTGTTATGCTTTTGCTTAAAACACTGAAAGAAATTTATGAGTGCCAGAGGTGTAATATTAACATGGCATGACCTTTCACATTACCCAACTTAAAATTCCCTTTATTATCATTTAAGATAGTTTTAGAAAATTTTAATCTGCTGGAGATGGGTATATGAACACTGGTTATTCTTATGTAGAAGAATTAACAGGTTCAAAAAGGGGTTGGAACTATTAGAGGTATAGTATTAACATAAGAGTGTTTTGTAAACCTATCATCCTATTGAAGAGGATTGATAAGTGGTTTGGATTGTCAGAGGTGAAATGTTCACGTGACGGGGAAAATGTTGCGATCGGGCAACTTTGAGGACTTATTGCTCCATGAAGAGAGTCGATAAGTGGATTTTGTCAGAGGTGTAATATTAACATGACGGGAAGAATATTATGATTGGGGTAACTTTAAGGACTTATCGCTCCATTGGTGAGAGTCGATAAGTAGATTTTGTCAGAAGTGTGATATTAACGTGACGGGAAAATATTACGATTGGGACAACTTTGAGGACTTATAGCTCCATTGGTGAGAGTCTATAAGTGGATTTTGTCAGAGGTGTGATATTAACGTGACGGGAAAATGTTGCGATCGAGGCAACTTTGAGGACTTATCGCTCCATTGGTGAGAGTCGATAAGTGGATTTTGTCAGTGGTGTAATATTAACATGACGGGAAAAATGTTGTGATCGGGGCAACTTTGAGGACTTATCGCTCTATTGGTGAGAGTTGATAAGTGAATTTTGTCAGAGGTATGATATTAACATGACGGGAAAATATTACGATCGGGGCAACTTTAAGGACTTATCGCTCCATTAGTGAGAGTCGATAAGTAAATTTTATCAGAGGTGTAATATTAACATAATGGGAAAATGTTGTGATCAGGGCAACTTTGAGAACTTATCGCTCCATTGGTGAGATTCGATAAGTGGATTTTGTCAGAGGTATGATATTAACGTGACGGGAATATATTTATGTGACTTGAACAAAAATTTGGGGGACTTAGCGTCTTGCTGGGGAGAATTGCTAAGTAATTTATCATCGGAGTGATGGATTTTGATATTTAAAGATGATTTGTAGAACGAGTCCGAGCGGCTCACGAAAAGAAGTTATCTGCTTTCAAATCTAAGCTGATGGCTCTCAAGCTGATGAGTCCCTGAGCTTGAGTTTTGCACCGTATGTGGCTTAGGAAATAATTTTGTATCACTTTCATTCCAATTATCGTCACTCTATATCAAGTTATCAATATTAAATGAAAATGATATCACTTTTATCTTTCATCGTCTCTCTTATTAAATTTCAATTTAAGACAATGAAAAATATTACAAATGCCATAGGTATAATATTAACTTAGCATAAGTTCAAAAAAAAATTTATTACTACTTAGAATAATTCCAGAAAATTTCAATCGTCGGAGGTATAATGTTAACTTGACGATATACAAGCTGGGGAAAATAAACAGGTTGGTTTTTTCCTCCATTCGAACAAGTTCTGAATAGGCAACCCCCAGTCAGATCTAGCTGGGGATTTGAGAAAAAAGGGGGTTCTATAGCTTACGAGAAGTATCTCTTGAGAAACTTTCCGTTAATTGGCATCATGACCCGGTCGCCTTTTTGATCGATGAGGCGATAGGCTCCATTCGAATAGACTGACTCTATTACGAAGGGCCCTTTCTTGAACATCTGTTCCTTGACCTTTTTGTTGTAGGCCTCAGAGATTCGGGCTTGATATAACTTGATCTACTGCTGGGCTTGGAGTCGTTTGTTGTCTAAGGATTCAAGTTCCTGAATGCGCAGTCGATGTTTTTCATCCTCTGTCATTCCGGTTGCGAAGGCGACTCTTAGGGACGGAATCTAACTTTCCAATGGTAATACAGCTTCGCAGCCATATACCAAAGAGAATGGAGTAGGTTTTGTAGGGGTCCTCACCGTTGTGCGGTAGGCCCACAGACATTTACCGAGTCTTTCATCCCAATCGCGTCGGCTCTTAGAAATGAATTTTTTGAGGAGCTTCACAATGGTCTTGTTAAAAGCTTCTGCAAGGCCATTGGCTGGCGGGTAATATGTCGTAGATGCGACACTCTGGATTCTGAACTTATAGCAGAATCTCTAAAATGGCTGGCGGGTAATATGTCGTAGATGCGACACTCTGGATTCTGAACTTATAGCAGAATCTCTAAAATCCATAACCGACAAATTGTGTTCTGTTATCGTGAACTATTCGTCTCGGGATACCAAATCGGTAGATGACGTGATGCTTGATGAATTTGATCACGTTCGAAGCCTTAACTTCTTTCAATGGGATTGTTTCCTCCCATTTGGAGAAGTAGTCGGTTACGGCCAAAATGAACCGATGTCCTTTCGAAGTTGAGGGAGAGATTAGCCTAAAGATATCCATTCCCCACATTTCGAATGGCCAAGATGCAGACGTCGGATGTAAGTTCTCGGGTGCCTGATGAATGAAGTCACCATGGATTTGGCATGCGTGACAACGTTTGGCGTAGTCAACTACGTCTGAGAACATCTTTGGCCAATAATAGCTGATTCGTTAGAGGCGGTCTCCTAATTTAGTCCTGGGTTGATGAGCTCCGCACATCCCGTCATGAGCCTCTTTGAGAGCCTCTTTCGCTTCCTTCCTAGAAAGGCAACGAAGCAAAACTCCATTGTGTGATTTACGATACATGGTTTAAGAAACCGTCTCTAATAGAATCGGAGGGCCTTTCGTTTAATTACAGCCGCCTCCTTAGGATTATCGGGTAAAATTCTGAATAAAACATAATCGATATACGGGAATCGCCAATCCCTGAGTTCAAGCTCCATTGAGGTTGTGTAGACTTCTTCTGTCAGCGTCTCATCAGAGCTTTTGTCTAAAGATATTTTGGGGTAATACAACTCGCGTCCTGTGATCGGAATTGTTATTTCAGCCCCTGGTGGCAATGCTAATGAAGTTGCCAGTGAGGCTAAAGCATCTGCATAAGTTTTCTGAGCTCGTGGAATATATCCGATAAAGAAGCCTTCGAACTTCTGAGCTTGTTCTAGTACTGCGAAGTAGTATGGGAGTAAGTCCTCATTACGTACTTCATATTTTGTTCGGACTTGATTTATGATGAGTTGAGAGTCACTGTATGCCTCAAGATGTCGGATGTTAAGTTCTTCAGCGAATTGATCCCTAATAGCAGAGCGTTATACTCAGCTACATTATTGGTGTAGGGTTCGATTAGGGAAAGTCCTCTTAGGATCACGTGACCGTTCGGGGAAACGAGTACTACCCCCACTCCTGCAGTGATTGCTCCATGTGGATTTGCCCTAGATGCACCGTCGAAGAATAATTTCCACACTCGTACAACCCTCTGGGTGGTACAAACTTCGGTGACTTCGTCGGGCAATTCTTCATACAACTTAGACGTCCCTGGTACCGGATGATTGGCTAGGAAATCTGCCAAAGCTTGACCTTTGATAGCCTTCTCGGGCATAAATTGCATGTCATATTGTGACAGGAGGATTGCCCATTTTTCTAGTCGACAATTCAGAGAGGATGGTTTCGTCATTAAGACTATGAAAGGATTTACCTTAGAGATGACATGAATTGTTTGTCCGACCATGTAATGTCGTATCTTTTGGACAATGAATACCAAAGTGAGACATTCCTTTTCGACCGAATTGTACCGGTGTTCGGCTCCCATCATGGTTCTACTTAGGTAGTAGATAGCCTGTTCTTGTCCCTGGTCATTATTCTGGGTTAACAAAGCTCCAAGAGAATGATCCATGGCTCTCACGTATAACAGGAACGGTTTTCTTGATACTAGGGTCACAAGGACGGGCGGTTGAGTGAGGTATCTTTTAATCTCCTCAAATGCCTTTTGACACTCTCCATCCCAAACGAAGGATACTCCCTTCTTCATGAACATAGAAAAATGTTGGCAGTGTCCCGAGAGATTAGATATGAATCTCCGGATGTAAACCAATCTGCCTTGCAAACCTCTAAGTTCTTTGAGATTCCTTGGAGGTGGCATGTCTTGCATGGCGTGAACCTTCTCTGGGTTAAGAGAAATTCCCTTAGATGTAACTATAAATCCCAGGAATTTTCCGCTCGATACCCCGAGGAAAGATTTAGTCGGGTTCATCTTCAACTGATGTGCTCGCATAATGTCGAACATTGTCTTCAGGTCTGTAAGATGATCACCTTTGTGTTGGCTTTTCACTGCTATGTTGTCAACGTAGCATTCAATCTTTTTATGTAAATGTTCGTGAAAGATTGTGCTCATTACTCGTTGATAAGTGGCACCTGTATTTTTCAGTCCGAATGGCATTACTGTGTAGCAATACACCCCCAGCGGTGTTCTAAAAGCAGTATGCTTTTCGTCTTCAGGGTGCATTTTGATCTGATTATATCCAGAGAACCCATCCATGAAGGACATCCTCTCATATCCACAAGTATTGTCGATCATGACATCCATAATAGGGAGTGGAAACTCGTCTTTTGGACAAGCTGTGTTAAGGTCACGAAAGTCAATGCATATCTGGACCTTATCGTTTTTCTTGGGAACTGGAACAATGTTGGCTAGCCAGTCGGGGTGTTGTTCCTCTCTAACAAAGACTGAGTCTATAAGTTTTTTGAATTCTGACTCAATTGCTTCCATGATCTCTGGACGAAACCGGCGTTGTTGTTGTTTAACGGGTTTGGCTTCCGGATCAATGTTAAGATGATGCATGGCTACTTTCGGATCGAGGCCAGGCATATCTTCATAATTCTAAGTAAAGACGTGTATGTACTCTTGAATAAGAGATACAAGATCTTCTTTCTCGGATGGTGATATGCTTTCACTTATAAAGATTGGTTTGGAATCAGCTTCATTTCCCATGTTAACCTGAATTACCTTATCTTCAGTGGGTAGCATTCATGATCATCAACGTGGTCTAAAGACCCACGTTCTGCTTTTGTAACGTACTCCTGAGAGTCACGTTTAGTTTTAGAAATGCTCCCCTGAGGGCTACGTTTGGATTGAACAACGCACCATTGGAGTCACGTTTAAGCTGTATCACACGGGGATCGTACTTGGGCTCGTTACCACGAAGTGTGCGTTCTGAAGCAGAAACACAGAACTCAGACAGAGGCTCACAAACATGGCCTTCGTGTTGGTTGAGAGATCGGCTCTCTCAAAGATAGGCACGTCGTAAGGATCTTCTCCTCTGACGAGCGGTATTTTTCTTAGCCTGTTTCAAGGCCTTGGCAGCAACATTATCGGCGTTGATTGAGCTCGCCTCCTCCATGGGCCTTTTGTGACCCGCCACACGTCGTGCTGTCGCGGGTATGGGATTTTCAACTCGTTGAACGAGTTTGGCAGAGGCTAAGCCCACTCCTTCAGAGGATGGCCTGTTTGACGAATCCTGGCCAAAGGAGAGGGCTTTCCTTAGCACTGTAGCAACAGTTGGATTTTTGATCTCTTTAGAGATTTTGCGAACATTACGCCTAGCCTTAGGGCTTAGCGATCCAGAGGAGAGGGCTTCCTCGTACTTGGCTTGATCGTGTTAGACCCTAGAAGGGGGGGTGATTAGGGTCTTATGCTAATCTAATCCGATTAAATGCCAATTAAAA
>NC_033796.1:74704266-74764641 GCF_001876935.1 Asparagus officinalis
TCAAGGCTCTTCCCGATTGCCTCACCAAGGAGAACAACGTGGGGTAAAAAGGACTAATTTGCAAATTTCTAAGGAAAAAAGGACTAATTTGTAAATGTGCCAAAAATAGCTCACCAGCATAAGAGGGAGGCACGCCATCAGCCGACGCGGTAGAGGATTGACCTCTCGCAATACGAGACATGGTGACCTGCAAAATAAATTAAGGGATCAGATCCAGAAAAAAGTTCCTCTTTTTATTGCAGAGCTCCAAATTCTACTCCCTGAAAGAGGAGCTCGAGGTGCCAAATCATAAACCCTAACCCTCATATGCAATCCCACAAATTCATGTACTAAATTAAACATGAAATATCCCAAAATTATGGAGAATTTACCTGAGGAAAAGCTTGAGGATCCGATAAGAAATTAGATATTGAAAGATGCTCGAACCACTTGCTCGAGGGGCCTGAAAGAAATTTTTATGTGAAGATTTCTGAGGGATTTTTCAGTCTAAGATCAAAAGGAAGGATAGGTCTAAGACAAATATGAAGATTTGAGGGAGAAAGGATGCATGAGAAAAGAGAAATCCAAAAAATAGGGCAAAGGGGGGCCGGCCCTAGAGGAGGAGAAAAAAGAGGCTTTTATAAGTGAACCAGCCTTGAACCAGACCGGACCAGGTTGAACCAGACCAGACCAGTCCAAATCATTTCAAAAGAGGCTGAACCAGGCTGAACCAGGCTAAACCAGGCCAAACCAGACTAAACCAGACCAGACCAGGATGAACCAGTCTGAACCAGTCTTGAACCAATCCTGAACCAACCTTGAGCCAGGTTGAACCAGCCTTGAACCAGGTTGAACCAGTTTGAACCAAATTTGAACCAGAATTCAAATTGAAGCTGAATCGAGCATCGAAACAACTTCAAATCGACCGAGGGTTCAGTCCTTGGTTTATTCTTACCTCTCCCGCACATTCGGAAGGATCAGAAGATTTTTTGAGCCGAATTACTACCTTTTTTGGCTCATTATCAAGCCGGTTCAGCTCATTATCAGGCCGGTTCAGCTCATTCGAGCACAGGAATAACTCCAATAAGGTATACGAGTATAAACTATTCCCTATTTTTGGTTGAGAAGTTCCTAGAGAATATTTTTTCCAAAAAATATTCTTAAGGATAACTCAACAACACTACGCCGAACACAACGCGAACGCGTCACATATATGGACTCAACAATCGATGGTCAGTTCTATGTTGAACCAACAAACACGAGCTAAAGATCAGAAAATCAGGAATCGACTTCAAATTCAAAATTCCGACAACGGTCAGACAATAAATGCAGCACCGGAGCCTTGACAGGCATTCGACAAAGCACCGAATAGCCTGAAGGATTGAAGTAACCAAGAACAGAAGCCATTCCAAAGTCCCGTTACACCGACTGAAGGTTGGGACAATCATATCCAAAGTATTCCAGACTCTTCTATAAAAGAACGAGACTGAAATACTTTGGAGGGGGTATCTGTAGGCGTATAAAATTGCTTATAGGTCTCTTAGCACAGCTCGGCACAAACCGACGAACCATCGGACGACGTATCCAAACACGACTGTCAGTCCACAACGCCGAAGCCAAGTGACACGCAACGTAGCGGATTAACGAGGCGACGAGGCTAACGAACCGCACGCAAACAATGGAATACATCCATTCGCATGCGGAATCAAGCTAACAGTTTGGTGAGTCAACAAGTCATCCAACCATAGAACGGATTTGAACTCAATTACCGAGGCGGATTTGCTGCCATATTGGGATTCGGACTGTCAAATCAGAGTCCGGATTAACAATGAAGCGGGTTTATTGCCAAATCAGGATTTAGATCAACAAATCAGAATTCAAATCAATCACGAGACCGGAAAAAACGGCAAAACCCAAACACCAAGGGGACTCGGCCAAAACCGAGCCACCTATAGGTGGCTAGGTGGCCGAGCCACCTATGGGTGGCCGGCCCAGATCTGTGCCAAGGCACAGATCTGAGAGCCTATAAATAGGAGGGCATGGTTCATTTGTGAGAGGTGGGAACTTTTGGAGCCGAAACTCTGCCGAATTGAGAACTGAGCTTGGAGTTTTGAAGACTTGAAGACTTGGACATCCAGATCTGGTTCTTGGCGAGCATCAACGTCACAAAAGGTAGGAGTTCGAGAGAGAGAAATCAGATCTGAGATCTACACAAAGTAATACTCCGGATCAAAGCTTGGCCTTTGATCCCGAGAACTAGAGGCTATTATTTCCTTGGTGAAATAGTACCCCCCGGCTATTATTTCCTTAGTGAGATAACACCCGTCAAATCGTTAATCGCATCTTCGGTTAATTCTCTCATTTTTATCATAATACATACTTCCTCAAATTCCGAGATAAATATATATGCATCTTCTGTTTCATTACCTAGGAATTTGGGAAGCATGTTAATGAAATGCGGTCTAAGCTCGAAATTTGCTCCATTTACTTCGGGGAGTCTTATGCAAGATGGAATTGCATTTCTGGTGGGGTAACACATATCCTGAAGAACTGGTTGATTTGCCATTTCTTGGATTGGTTCAACACGGATTAAGCGATGAAAATTATCCCGAACCCAAAATTGCATACACCAAAACAATATTTTTTTTTAAAGGAAAGAAAGAAAATTAGTTTTTTTTAAGGAAAGAAAGAAAGAAAATTAGTTTTTTTTATGAGAAGATAAAAGAAAAGAAAAATCAAGGCAATCACTTTTCAATCAACTCTAACTCTAGGGTTTAGCCTAACTCAACTAGACCAGCTCCTAACCAAAAACTCCTACAGTGAAAAGATCAAAGTTTTACCCAGGTAGTTAGCCAGGTAAGGATAGTACTAGAGGGTGATCAAAGATCAATTAAGTACCTCTTTCCTTGCGGAACGCTTTACGCAACCCCTAAACCTTACCTTAGACACCAACTATTCTGAAAAAACTTAAACCGTTCACTTAAGGATTTCTTGTTCCTTATTGAGCTCGAATCCTTAGGGGCCAACGTCTAATGAGTTTTAGAAGGCTTGGATTTGTGAAGTGAGGAATTAGTGATTTGTGGGCTAAGGAAAAGGTGATGAAATCCCCTACCTTATCTTGATTGGGGTTTTGCCCTTAAGAATGTTTTAAGTGTGTGCCAAATCAAGTGCTACAATCACTTTGATGAATTCCTACACTATATGAAATACAACCCTAGAAATTAAAAGCGACTAAAAAGGATGATAAAAGAAAATCTTTTTTTTTTAATTATGGTCAATTAGAAATTAAAAGCGACTAAAAAGGATGATAAAAGAAAATCTTTTTTTTTTAATTATGGTCAACAACAATCAAATGTGAGAAGGGGAAAAATTGTTTGAGTTTATTATCTTGTTAGTTAATATCTAAGTGAAAGATGGATTTTATATGGTCAACAAAAATAAAATCTTTTTATTTTTTTTAAATCCTAATTGTCTCTAATTGTGAAGCTAACTAAAGAGGGTGGAATTAAAAACTAGAAAGATGACTTACCCGAAAGCAATGCTCCAAATTCTTGATCTTCAATCTAAGATTTTCAAGCTCCAAGCGGTTCCTTCACAAGAAAAATACACAAGTTAAAGAACCAAATTAATAAAATCCTATTTTAGCACCTTCCCCGGCAACGGCGCCAAAAACTTGATGCGGCATAATTATGTACCAAAATTGCAAGTGCACAATTTATCAAGTTATAGTATAAAAAGATATCGATCCCACGAAGAAGGTGATTTTAAGAGATTATTAAACTTGGTTCTTATATTTTGTGCGTGACAATTAGGAATAAAGAATAAGTGTGATTGTATGAGTGGTTGTTTTGATTTATATGCAAGAGGTAATAAATTGAATTTTAGAGGAGAGAAGGAAGAATTAAAGAATAAATGAAATCACAAGGCAAGAAATATGAATTAATAAAATCAAGAAATAAAACCAAAAATGAAAAGAAAATTTAAGAAAGTTAAGATGAAGGATTCAAAAGAGGTAAGAAATCTAGAATATAATCCACTAACCAATTTCAATTACAAAATATAAACTATTCTCTTTTTATCATATTTCAACTTAGATTTATTAAGCATAGATTATCAAACCATTTAAGGAAAGTGTAACCTATCAAATTATCATCTAAGCTAAAATTACTATTCATGATAAGAACAACAACATGATAATAATCCTAGAATTCATAAGCATAACCTATCAAACCATTTAAGATAAGCATAGATTATCAAATTCTTCTTCTACCGATTAGTTCTCTAGTTGATTATCCTAAACATAAACATTTTAAGTGCAAGAGAAGAATTCATACAATATAAAAGAAATTAGACTAGTTTCATACAATTCTAAGATTCTTACAAGAATTAAATTCACATCTTAAGAAATAAAAGCAAGAAGAAAAGGAACTAATTACAAAAATAAAAAGAAAAGAAAAATCTAAACTATGAACAAGAAATAAATCTAACTACAAAGAAAATAAAAATCTAAATTACAAAATATATTACAAAAATTAAATGCGAGAAAATAAATCTATTCTACAAATTAAAGTGTAAAAAAATAAAAAGATAAGAAAATAAATCTACACTACAAGCATGAATTTAAATCTAACTAATAAGCAATAATAAAGAAATTACTAAAAAGAAATAAAAGAGAAAATAAATGCAAACATTCAATTTGCTCTTCATCTCCATCCTCATCATTCAACAAAGAGGAGAAAGAACAAATTTAAAGAGGAAAAAATTATTATTATTAATTACAACTAAAGTTATAATTTTTAAAAGGCCTTCTCAATTAAGAGTAACCCTCCTCTCCAAAAGGAGTTTATAAAATTTTTCATACCCTTAATCCCTCACTCTCTACCCCTATTTATAGTAATCATCAATGAATATCAGCCATTGGATTTGTATTGAGCCCCAAGCATCAATCTCCACCTTTGAATTTGCTTTTTGTTGTTCTCTAGCCCAACCATAGGAGGCCTAATTGATTTTCAAAAAAAAAAACAATTGAAAATTAAGTTGATCCATGAAGAGTTTTCAGCAATCAAGTCCGGCCCTCAATCTTCCCATTTGATTGAAAATGAAATCTGCAGCGGCCCATTGGAGCTTCCTAAAAAAAAATGAAGAGCTTGCAAGTCCGGCCCATAGAAAAATCAAAGCATCCGGACTCATGGAAAAATCAAGGCTGCTGCAAGTCTTTGGCCCATAGCATTTGATTTTCAAAAAATGAAAATCCGGCCCATTTACAAATCCAATCTCCAGCAGCATTTAATTCGGTCCATGAAGAAAAAAAAAATGAAAATCCGGCCCATTTACAAATCCAATCTCCAGCAGCATTTAATTCGGTCCATGAAGAAAAAAAATCGAAGCTGCAATCCCAAAGTTTCAAGACCGGTCCATTCATTTCATTTGATTTTCAGCTGCAGCATAATCCGGTCTAATGGAGCTTGATTTGGTGTATTCATTTGATGGGCTTTGGGCCTTTACATCCTTATATTTCACTTGAGAATTGGTTGAGTTTCTTGATGGGTTTTGGGCCTCCAAAAATTCGAAATTCATTTGTGAAAAGAGAGGAGGAGCTGCCATGGACATTTGGGACATTTGGGCTTTTAAAATTCAAATATTTCACTTTGGCTTCTTGAATTTCTTTTATTTCTTCATTTACTCAAGGGCCTTCGTTGAGAGATGGGATTTTTAGGATTTATTCTTCATTAACCTGTAATTAAATATAAAAGCAATTATTAGTGGTATATTTATTCATATAAAATAGATAATGAGGGTAGAAAATTGTAATAAAATGTGATTATCATAGGTGCGGTCATTCTTTGATGACTTGCTTATAACATTGGTTTGTTGTGGGTTTTAATTCCAATCTGAGCTTGTGAGCTTGCTTGCTTGTTGTGGGTTTGAATGAGTATGCTTGCCCCAATTGAATACAATTATGTTTGTTTTTTGTGGGAGGTAAGCTCACCAAAGGTTCTTATATTCACCAATTATTATTTTGGTAATCCTAAAACTTGTTTGTTACAACTATAGATTTCAAATTCTAAAATTTGTAATGCCATAGTTTGAGTTTGAAACAATTATAGCATTCCAAATCCTAAAATATTGATGAAACAAACAAAGTTTCAAATTTTTTTTGAGAGGTAAGCTCACCAAAGGTTCTTATATTCACCAATTATTATTTTGGTAATCCTAAAACTTGTTTGTTACAATTATAGATTTTCAATTCTAAAATTTGTAATGCTACAATTTGAGTTTAAAACAATTATAGTATTCCAAATCCTAAAATATTGATGAAACAAACAAAGTTTCAAAAATCTCGACCCATGTTAAAAAACCTATGGATTTCAAATCCCATGATGAAATCCATATCCTAAAATTATAGGATTTAAAACAAACACCCCCTTAGCATATGAAGGTGCACATAATGTGAGATTTTTTTTCTTATTTGTAATTTCAAATAATTTCATTTTACAGTGATCTTCTAATAACTATAAGGGCCTGTTTGGAAACTAGAATTTCATTTCAAATAGTGTATTTGGTCCAATTCTAGTGTTTGGATCCATAAGAATTTGAATACTGGATATTAGCCCAAATCCATTCAATAGTTTAAACCTATACAAGGCCCATGATTCTAAATCCCGATTGATAGCATGTCATTTGCAATTCCCGTTTCTTCTCTCTCCACTTCCGCTCTCACAAATCCCCCCCCCCCTCGATCTCTCAACCGGCGATGGCGACGACGACGACGAGATCTCTCCCCACCGCCATCTCCAACGGCGACGACCTCTCCCCCTTCATCCGCCGCGCCTTCGCCCAGTCCAAGCCCGAGGCCCTCCTCCACAACCTCCGCCTCTTCGAGACCGAAACCCTAAAAAGCTCGATCTCCGACTCTTGATGGTCTTGAAGATCTAAGCTCGGATATTGGGTTTGAGATCTCACGACTTCGTCGATTTGTTGAATTTTAGGGTTGAGGTTTGGGATTTCGGGGAGCCATGGTGAGCGAAGGAGCGTCGAGATACGTGAAGCTGATGAAGGATCAGGATTCGTCGATGGAGGAGATCCGCCCCGGCGAGCTCAATCAGCCTGTTAGGGTTCCTCAGGTATAATCCTTGAATTATTAGAAGAAATCCAGCTTTGTGCATGCCACGATTAGGCACTGGCTCTTGAATTGGAAATGGTACTATCAGTTTCAAACTGTTATGTTATAGATCTCGGTGGTATTGTTGCTAATTTGTTAAATTATGGATCTCAATTGTTAGATTAACTCCTTTTTTTTATTTTTTTTTATGTAGAACTCTGAGTAATGCTTGAATTGTTTGAGCAATTGATTGAAAATGAACTGACGATGGTGTAAGACCCTAGAGGGGGGGTGATTAGGGTCTTATGCTAATCTAATCCCGATTAATTACTAATTAAAATTATGTTGATCAATATGTTCTTACAAGAGATAGATATGAATAAGAACAATAAGAAAATGCACAAATAAAATATAAGTCAAGCAAAACACAAACACACGATATGTTTACGAGGTTCGATTACCACGACCTACGTCCCCGCTCCTCACCTCGATGAGATATCCACTATCACAATCCGGTTTGGAAGCCGGAACTTCTACACACTCAGTTTACAAGATCACCGAAAACTCTCAGACTACACAATCACTAATCAATCACACTTTATACACTAAGTGTAGGAACCTAGCCCGTGTCCTCCTCTTCAAGTGCTCGGTTACAACCTCTCCCAAGATTCGTCAACCAACGCCACTCCTATTGGATTCGACCCCGTCTCTCGCCTCACACTTCTCTCGGTGTACAAGTGTATTACAAGTGATTATCACAAAAGAAGATTAAATACAATGGTTTGTTCTCAAATAACAAGTGAGAACACAATGAAGCTCACACTCACTAAATCACACTCCACAACCCACACTATATGGTATGAAGATATTAAGCTCAATATGTGTATGTGATAACAGTGAATGAAACTCAATAAATATAACTAATTGAAATGAAAACGAAATAACAAGCTATATAAGAGTTTAGAAGACTTCTCAAACAAGAAGAACAGTAGATGATGATCCCAATAGGATTTGAAAACCACTTCTTGTTGTAGGAAAACTTCTCTTGAAACAGATTGATGAAATCAGCTTTAAACAGCTCTTTGAAATACACTAAATATTTTGTTAAACACAAAACTTGGATTTCTTAGATGCATAGAAGAAGAGAAGCAATGAGGTATATATAGCAACCCAATACATCAGTAAAAACACAAGTAAAAGACCAAAAAAATCATTTAAAAACAGCTGTAAAAACTAGCCGTTGGAAATGATCTGACAGTTCGACGGTCGACCGGTACGGTCGACCGCGAAGCTCAAAAAACACAGTTTTGAAAATATAAAGCTGGCGGTCGACCGCGAAAGTCTCTGGATGTTTTCACGGTCGATGAAATAAACATGTTTGAAAAGGAATTTTTGGAAAATCAATTTTCGTTTGTGAAAACTCCCTGTTTTTGAAAAGTGTTCAGAAAACCTGTTTTTCGTGAACATGAAAATTGACATAAGGCTTGTAAATATGTATATATATATTATGCATGTATTATATGTATATAATGAATTATGAAAGAGCTGTAAACATGAGATATAAGATATTGTAATGACGTTTGATGAAAAATCATTTATTTGGTAGAAAACGTCAAAAATCGTGTTAAGTGTACATATATTGAGCTTAGATATTAACATACAATATATGTAAGTAAACTAAACTTATACCTAGGTAAATCCACACATATGAACTTGAATCTTTAACGCTTGATTGTCGTGTGTTGAAATACCTGTAAAGAGAAACATAAACACAAAACTAGAGAGTATATTAGCGATAAATTGTTTGAAAAATCATCATCAAAACTATAGGGTCAACAGATGGTACATTTTGCGGGTAGAAGCATTAAAATGGTTTTGTTCTTTAGATCCTTTATCAGCGTGCTACTAGAATTCATGAAAATGTAGCTTTTTTAGATAGGACTATCGAAGAAATGGGACTAGAGCATTGAATAAATTGAATCTATTGGAATGAGTTTTTTTTAAGTAGAACTTGAATTTTGCTGGATATATCTCCATGAGATGTGTAGACATTGAAACTTATGGGAAAGAACTGGTTGTTGTTGTTGTGGTTGTAGTTGGAGGTTAGCAAATGCAATGAGTGCCAGCAGCCCCTTCCAGAAAGCTACGAGCCACCAGCTGATGAACCTTGGACAACTGGAATATTTGGTTGTGCCGAGGATACTGACAGTTGTGAGTTATGCTCATACTTTCACAGTTGTGATGATTAAGTGATAATTTTTCTTCACTCGTTATACTTGGCCTCCTGATGGTCTTGAAGTTCCAACGATGCCTTTATAAGATGAATGAATCTGCGAATTTTCCTTTGAATATGTGTTTATGATGTCTGTTATTTTAGCATGCTAAATTAAAGCTATTACTTGTTTTTTACTTCAATTTTCCTTTCTGCATATTTTCATTTCTATCAATATAGCTTGTGAAGGGCAATGCATCATCAATAGCTGTTCATGTGCCAACTACGAAGGCGAAGCCAGTCTTCCCAAAACCTGAGAAAGTGCCTCTTCCTTCAACAACACCTGCTCGTGCTTCTGAAGTCACGACTAGTGGTAGCAATAGTACGTCAGAGACGAATGATTCCCATAAAGGTGCCCTCTCTTCTGAAGTCACGACTAGTGGTAGCAATAGTACGTCAGAGACGAATGATTCCCATAAAGGTGCCCTCTTAACACCTGAAACGATCACCATTTTTATTTACTGGTTGCATGTTCTAACTCTGATCTTTCTCTTCACTTCCTATAGGAGGTCACTCCATCTTTGTTCGTAATTTACCTCTGGATGCTACCGTTACTCAATTGGAGGAGGTATTCAAGAAGTTTGGACCAATTAAACCGCAAGGTGTACAAGTCAGAAGCCACAAGGTTAGAACATATTTATTCTTCAATCTGCATTCAGATTTATTTGGAGAAGAAAGCCGGAAAGTGTGCATTTAGTCTGTATGTAATGTCGCTTGTTTTTGCAGATGGAACATAATTGTTTTGGCTTTGTTGAATTTGAGTCATTAGACTCCTAGCAAGCTGCGATGGAGGTATGGCTAGCTGCTAATATCTAATTCTTAGAAGTGCTTAAAAAAGTGTGGATTCAACTTCTCATTTTTAAACAATTGTTTTAGGTTATCCCACACGTACAAGTTAGTTTTTTATGGACTTTAGCGCTTGTATTCTACTGTCTGCTATCACTCTTTTTTTTTCAATTATTGCTTCTTCTTCCATGTCCTTATGAAACTGCATCCTGTTTCACTGAGGGTTTTTTTCCTTCTTATTTTTCTTTTCTTTTAATTGTCTGATTTTATCCTGTCAGTGTTCTCTATGCTGTTACCTAATCGAGTTTTCTTTTTAGGCGTCAGCGATAATCGAGTTTTCTCTATGCTGAAATATATGCTCTTTTTAGTACAAGCATTTTGTATGGAAATCACATGGTTTCATCATTCTGGCTTAAATTGAACTCTCCACATGTTGTTCATCAATTTTATTTAAGTTAGGGGACTCATTAGCTTGTAAAATTCTTCAGTATATTCTGCAACCGAGCGATTAAGAATGGAGCTTATTTGGTCTTCTTGTTATTGTTTCAGGTGATTCAAGAACTCACAAAGTAAGACTTTCTGAACCGAGGGGAGAAAACTACAAAAAAAATACAAAGTAAAAGTGTATAAGCATTAAAAAGAAACTCTCATTTGAATCAGATGTAAAAGTTTTAAAGAAACTAGTGCGAGAGCAACTTATGCATGATACTATGTAACGATGAATTATTAACTTTTGTTGGTTTGTATTTGTTGGATATTTTCGATCTCTAGTTTGTTGAATTGTTATATCGAATTATTAACTTTTGTTGGTTTGTATTTGTTGGATATTTTCGATCTCTAGTTTGTTGAATTGTTATATGCAACATTTGAAGTTTCTACTTTATTTATTGTTGGATATTTTCGATCTCTAGTTTGTTGAATTGTTATATGCAACATTTGAAGTTTCTACTTTATTTATTGTTTTGGTTAGTGGTAGATGAGCTTACAAGGTTTTATTGATGAATGATTTCGGTTATTTTATGGTGATAATTAGGTCAACGATTGACATTACATTTTAAGATATTTTATCTATATGTCAAGTTAGTTGGATATGTGATATACTATTTGAGCTAGGGCTGTTAATCGGTTTGAATGGTGCGGTTAATAGGTGACACCGAACACCAAACCGATCTATTTTTTCGGTTTGGTTCGGTTTGGTTTTTCACTATTTTTTTCAAAAACCAATTGTGTTCGGTTTAGTTCGGTTCGGTTTTTCTCTGGTTTATATCTGGTTTTTTTCGGTTATTCTATAAAGAAAACAAGTATAGAAAAGTAGAAAGTAGAAATGTCTCATATTACATAACCATTTCCGAAAAAAGCGATGAAAAACTAGAATAGCAGAAAGATGATAGATCAGAAGAACAAGATCAATTACCCGACCACTTATTTGTAGTTGTAAATTTATGGATCCAGGTTTTTTCCCCCATAGAATTAGAAGAACAAGATCTTCAGAAGACATTGGAGTGTACATGCGTCTTGCTAAAGAATCATAACATTTTTTTCCTCACAGCAGAGGGTAGTTCTCTTCATACGTGAGGTTCTCTGGTAGAATGCTATTGTTTCCAACAACTTGCACATGTACCAATGACATCTCTATTTTCCATTGTTCTGAGGGTGTGTTTGGTTAGTATTTAGCAAGCAAAAAAAAGAAAAAGAAAAAAAAACATGAGAAATGTGGTTTCTGGGACCTGACTATGTTGCCACATAAGATTTTAGTTTCCAATTGATCCATTTCCCTTGTTTGCTTCGGTTTTGGTTTCCCGTAAGCTGAGCCGGGTCAGTAAAATGTAAATCCCATTCAGACCAAAATGGGAATAAAATAACTTTTCGATTTTTCGGTTCGGTTTCGGTTTCCAGACATTCGAAACCAAAACCACACCAAACCTTTCGGTTTTCGGTTATTTTTTTCGGTTTGGTGCGGTTTTTTCTTTCCTCGGTTTTTTCGGTTATGGTTCGGCTTTGGTGTGGTTATTTTTTCGGTTATCGGTTTTCAAGTTACAGCCCTAATTTGAGCCATTTATTTTTACTAATTTCGATGCAAACCTTTTATAATTTGAATATCTTATTTCTAAATTATATTCGAGCTATAATTTTAGTTCAGAAATTAGAATTCTACTAGTTAACAAACAACTCAATTGAAATTTTTAAAATTAAAATTCTAAAGTTTATCAAACATGAATTTTAAATTGAATTCTGAAATTCAAATTTGGATGTTCCCCAAACGAATGAATTGAATTTGAAATTCTGGATTTCTAATTTCAGAATTCAATTCTAGAATTTGAAATCAAATCCTCGAATCCAAACACAACCTAAGCTACTTTCATTTGCTGAAACCTAAAAACCCCCCACTAATTTCCTAACCGCCGGGCTCTTCTAAATATATAAACAAATTGTAAACATATATATACATAAAACTTTGGACTTCTTTAAGCCTGAAAATTTATATCAGACTAATTTTTTTATACCATTGAATACAATAGAACAAGGGGCTGTTTGATTGCATACTTTTTGAGAAAACTTTTCTCAAAACATCTGACAATGATAAATTTATAATTAAAAGTTTTCCAGAGATTTCTGTAAATTGTGTTTGGTTCAACAAAAAATTTACAGAAATATTTTTTATAAAATATCAAAACCTACCAAATTTTACAAAAAAACAATTTCCTCTCAAAATGAGAAAAAATCACCAAAAATCTGACACATACCATATTTAATTAAAAACCTACCAAATCTTGTTATTTTCTATAAAGTTATGAGCCATTTTCTTGTTTTGAACCAAAAGCAAAGTACAAAAAACAAGAAAATTGATACTTTTTGATTTCTCAAAACTTTTCCTATAATTTTTTTAAGAAATACAAGCAAATCATATTTTAAGTGAAAAATATTTCCCATAATTTCTAAAAATTGAACCAAACACCCCCTAAGATAAAACGTCCTAGAAGCAGAAACAATGATAAGGGGTCAAAATTTACTCGCACATCTACATATTTAACCTGCTAATCACGTTACTATTGAAGGGAAACATGGGTACCTTGGGTTCACATAAGCCCGGCCCGTGACTGATATTTCCATCACGGCGGGAAGAGAATCTTAGTGGATTCGAACCACCAACCTCTCAAGGTTCTAAAACCCCGAGCGCTCTTACCATTTTGAGCTTAAAGATCCACAATCAAAAGATGCAACCGCAAACAGAAAACGTTACTAAACCCCTAAAACATTACCCCTCAATACGAGTCAAAATGTGTTTCCCACTCCCGCAAGCTCCATTTTTTTATATTCCGGAGAGAGACTACTCCCCCACAAGGGAACCTACAAGGAGTCAAAATTTGTTCACTACTTGCACATCGGCATAATTTCAGCATATTATATCTACACATTTATCACAATTCCAATTAAAACCAAATAAAATCAGCGCATTATACTAAATGCATTCATCACCACCCTATATTTGTTTAAATAACTTCAGTTTAAACAGCAAAATTTTAACGTCATATCTAATACGGTCATCACAACCCTAAAATCGTCTACATGGAAACAATAATAATAAATAGAAGACATACTTCACTTTCATATTTTAATCTTGCACGGAAGCAAACAGAACATCGTGCAACGACATTTTTCATTAACAAATTGAATTTCTCATTTCCCAAGGTCTGCCTTCTACAATCACCATCCAACTTCAGCAGTCCTACACTAGGTTTAGAGGTGAAACAGAAGCCAGCGTCTTATTGCTTATCTAGAAGGCTCGGGGTGGAAAAGGCGGAAATAGTCTGGCGGACAAATAATTTAAAAAAGAAATGTAACCACAAAGCCTGCAAGCCGAAGAACTTGCTCAAGGTTCTCCCACCTCGGAATTAACAAAGAAGATTTTCTAAATAAACACATTCATATTTTTTTAGAAAAAAATATAACCCCTTGAATTTTATATTACAAAAATAGACTCATTTCGTAAATAGTCAGGGCTACCAACCAGAAACTATAAACTCCTAACTATAATCCTAAATCCTAACATTATATATACTAAATAGTTAGGATTGCAACCCAGACTATTTAAAAACTAGATCAAGACAAAATGAGTCGTTTTTGTTAAAAAACCTCAAAGAAGGATCAATTTTAGAAAAAAAAATTTATGAACGGGTTTGTTCATAAAATTTCTTCAATTAACAAAAAACTACTTAACAAAACTAACGAACTCAAAAACTGATTTTTATCCTTCACCTACCATACAGGAAGCAAAACTAGAACACAATCCAACAAATATCATACGCAACAGTAAATTTGACACCTGCCCCGGTAGCCTAGCCTAAGCCAACAAATTAGAGGGACATTTTCTCACTACGCCCATGTTACTTCATTTGACAATAACATCCAACAACTACAGCAACTGCACTAGGCAGGACTCCACAAAATTCAGGGAGCAAACTGCAATAATCACCAGCAGCAAATAAAAATCCGGAATGTACAGTAAGCACTACAAATTTCTACTGCAGCAAATAAATTGAGAAATACGAAATAATTTGAAGGATAAAATACAAACATATTACCATGCTATTACTGCAGACGGCTGTGGACAAGTAGCTACTTTCGTTCTTATTTGAAGCCCTCCAACCAGATTTCAGTTAATCCGAACACAGAGAAGGCTCCCATTCAGCAGATGACTGCAGCCAGAGAAACGTCTTCCACAGAAGACAGCAACCAACGAAGCAGCCTCCAAAGAAGACTGCAACCAGCAAACAGCACCAGAACGCAGCCAGAGAAACAGCTTCAGCAGAACATCACAGCCACAGAACAGCCATCAGTCGCGGCTTGATCAATAAATGAACAACTTCACAACCTTTTAATTGCTGCCACTTAAATCATATGCTCAAATAACAAATAATAGACAGCTCCCCTGTAAGTTATATAATACCAACTTCTTTAAACAAGTGGCAAAAGTACTCGCAATTTATCTATGGCCTATGACCCAACAACAAAGAGAAGAAACTGCACACTACACTTCAACTTTGCCACAGCATTTACAAGTGTAAATAGGCCAGGGATGCCAGCTTAAAAGCCAGAGATGGCGGCTTAAAAACAATACTCATAATTGAGGAAGAAAATCAACAATTACTTGAGCAGCAACAACCATCAAGCAAGTAAACATAGTACCAAAGCAGACAAAAGGCCTGGCTCATATAAAACTAAGCCGCTGCAATCACCCCCCAAAACACCAACTAAATATTATTAATAGTAGCAACGTACCAAGCGAGCACACCCAGCATGGCAAAGGTCTTGACAGATAGAAGTGCATACCAAGTGCAAGTCTCGGAATATCATCCTCCCCCGCTTGTAGCAGCTCATAGGAAAACTTTATCGCAAAGTGCACAAGATACACCATTCAGTAACGGAAGCAACAGATACCTCGAATGATCCAAAGCTCAAAAAAGGTCGGCGGTACTAATGCTGAGTCGAAACACCCATTTGAATACATTCCTTTGATCAGATCATGAACGGATGGCAGAAAATTCATCACAGCTAACTCTAAAAATACAAATGATTACACGACACCACTCTACAAGATCTTAATACAATGACTTCAAAAGCACACAAGATTTTACAAATAAGTTTCAAGAGTGAATGAGCATGAAGAAAAGCTTTGCAATATTATAAAACAATTGGAAGACAACATGAGTAAATAACTATCAAACGTTAATCAACATATGCCATCAAACGTTAATCAACATATGCCAAAGGAAAGACGCCACCTGACAACCACACCTTGAGTGAAAAGGAACTATATAATTAACAAATAGTTCACCAATTATTCGCGCAAACTCTCGAGCCACATTTTATTTGGAGTTCATCCGACAGTAAACGAGTAGTTTAATGTTCATACAGTAAATGATTAGAGCCACATTTTATTTGGAGTTCATCCGACAGTAAACGAGTAGTTTAATGTTCATACAGTAAATGATTAGATTTTAATATTGAAGTCGTAAACATATATAATTTAACAAAATCTATAATTCAATTGGTATATTCTATTTGTTCGCATATCTGAAATTCACTTAAAAGAGTGTTTGGTCCAAATGCCAGGATGTTAAAATTTGTAAAATATCATGGAGAGAGTTTCAAATCAATAGGGTTCTATACATGCTTCTAAGATTCATAATATTTTGTTTGGTTGAACTTCATTATAGGAAAGCAAATCCTAAAAGCCCTAATATCTTGTTTGGATCAAACCCAAATTATTGGATTCCAAAATACAAAGAACCTCACTTAATTATCCCAAAACTTATAAACCACACCAAAATGTCAATTAATTTTGCTTACACCAAACAACCCTTTCGAGTCCGGCATGCACGATGACATCAACACGCAAGTTCGTACTTTTTTAGGTTTCATGCCAACTCTCACCAGCTTAAAGAGCGAGCTCTTTAACTGGATAAAAGATAACGTAATATTAAACTATTCATCATAAAATTACGTAATACGAATCTGCGCTAAAATTATGTAGTTTCTAACTTAAAAATTACAAGAACACCATAAAGGGAGATTTGAATTTGTAGTCGAATCTGAAGGCTTGAAATGAACACAAACACCGACCGTGCTATTTAACTCAAAATCATCAAAGAAACCAATAAAATGAGACTCAAATTTGTAAATTAGGTGATGCCTCGAATAAATCGTCAGGGGCGTTTATGTGCGAGATGTAATAAATATATCGAAAACTAGGCCGTCACATAGTACTCCAGCGCAATTTCAATTCTAGCATATTAGTAGACACTCGCAAGATTCAAACTTTACCAGTGAATCGACGAAAAAGTACTGAAAACGGATTGTGCAAGTTTTATGTACCTGGCTGCAGGCAGGCAGATCTCCAGAGCGGAACGGATTATCTAACCAGCAGAAAACCAGAAGGAGAAAGCAGGCACCAGCAAGCAGATCTCCAGAGCGGAACGGATTATCTAACCAGCAGAAAACCAGAAGGAGAAAGCAGGCACCAGCAATAGGGGGAGAGAACCCGGGGTTGAAAAATTTTAAGCACCCCGTACGATCTCCCCCCAAAACACACAAAAAAATAAATTTTATTAATGAAGGCGACCTGCCATGCGAGCGCACCCAACATGGCAAAGGTCTGGTCGTAAGGAAACACATACCGAGTACAACTTCCAGATCACTGCGTCTCTCGAGCAAGCCAGACCCCCAGGGTACCCAAAACAAGTACATCGCACCTCTCTCAATTTAATTTTCTTACAACAGAATGGCTTACACAGCGCACGATCGTCAAATCTCTACAGATCGGAGAGACGCGGGGTTAGATCTGGGCCAGATCTCCCCCATCAAAGCGAAATCAGCGAGATTCGGATGCCCGAAGCGAACAGACATCGCCGACGTGAAACAACCCATCCAGATCTCCACCGATTCGCCCGGATCTGGAGGCGAACGAGTCAACACCTCGTAGATGTGGACGAAATCATCCGCAAGCATGATGACTCAAAGCTAACCACCTGCAAAACTTCAAAAAAGAAATTTTTTTGGGGGAGGAGAAAAAAAAACATGAGCTTTAAGTAAATCGAACGACATCCCACCAAAAGACCTCGGATCTATGGCCGGGATAAACAACGGAGGGAGGGAGGGAGGGCTAAAGAGAGCGGCCAAGGGATGGAGAAGGAACGAGAGGGGAGGGCTCTATTTATTGGGTTCCTCAACAAGATCGGCGGACGAAATTAAGCGGTGGGACACATCGACGGCTGCAAAACGTGACACGTTTTGACGCTGGGTGACAACCATTCAATTAACCTTTAAGCGTGAAACCTCTGTGCACGCACCCAACTTCCTCACCTCTTTGCAAGTTGTGGGCCCATGCTAACCTAAATACGGGGGGGCGTTCTTGTTTTGGTGCGGCTGTTTTCATCTATTTAGCTTTTTTTTTTTAACTAAGTGGTTGGAATTGGTCCTCGGAGAGGGTTGCGTGGAATCTTTCTTAAAGCGTGCCGCACATGGCGGGTGCAATTTACGTCACTGCTTACGCCATAAGAGTTGTTTGAAACGTCCAGGCCTCCTTGCATCGTGAAGGCCGTCTATTTTAGACTTTGAACACGCAGCAGGATTTGTTTCCACTCATTTACAGACACGTTATGCAAATCATGATAGATATGACAATCGTGTGGGATTGTCGTTTGCTCTAAATGGTGTTCGCTGTTGCGGAGATAGTACTCCAAGTGAACTGCTTATTTGGCGATACTTATCTCAACAAGCTGGGCTGACTTTGCTTGTTAAGAAAGTATGGTAATACTATTTGGATGGGCTTTTATTGTAGCCCCATTCCCATTGCCCAGAAAACATTGCAGGCCCATACTCCTCTATCCTGCTAGAGCTCGTTTCATCCTTCGGATTGAAACCCACAGCCTGTTACGCTTTATATATTTTTTAGTTTAAATGCTATGAGGCCTCATTTTACAAAATTGAGAGACAAATTGTGTTTTAGCCCCTTTACAAAACTGACGTCTCATTAGCATTTTTATTAGTATCTATCCTCACTTAATGGACTGTCCCATTCCGCTATTTTCTCACTCATTTGTATTAACCTTTAGATTCAAGTAAAAAATTAACTCCTTCCCTCTTCTTCTTCTTGGCGATTTTTTGCAAAACTTTCAGGATTATTTACAGTTTTTTAAACTTTCTAGGAATTTTTCTGCAAAATTTTTAGGCCTTTTGCAACTTTTAGATTTTGGGCGTTTTGTACAATTTTTTGGTGAGACATTTGTATCTATTTGAAACTTTCTGGGGGATTTCTACAAAGTTTTTGGGATTATTTGTAATATCTATATTTTAAGGGGGGTGTTCTGCAAACTTTTAAGATTATTTACAATTTCTAAAATTTGGGTTTTTTTTTGTTTTTTTTTGTGTGTGTGTGGGGGTGGGGGGTTGGTTTGAGATTTTTTGGGGTCATTTGCAATTTCAAAAATAACTAAATCTAGGTTTAACCGTACCCGAGTGAAAAGGAGATACTTATCGGCCAACCCAGATCAGCTCTACAAGCAGCCCGCACTCAACATATTGTGTCAGCCGACTGCTCTCGTATTTATTGCTCTAACAAAAGCATCATTATTCTAGCCCCATAGTCTTTATGACTCATCGAACCCAGTCAGCTCCAAAACACCTGTTATCATTCCCTCATTAAATGTTCAGATGAC
Organism: Asparagus officinalis; assembly: GCF_001876935.1. Lineage (NCBI taxonomy): Eukaryota > Viridiplantae > Streptophyta > Magnoliopsida > Asparagales > Asparagaceae > Asparagus > Asparagus officinalis. The sequence continues at coordinate 74,723,624 of NC_033796.1, forward strand.
TCAATTTTTTTTGCAATTGAAACCTGTAAGGTATTTGTTGACTCGACAGCCTGACTGGGGTACAACGCTGCATGGGGTAACTTCTTTTGCTTTTTGGCAACTTTGAATAACTACCTATACAATTTGTCTTTGATTTTCTCACTCAAGATCAATATATTGACTTGATCGTCGAAGAAACAACCGAAGAACCTAACTCCGCCCTCTTACGAGTTTTTATGTGTAGATAAGAGCAGCGAGTTCTGAAATCAGTCATCTGAAGGAGTTTAAGGACCCTAAACACTCTCAACTCTGGCATAAACTCCCTATTTGATAAACTGACATCAACAGTTTGGCACCCACCATAGGGCCTTCCTTCTTCTTCGAGCAAGATGTCTGGTTCTGAGCGCCCTGGTAGGTCGGTTAATCCTATCCTAAAGAACGACGTGCAGATTACGTCACTCAAGCCAAGTTAGAGGAATCTGCTCAGCAGATCTCCCAGTCTTTCCAGCAGTAATTCGTGACGTTCACTAATGAGCTCCTCAATCGAATTCCTCCCCAACAAACTTCTTCATTAGCTGCTCTTACACTACCAACGGGTCAGCCAATAGTTCCTCCTTTCCCAGCACATGCCGCATCAGCGAGACATCACAGAGACTACATCGAGTACATGTCTCCACCGCCACGCTAGCAAGCTCACTTTGTGGATCCTCATCAGCACTATCCACAATTTGTGGAAGCAACAGAAGAGAGCCCTAGTCCTAATCGTGCTGGCCAAGAACATGTCGCTGGAGGAACATCACGAGGCCCTCGGTATTATTATTCCACTCCAGGCCCGTCAACCACCAATTTGGCATCTAGTTATGATCAGTCTTTCCGGCCAATCACCGAGGCCATTGGGGGGAACACCCCCCTCACCGACGAAATCATGAATGTCACTTGTGAGAGATTCAAGATGTCTCATGTGGAGAAGTACAATGGTGTGAAGGAGACCCGACTGAGCACGTTCAGAGCTACTATGACATAATGACTATGCTGAAACATTAGAGCCAATCATTTACAGCTGCTCTCCCATTACCTTAACGGGAAGCGTCAATTTATGGTAAAACTCGCTGGTGAAGAAGTCCATTAATAGCTTTGAGTAGCTCAACTAGAAGTTCGTTTAATGAGGATAGATAAGTTGTTCTTTATTCTAGAGAGATTGTGAGAGAGAGATTTTGTAATCTTTTATTCCTTATAATCTAGAGAATGTATTTTTCTTCACAAATTGAATTGTGTTGTGTGTTCCTACTGTTTTCTTCTCATCTATACTTTTGATAATTCCGTGATCAAAGGTGTTCGCTCGGCGACTCGTATCAAGTTAGTATCAGAGCAATCAGATCTTGTGAAGGGGTAATCCTGTGTATGGTCCTTACTCGATCACAATACAAGAAGCTAGGCAAGATCCTTATTTCTTTGGAAGAGATCCAGAAATCAAGAAAGAAGAAGATGGCGGATAATGACAACTCAGTGAGGCTTGATGCATTAGAGAAACTGATCGAAATAATTGGGTCAACTCTCATACAGCTCGTCGAACTCATCCACGGAGGGACCAAAAGGGGGAATCTTCTTCGAAGTCCAAGAAGAAACCTGTAGAGTTAGGTGGGGAGAGTGGAAATTTAGATTTCGATGTGGAGGTCAAGGCCGTCAGGCTGTTCCACATCAAGGGGGGGTAATGGTTCTTACCAAAATTTGAAGATTGATTTTAAAGTAGAGATTCTTGTTTATGATGGGAGCATTAACGTTGAAATGCTTGATGATTGGATCGAGTGTATGAAGACTTATTTTACTCTTTATGGCTATTCGTTTAAAGAGAAGATTGTTTTTGTAACATTGAAGCTTTCAGGGCACGCGTTGATGTGGTGGAAATCCTATTGCAAGTAGGAGAATAAAGCGATGTCGTGGAACAAGTTCAAGGAGTTACTAAGAAAGTAGTTCTACCCGTGGGATTTTTTAAAGAGTGTTGGTACAAGTGGTATGACTTGCACTAAAGATTCAATCAAACCATTCAAGAATACACGACTGAGTTTCAACAACAAACGATGGTCCTTAAAATTGCAACGGAGGAGTACTCGGTCTTTATGAAGTATATGGTGGGTTTGAATGAATACATTCGGAAGGAGATGAAGCTATTCACGGTTGAGTCGATTGCAGAGGCGAGCATGAAGGCTATTGCCATAGAGGGAAACTAGAAGAAAGGCAACGAGACAAAGGAGTATGTCAAACAAGTGGGGGGCAAGTCTAGTGGATCCCAACCTAAAGAGGAGAAGAAGAAGGGCGACCCAGGAAAGGTAGGATTGACTTGTAATCTCTGCAAGAAGACATGGAACGTAGCTGATCGATGCTGAGAGAAGTATCATCATCTGAAGCTGAAAGGGTTGAAGAAGAAGGAGGAGAAAAAGGCATACGTAGTGGCAAAGGGTCCGAAGGAAGTCCCCAGGATGACATAGCCCAATAGTAGTCTTAACCTTATGGTAGTGAAGCAGGCCGCGAAGGAAGACGAGGACCCCAGGGAGCAGCTCTTTGTTCTTAAGTTGTAGGTGAAGACCAGTTTGGTTGATGCCATAGTTGCTTCAGAGAGTCAGAAGAATTTGATATCCAAGACCCTGATTTAGAAGTTGGGTCTGAAGACGGTCAGGCATCCAAAACCTTATCCTTTAAGGTAGATTGAGAAGGAGGTGAGGCTGAGTGTGATCAATCAATGCACTTTCAAATTTGCACTCCACGAGTCGTATATTAACGAGGTCACGTGTGATATTGTTCCATTAGATGTTTGCTAAGTTATACTGGGCAATCCTTATTTTTGGGACATGTACGTGATCTATGACAGGCGGGCCCAGAAGTATACGTTCACCAAGGATGATGATCACTTCATAATTCATTTGGCATCTCTCACAGGAGACGAGTTTGGTGATGGTGACTCAAGCGAAGAGTCTAGTGAATATGAGCAAGAAGTTTGTTTTATTGTTCATTAGACCTTATGAGGAGCAGCTGAGTAGGGTGTGCTTGATTACCTTGAGCAAGCTTTAGAAGGAAGATCTTGATAGGTTAAAGGCCAAGTATGCGGACTTGTTTTTGTAGATCATAGGACTACCACCGAGGCAGAGTGTGGAGCACGAGATTATGTTGACGGGAGAGAGTTTATTGTCGAATATAGGTCTCTACCGCACATCTGTAAAGGAATCCGAGGAGATCAAGAAACAAGTTCAGGAGCTTCTATAGATGGGAGTGATAGTGCTGAGTTGTTCGCCTTGTAGGTCACCAGTTTTGTTGGTTCCTAAGAAGGATGGAGACTGGCGCATGTGCGTGGATTACGGGGCGCACAACAAGATAACGGTCAAAAATTCTTACCCACTACCATGGATAGATGATCTTATGGACCAGTTAGATGGGGTGAGGTTTTTCACGAAGGTAGATCTTAAGTCTGGCTATCACCAGGTGAGGATTCGAGAGGATGACACTTGGAAAACTGTGTTCAAGACTAAGCAGAGTTTGTTTGAGTGGTTGGTGATGTTGTTCGGGTTGTGCAATGCTCCAGTGACCTTTATGAGGCTTATGAATGATTTGTTATGACCTTTTATAGAGGATTTTGTAATAGTCTACCTCGATGATATCTTGGTGTATAACTATAGGCTGTCTAAAAATAACTACAGATAGCTGATCTCCATAGATTCAACAGATGATGAAAGATACAATCTGACGTCCTTCACATCAACAAGCGGAAGTTACAATCAGACGACCTATGCAAACAGTCAATGAAAGTTATAATGTAAAGACTTTCACAGCAACGTGTTTGAGTTACAAATTGACGACTCACACATTCTACAAAGGCCAAGTGTAAAGATTACAAAATGACAATCTGCACAGAAGTCAAAGGAAAGAGATTACAATTGACGATCTCTATAAATCCAAACACGGAGGTCGCCAGACGTGGAGGTCGCTAGACGCGGAGGTCGCCAGACGCGGAGGTCGCCAGACGCGAAGGTCGCTAGACAACTGATTTTTATCCTTCACCTACCACCCGCCCGCCTAAACTAGAACACAATCCAACAAATATCATACGCCAACAGTAAATTTGACACCTGCCCCCGGTACGCCTAGCCTAAGCCAACAAATTTTAGAGGGACATTTTCTCGCTACGCCCATGTTATCTTCATTGACAATAACAATCCAACAACTACAGCAAACTTGCACTAGGCAGGACTCACGAAAATTCAGGAGCAAACTGCAATAATCACAGCCAGCCAAATAAAAATCCGCGAATGCTACTAGCTAAGCAACTACAAATTGTCTACTGCCCAGCAAATCAAATGAGAAAATACGAAATTAATTTGAAACAGGATAAACATACAAACGATATTACCATGCTCATTACTGCAGACGGCCTGTGGACAGTAGCTACTTTCGCTTCTTATTTGAAGCCTCCACCAGATTTTCAGTTAATCGAACACACGAGAAGGCATCCCATTCAAGCAGATTGACGCTTGCAGCACAGAGAAACGTCTTCCACAGAAGACAGCAACCAACGAAGCCAGCCTCCAAGAAGACTGCAACCCAGCAAAACAGCACCAGAACGCAGCCGCAGAGAAACAGCCTTCAGCCCCAGAAACATCACAGCCACAGAACAGCCATCAGTCGCGGCTTGATCAATAAATGCAACAACTTCACAACCTTTTAATTTGCGCCACTTAAGATCATATGCTTCAAATAACAAATAATAGACAGCTCCCCTGTAAGTTATATAATACCAACTTCTTTAAACAAGTGCAAACGTACTCGCAACTTTATCTTATGGCCTATGAACCCAACAACAAAGAGAAGAAAACTGCACACTACAGCTTCAACTTTTGCCCACAGCATTTACAAGTGTATAATTAGGCCAGGCGTGCCAGCTTAAAAGCAGACGATGGCGCCTTAAAAACCAACTACTCATAATTGAGGAAGAAATCAACAATTAACTTGAAGCAGCCAACAACCATCAAGCAAGCTAAACATAGCTTACCAAAGCCAGACAAAAGGGCCTGGCTCATATAAAACTAAGCGCTGCAATCACCCCCAAAACACCAAACTATATATATTATTAATAGTAGCAAAGTACCAAGCGAGCACACCCAGCATGGCAAAGGTACTTGACAGATAGAAGTGCATACAAGTGGCAAGCTCTCGCGAATATCATCCTCCCCCGCTTCGCTAGCAGCTCATAGGAAAACTTTATCGCAAGTGCACAAGATACACCATTCAGTAACGGAAGCAACAGATACCTCGAATGATCCAAAGCTCAAAAAAGGTCGGCCGGTACTAATGGCTGAGTCGAAACACCCATTTGAATACATTCCCTTGTTGATCAGATTCCATGAACGCGATGGCCAGAAAATTCATCACAGCCTACTGCTAAAAATACAATTTGATTACACGAACACCACTCTACAAGAATCTTAATACCAATGGACCTTCAAAAAGCACACAAGATTTTACAAATAGCTTTCAAGAGTGAATGAGCATGAAGAAAAGCTTTGCAAATATTATAAAACAGATTGGAAGACAACAATGAGCATAAATAATCTTATCAAAACGAATCAACATATGCCATCAAACGTTAATAACATATGCCAAAAAGGAAATGACGCCACCTGAGCAAACCCACACCTTGAGCTTTGAAAGGAACTATATAATTAACCAAATAGCTTCACCAATTATTCGCCGCAAACTCTCGCAGCCACATTTTATTTGAGTTCATCCTACAGTAAACGAGTGAGTTTAATTGTTCATACAGTAAATGATTAGATTTTAATATTGAAGTCGCTAAACATTATATAATTTACAAAATCTATAATTCAATTGGTATTATTCTATTTGTCGCATATCTGAAATCACTTTAAAAGAGTGTTTAAGCGTCAAATGCCAGGATGTTAAACCATTTGCTAAAATCATCATGGATGGAGAGTTTCAACATTAGGCGTCTATACATGCTCTAAGATTCATAATATTTTTGTTTGGCTTGCAACTTCATTATAGGAAAAGCCAAATTCCTAAACAGCCCTAATATCTTGTTTGCGATTTCAAACCAAATTATTGCGGATTCCAACAATACAAAAAGAACCTACTTAATTATCCCAAACTTATAAACCACACCAAAATGTCAATTTAATTTTGCTTACACCAAACAAACCCTTTCGAGTCCGGCGCATGCCCGGATGACATCAAACACGCAAGTTCGTACTTTTTTAGGTTTTCATGCCAACTCTCACCAGCTTAACAGAGCGAGCTCTTAACCATGGAGATAAAAGATAACGTAATATTAAACTTATTCCATCATGAAAATTACGTCAATACGGAATCTGCGCTAAAATTATGTAGTTTCTAACTTAAAAATTACAAGAACACACATAGAGAGAGATAATACAGATAATTCTGTAGTCGAATCTGAAGGCTTGAAATGAACACAAACACGACCGGTCTATTTAACTCAAAATCATCAAGAAACCAATAAAATGCAGACTCAAATTTCGTAAATTAGGTGATGCCTCGAATAAATCGTCAGGCGGCGTTATGTGCGAGATGTAATAAATATATTCGAGAAACTAGGCCCGTCACAATAGTACTCCAGCGCATTTCAATTCTAGCATATTAGTAGACACTCGCAAGATTCAAACTTTACCAGTTGAATTCGCACGAAAAAGTACTGAAAACGGGATTGTGCAAGTTTTATGTTGACCTGGCTGCAGTCGCAGGCAGATCTCCAGAGCCGGAACGGCATCTACTCTAAACCAGCAGAAAACCAGAAGGCAAAAGAGCACAGCAATAGGTGGAGAGAACCGGGGTTGAAAAATTTAAAGCACCCCGTACGCATCTCCCCCAACAACACACAAAAAAATAAATTTTATTAATGAAGGCGACCTGCCATGCGCAGCCGCACCCAACATGGGCCAAAGTAGTTCTGCGTCGTAGGAAACACATTACGAGCTTACAAACTATCCAGATCACTGCGTCTCTCGCAGCAAGCCAGACCCCCAGCGGTACCCAAAACAATTACATTCGCACCTCTCTCAATTTAATTTTTTCTTACAACAGAATGGCTACACAGCGCACGATCGTCAAATCCTCTACAGATCGGGCCAGCAGACGCGGGTAGCATCGGGCCAGATCTCCCCATCAAAGGCGAAATCAGCCGAGATCGGCATGCCCGAAGCGAACAGACATCGCCGACTTGAAACAACCCATTCCAGATCTCACCCGATTCGCCCGGATCTGAGGCGAACGAGTCAACACCTCGTAGATTTGCGAACGAAAATCTCCGCCAAGCATAGATGCACTCAAAGCCTAACCACCTGCCCCAAAAACTTCAAAAAAGAAATTTTTTTGGGGGGAGAGCGAGAAAAAAAAACATGCAGCTTTAAGTAAATCGAACGAAATCCCACCAAAAGACCCTCGGTATCTATGGCCGGGGATAAACAACGGAGGAGGGGAGGCGAGGCGCCTAAAGAGAGCGGCCAAGGGATGGAGAATAGGAAAGTAACGAGAGCGCGATGGCGCCCTCTATTTTATTGGGTTCCTCAACAAGATCGCGGCGTGACGAAATTAAGCGGTGGGACACATCGACGGCTGCAAAACGCTGACACGTTTGACGCTGGGTTGACAACCAGTTTCAATTAACCTTTAGCGTGAAAACCTCTGTGCCCACGCAACCCTAACTTCCATCACCTCTTTCAATGTTGTGGGCACCATGCTAACCTAAATACGGGGGCCGCGTAGTCTTGTTTTTTGCCGTGCCGGCTGTTTTCATCTATTTAGCCTTTTTTTTTTTTTTAACTTAAGTGGTTGGAATTGCCGCATTCCTCGGCAGAGGGTTGCGTTCGAATCTTTCTTAAGCGCTGCCGCACATGGCGGCTGCATTTACGTCCACTTGCTTACGCCATAAGAGTTGTTCGAAACGATCCAGGCCTCCTTGCCATTTCGTGAAGGCCGTTTCTATTTAGACTTTGAACACGCAGCAGGATTTGTTTCCACTCATTTTTACAGACACGTTTAATGCCAAATCATGCCATAGCCATATGACAATCGGTGTGGATTGTTTCGTTTGCTCTAAAATGCGTTGTTCGTGTTGCGAGGAGATTAGTACTCCCAAGGTTGAACTGCTATTTGGCCGATTAACTTATACTCAACAAGCTTGTGCGCCTAGACTTTGCTTAGTTAAGGAAAGTATGGTAATACTATTTGGATTGGGCTTTTTTGTAGCCCTCCATTCCCATTAGCCCAGAAACAATTGCAGGCCCACTACTCCTCTATCCTGCCTAGAGCCTCGCTTTCATCCTTCGGATTGAAACCCCACGCCTGCTACGCTGTTATAATATTTTTTAGCTTTAAATGCTATGAGGCCTCATTTTACAAATTGCAGAGACAAAATTGTGTTTAGGCCCCTTTACAAAACTGAACGCTCTCATTAGCATTTTTATTAGTATCTATCCTCAACTAATGGACTGTCCCATTCCGCTATTTTCTCACTCAATTTGTATTAACCTTTAGATTCAAGCTAAAAATTAACTCCTATCCCTCTTCTTCTTCTTGCGCCGATTTTTTGCAAAACTTTCAGGATTATTACAGTTTTTTTAACTTTCTAGGAATTTTTCTGCAAAATTTTTAGGCCTTTTGCAACTTTTAGATTTTGGGCGTTTGGTACTAATTTTTGCGGTAGACATTTGTATCTATTGAAACTTCTGGAGCGCGATTTCTACACAACGTTTTTGGGATTATTTGTAATATCTATAATTTTAAGGGGCCGTGTTCTGCCAAACTTTTAGATTATTTACAATTTCTAAAATTTGGGTTTTTTTTGTTTTTTTTTTTGGTCGAAGATGATGCTGTTGTTGTGTGGCGTGCGGGCAAGGGGTTTGGTTTGAGATTTTTGGGGGTCATTGCCAATTTCAAAAATAACTAAATCTAGGTTTAACTAATCTCAATATTAAACTTTGCCATTATTGCTATATCCTAGAAAAATCAACAAGTGCTAATCTCCCCAAGAGAAGCTGACACGTGCTCTCCCCCCCTCCCAACCCCCCCCCCCCCCCCCCGCCTAAATCAGACGAATAGAGGCCTGCCGACGACTCAAACTACTCCTATGGCTTTAGTGTTAGCCGGCAAATTGCCGTACCCGAGTGAAAAGGAGATACTTATCGGCCAACCCAGATCAGCTCTACAAGCAGCCCGCACTCAACATATTGTGTCAGCCGACTGCTCTCGTATTTATTGCTCTAACAAAAGCATCATTATTCTAGCCCCATAGTCTTTATGACTCATCGAACCCAGTCAGCTCCAAAACACCTGTTATCATTCCCTCATTAAATGTTCAGATGACTCAATTTTTTTTGCAATTGAAACCTGTAAGGTATTTGTTGACTCGACAGCCTGACTGGGGTACAACGCTGCATGGGGTAACTTCTTTTGCTTTTTGGCAACTTTGAATAACTACCTATACAATTTGTCTTTGATTTTCTCACTCAAGATCAATATATTGACTTGATCGTCGAAGAAACAACCGAAGAACCTAACTCCGCCCTCTTACGAGTTTTTATGTGTAGATAAGAGCAGCGAGTTCTGAAATCAGTCATCTGAAGGAGTTTAAGGACCCTAAACACTCTCAACTCTGGCATAAACTCCCTATTTGATAAACTGACATCAACAGTTTGGCACCCACCATAGGGCCTTCCTTCTTCTTCGAGCAAGATGTCTGGTTCTGAGCGCCCTGGTAGGTCGGTTAATCCTATCCTAAAGAACGACGTGCAGATTACGTCACTCAAGCCAAGTTAGAGGAATCTGCTCAGCAGATCTCCCAGTCTTTCCAGCAGTAATTCGTGACGTTCACTAATGAGCTCCTCAATCGAATTCCTCCCCAACAAACTTCTTCATTAGCTGCTCTTACACTACCAACGGGTCAGCCAATAGTTCCTCCTTTCCCAGCACATGCCGCATCAGCGAGACATCACAGAGACTACATCGAGTACATGTCTCCACCGCCACGCTAGCAAGCTCACTTTGTGGATCCTCATCAGCACTATCCACAATTTGTGGAAGCAACAGAAGAGAGCCCTAGTCCTAATCGTGCTGGCCAAGAACATGTCGCTGGAGGAACATCACGAGGCCCTCGGTATTATTATTCCACTCCAGGCCCGTCAACCACCAATTTGGCATCTAGTTATGATCAGTCTTTCCGGCCAATCACCGAGGCCATTGGGGGGAACACCCCCCTCACCGACGAAATCATGAATGTCACTTGTGAGAGATTCAAGATGTCTCATGTGGAGAAGTACAATGGTGTGAAGGAGACCCGACTGAGCACGTTCAGAGCTACTATGACATAATGACTATGCTGAAACATTAGAGCCAATCATTTACAGCTGCTCTCCCATTACCTTAACGGGAAGCGTCAATTTATGGTAAAACTCGCTGGTGAAGAAGTCCATTAATAGCTTTGAGTAGCTCAACTAGAAGTTCGTTTAATGAGGATAGATAAGTTGTTCTTTATTCTAGAGAGATTGTGAGAGAGAGATTTTGTAATCTTTTATTCCTTATAATCTAGAGAATGTATTTTTCTTCACAAATTGAATTGTGTTGTGTGTTCCTACTGTTTTCTTCTCATCTATACTTTTGATAATTCCGTGATCAAAGGTGTTCGCTCGGCGACTCGTATCAAGTTAGTATCAGAGCAATCAGATCTTGTGAAGGGGTAATCCTGTGTATGGTCCTTACTCGATCACAATACAAGAAGCTAGGCAAGATCCTTATTTCTTTGGAAGAGATCCAGAAATCAAGAAAGAAGAAGATGGCGGATAATGACAACTCAGGGAGGCTTGATGCATTGGAGAAACAGATCGAAATAATCGGTTCGACTCTCACACAACTCGTCGATCTCATCCATGGAGTGAGCAAAAAAGGGGAATCTTCTTTGAAGTCTAAGAAGAACTCTGTAGAGTCCGTTGGAAGGAGTGAAAATTTAGGTTCCGATGAGGAGGTCGAGACCGTCAAGACTGCTCCACGTTAAGGGTGTAAGGGTCCTTACCAGAATCTGAAGATTGATTTCAGAGTAGAGATTCATGTTTATGATAGGAGTATTGACATCGAGAGGCTTGATGTTTGGATCTAGCGTATGGAGGCCTATTTCACTCTTTATGAATATTCGTCAAAGGAGAAGATTGTTTTTGCGACATTAAAGCTATCCGGACATGCATTGACGTGGTAGAAATCCTACTGCAAGCAGAAGAAGAAAGCGGTGTCATGGAACAAGTTCAAAGAGTTGCTAAGAAAGCAGTTCTACCCGGTGAGATTCCTTGAAGAACATTGGTATAAGTGGTACGGCTTGCGCCAAAGATTCAATCAAACCGTTCAAGAATACACGACTGAGTTTTAATAACAAGCGATGGTCCTCAACATTGCGACAGAGGAGTACTCTATTTTTATGAAGTATATGGCGGGTCTGAACGGATATATCTGGAAGGAGATGAAGCTGTTCACGGTTGAGTTAATTACAGAGGCGAGCGTGAAGGCTATTGCCATTGAAGGCAAACAGAAGAAGAGCAAGGAGACGAAGGGAGAAGTCAAGCAAGATGGAGGCGAGTCTAGTGGTTCCCAACCGAAGAAGAAAAATAAGAAAGGTGATCCAAGGAAAGCAGGACTGATTTGTAGTCATTACGAAAAGACATGACATGTTGCTGATCGATGCTGGGAGAAGTATCCTCATCTAAAACCGAAGGGGTTGAAAAAGAAGGAGGAGAAAAAGGCATACGTGATAGCACAAGGTCTAAAAAAAGTCCTAGGGATGATAGAGCCTAACAATGGTCTTAACTATATGGCAGGGAAGCAGGCTACGAAGGAGGACGAATACCCCAGAGAGCAGCTCTTTGTTCTTAAGTTACAGGTAAAGACCAGTTTGGTAGATGCCATAGTTAATCCAGGCAGCAATAAGAATTTGATATCCAAGGCTTTAGTTCAGAAGCTAGGTTTGAATACGATCAAGCATCTGAAACTCTATCCTTTAGGGTGGATTCAGAAGGAGTCGGGACTGAATGTAGTTAATCAATGTACTTTCAGATTTGCACTCCATGAGTCGTATATTAACGAGGTCACGCACGAAGTAGTTCCATTGGATGTTTGTCAGATTATACTGGGTAATCCATATTTGTGGGATAGATATATAATCTACGAAAGACGGGCTCAGAAGTACACATTCATCAAAGACGGTGAGAAGTTCATATTTCGTTTGGCGTCTCTTCTGAAGGAGACAAACTTGGTGATGGTGACACAGACGAAGATGTTAGTGAATACAAGCAAGAAGTTTGTCTCGTTGTTCATTAGTCCTTATGAGGGGCTACTGAAAGAGTATTGCATTTTGGAACAAAAGGTAACTATGACTAGATGGGAGACGAAGGAATTATTTCTGGTTGGACGTCAAGGTCAAGTTCCTAACAAGGCCAGGTGGTTCAATAAAGAAGGAGGGGCTTGAGGGTTCCCTCAGCTAAAGTTCTAACTTGAACGAGACTTCAAGTTCCTAAACGGGGAGTCATGATATGGGTGCATCTTCTTCCTTGCTTCGGGAGCTTAGCGATCCTCATGGGAGATTGAGGATAGACGATTCTCAGTGTAGCTTGAGAGTAGAAGTGTGAGCGGCGGCGGTGAAGGCGGCAAAAGTGGTCAAAAGCAGGAAAATAGCAAAACTCAAAAAAACTGGCATTTGGGCTCTGGCCGGTCAACCGCATGATTAGCGTCGGCCGACTAGAAACATGCACGCTACAGGCGAGAGTCATGTGTTCTGGCCGGTCGACCGAGATTCATCATCGGTCGACCGATAGCTCGACCAAAATCAGCATCGGTCGACCGATATCAGAAAATCCTACAGGGTTAAAAACCCTTGTTTTGGCCGATCGACCGGACCAAGCAGGTCGGTCAACTGGATTGCATTTCTTGGGTTGACCTTGACTCTGTTTGACATGTATTCCAAGTTGAGTTGGGCTTTGTTATTTATGTTTTTGTCATCCACGTTGTTTAAACTATAAATAAGGATTGTTTAGAGTTTCTAAACATCAGAGGAGAGATTCTAATCAAGAGATTAATATTTAGTGAGGATAGAGAAGTTGTTCTTTATTATAGAGAGATTGTGAGAGAGAGATTTTGTAATATTTTGTTCCTCATAATCTAGAGAATGTATTTTTCTTCGCCAATTGAATTGTTTTGTGTGTTCATGCTATTTTCTTCTCATCCACACGTTTGATAATTCCACGATCAAAGGTGCTCGCTCGGTGACTCATATCAATATCAAGAGTTTCCAAACCATGAGGTTGAAAGTTGATGATCCTAAAAGTGTGGTCGCCATGTCCGCTATCGTAGTTTACTTGGAGAGTAATGAGCTGGCTGACTCGCTCACCAAAAAATGAGTCACCAGCTACGAGTAGTTGATGGCCAAGACGCATGAATACATGGACATGGAAGATGCCTGAGCCTATAAAAAGGTGGCTAGGGAGGAAAAAATAGCATTCGCAGTAGTATCAACAATAGTAGTGACAACACCAGCAACCAGATCGGCAGCAGAGGCCGACCCCCTACCAAGAAGTTAGGCGACAAGGGGTCCCCTAGAGCCGACCCAAGATCAAACAGGGCCGACATGAGCGATCGAGGGAAGGAGACCACACAGAAACTAATCCTTTAGAGACACTCTCTCACATAAGCCCTTTACATGGTTCTAAAGGAGGGACGTCTCAATTCCCCGCATCTCGTATGAAGTCGGATCCTCGATCCTGAGGTACTCAATAATATTGTCAATATCATCGAGATCACAACCATCTTACCAATGACTACTGATTCCTCTAGAGAGACATTAAGGACTTGATACAAAGAGGATACCTAAAGAAGCTTATCTCCCAGCAAGACAGGAGAGGACCCACTCCAGGGGGAAGCGACAAGAGGTCACGCCCCAGACCGCCTTGCCCCCAGCAGCCACCCAAAACCTGACCTCCTGAGACCAGCAACAGGGGTGTCATTAACACCATCATGGTGGCCTTGTAGCAAGAGGGATGTCTAACAATGCTCGGAAGAAATACATCAAGTGAGTGTTGCAGGTCAACTTGTGCGACAAGAAGCTAAGGACGAAAGAGCCCATATCCTTTAGCGACTCGGACCTAAAAGTTGTTGAGATGCCTCATGATGATGAGATGCCTCATGATGATGTCATCATCATCTCAGCCGGGATAAACATCTTTGAGGTAAAGAGGATTATAGTCGATACATAAAATTTAACTGATATCCTATTTATTGACGCCTTCAACCAAATGGCATTGACAAGTCCAAACTGTAGCCTTGTCGGGGTCCACTCATCGGATTCATAGGCATTCACTCCTACCCGAAGGGATGATCATGTTCCACCTAATGGTCGGTGAATACCCTCATCAATTCACCATTTAGACCCAGTTCTTAGTGATGAACCTCAAGTCAGCCTACAATGTTATTTTGAGAAGCAATGTCCTCAATAACTTGTGGGCTGTTCTATCCACTTACCATCAGATGGTGAAGTTTCTAACCCCTCAAGGACTCAGAATTGCGAGATGTCAAATCCTGCTATTTGCTTTAATGAAAGAAAAAGAAGAAATGGAGACCTTGCCCATCAAGAACGCCTACCTCTAGATGGAAAAAGTACTAGAAAGAGAAAGGATGACCCCCGTCGAAGAGCTTCATGAGATACCGATCGACCAGGATGGAGTAAAGACAGTCAAGATCGGATGGAGCCTCGTCGATGAGCTCCTAATTGATTGACACACAAGCCGATCTGACAAAAGAAGAGATACCTCGGCCTCGAGAGACAGAAGGCGGCTGCTAAGGAAGTTGACCAACTCCTTAAGGCTGACTTTATCAGAGAAGTACAGTATCCAGAGTGGCTATCCAATATGGTGCTTGTGAAGAAGTCACTGGGAAGATGGAGGATGTGCATGGACTTCATTTATCTCAACAAAGCTTGCCCCAAGGATAGCTACCCCCTCCCTCCCTAGGATGGAAAAATTTGTAAATGAGAGCGCGGTCCATGAATTACTCATCTTCATGGATAATTTTTCTGGCTACAACCAGATCCTTATGGTGAGGCATGACCAAGAGAAAACCTCATTCATTACTGACCAGGGGCTATGACTAGATGGGAGACGAAGGAATTATTTCTGGTTGGACGTCAAGGTCAAGTTCCTAACAAGGCCAGGTGGTTCAATAAAGAAGGAGGGGCTTGAGGGTTCCCTCAGCTAAAGTTCTAACTTGAACGAGACTTCAAGTTCCTAAACGGGGAGTCATGATATGGGTGCATCTTCTTCCTTGCTTCGGGAGCTTAGCGATCCTCATGGGAGATTGAGGATAGACGATTCTCAGTGTAGCTTGAGAGTAGAAGTGTGAGCGGCGGCGGTGAAGGCGGCAAAAGTGGTCAAAAGCAGGAAAATAGCAAAACTCAAAAAAACTGGCATTTGGGCTCTGGCCGGTCAACCGCATGATTAGCGTCGGCCGACTAGAAACATGCACGCTACAGGCGAGAGTCATGTGTTCTGGCCGGTCGACCGAGATTCATCATCGGTCGACCGATAGCTCGACCAAAATCAGCATCGGTCGACCGATATCAGAAAATCCTACAGGGTTAAAAACCCTTGTTTTGGCCGATCGACCGGACCAAGCAGGTCGGTCAACTGGATTGCATTTCTTGGGTTGACCTTGACTCTGTTTGACATGTATTCCAAGTTGAGTTGGGCTTTGTTATTTATGTTTTTGTCATCCACGTTGTTTAAACTATAAATAAGGATTGTTTAGAGTTTCTAAACATCAGAGGAGAGATTCTAATCAAGAGATTAATATTTAGTGAGGATAGAGAAGTTGTTCTTTATTATAGAGAGATTGTGAGAGAGAGATTTTGTAATATTTTGTTCCTCATAATCTAGAGAATGTATTTTTCTTCGCCAATTGAATTGTTTTGTGTGTTCATGCTATTTTCTTCTCATCCACACGTTTGATAATTCCACGATCAAAGGTGCTCGCTCGGTGACTCATATCAATATCAAGAGTTTCCAAACCATGAGGTTGAAAGTTGATGATCCTAAAAGTGTGGTCGCCATGTCCGCTATCGTAGTTTACTTGGAGAGTAATGAGCTGGCTGACTCGCTCACCAAAAAATGAGTCACCAGCTACGAGTAGTTGATGGCCAAGACGCATGAATACATGGACATGGAAGATGCCTGAGCCTATAAAAAGGTGGCTAGGGAGGAAAAAATAGCATTCGCAGTAGTATCAACAATAGTAGTGACAACACCAGCAACCAGATCGGCAGCAGAGGCCGACCCCCTACCAAGAAGTTAGGCGACAAGGGGTCCCCTAGAGCCGACCCAAGATCAAACAGGGCCGACATGAGCGATCGAGGGAAGGAGACCACACAGAAACTAATCCTTTAGAGACACTCTCTCACATAAGCCCTTTACATGGTTCTAAAGGAGGGACGTCTCAATTCCCCGCATCTCGTATGAAGTCGGATCCTCGATCCTGAGGTACTCAATAATATTGTCAATATCATCGAGATCACAACCATCTTACCAATGACTACTGATTCCTCTAGAGAGACATTAAGGACTTGATACAAAGAGGATACCTAAAGAAGCTTATCTCCCAGCAAGACAGGAGAGGACCCACTCCAGGGGGAAGCGACAAGAGGTCACGCCCCAGACCGCCTTGCCCCCAGCAGCCACCCAAAACCTGACCTCCTGAGACCAGCAACAGGGGTGTCATTAACACCATCATGGTGGCCTTGTAGCAAGAGGGATGTCTAACAATGCTCGGAAGAAATACATCAAGTGAGTGTTGCAGGTCAACTTGTGCGACAAGAAGCTAAGGACGAAAGAGCCCATATCCTTTAGCGACTCGGACCTAAAAGTTGTTGAGATGCCTCATGATGATGAGATGCCTCATGATGATGTCATCATCATCTCAGCCGGGATAAACATCTTTGAGGTAAAGAGGATTATAGTCGATACATAAAATTTAACTGATATCCTATTTATTGACGCCTTCAACCAAATGGCATTGACAAGTCCAAACTGTAGCCTTGTCGGGGTCCACTCATCGGATTCATAGGCATTCACTCCTACCCGAAGGGATGATCATGTTCCACCTAATGGTCGGTGAATACCCTCATCAATTCACCATTTAGACCCAGTTCTTAGTGATGAACCTCAAGTCAGCCTACAATGTTATTTTGAGAAGCAATGTCCTCAATAACTTGTGGGCTGTTCTATCCACTTACCATCAGATGGTGAAGTTTCTAACCCCTCAAGGACTCAGAATTGCGAGATGTCAAATCCTGCTATTTGCTTTAATGAAAGAAAAAGAAGAAATGGAGACCTTGCCCATCAAGAACGCCTACCTCTAGATGGACCTCGTCGAGCCACAATGAGGGGATATGATCACATTCCCGTTGGAGAACGCAAATATCTTTGTTTGGGGGCTGAAAAATATGCCAGGGTTTCCCCCCGAATTAGCGAGCCATGAGCTCCTAATTGATTGACACACAAGCCGATCTGACAAAAGAAGAGATACCTCGGCCTCGAGAGACAGAAGGCGGCTGCTAAGGAAGTTGACCAACTCCTTAAGGCTGACTTTATCAGAGAAGTACAGTATCCAGAGTGGCTATCCAATATGGTGCTTGTGAAGAAGTCACTGGGAAGATGGAGGATGTGCATGGACTTCATTTATCTCAACAAAGCTTGCCCCAAGGATAGCTACCCCCTCCCTCCCTAGGATGGAAAAATTTGTAAATGAGAGCGCGGTCCATGAATTACTCATCTTCATGGATAATTTTTCTGGCTACAACCAGATCCTTATGGTGAGGCATGACCAAGAGAAAACCTCATTCATTACTGACCAGGGGACTTATTGCTATAAAGAAATACTCTTCGGTCTTAAGAATGCAGGAGCCATATATCATAAAGTAGTGAACAAGACTTTCAAGCCCTAAATCAGCTATAACGTGGAAGCCTATGTGGAGGATATCTTTGTGAAATCAAATCCGACATCATCCCACATGTCAGAACTTGAAGAGTCCTTTCGGTCCTCCGTCACTACCGCATGAAGCTCAATTCAGCAAAATGTACTTTTAGGGTGTGGTCAGGCAAACTCCTTGGGTTCATGATCACCCAAAGAGGCATTAAGATCAACATCAAAAAGATATTAGCCATAAAGCAGCTACCTAAGCCCCGCACGTTGAAGGATGTTCAGAGGCTAAATGGAAAGATAGTTGCATTGGGCTACTTCCTCTCAAAGTTGGCTGAGCGGAGCCTCTCCTTTTTCAAAACCCTCAGAGGAAGCAAAGAGCTGAAGGAAGGCAGGAGCTGGATGCATGAATGTAGTGAAGACTTCGAAGACCTTAAGAGGCACTTGAGCATGAAGCCTTTATTGAGCCAACCCAGAGAAGCGAGATTTTGTATCTCTACCTAGCCAAATCCTCTAAAGTCGTCATCTCTGTCTTAGTTCGAGAGGAAGAGAACACCCATAAGCCGATGTATTATGTCAGCTAGATCTTGAAGGGGGCTTAACTCAACTACCCTCTTATTGAGAAAGCCTCCTTCATCCTCATCATTTCAGCAAGAAGGCTTCGTCCTTATTTTCAGGCACACACAATAGCTGTGCGGATGAGCTTGCCTTTGAAGAAGGCACTGGGCAACCCCTACAACTTTAGGAAGAATGATCACATGGTCGGTCGAGCTCAGTGAATATGATGCACAGTTCAAATCAAGGACAACCATTAAAGCTCAGGTCTTGACCAACTCCCTGATTAAGTCGACCTTAATAGATGCGCAGTCATCTCCACCTCTACCACTTACCTAGGCAAAGCCTTCGACATCCCAAGTAGTGAAGACACCTGCACCTCAGACGCGTGGCATCCATGAGCATGACACATCAGAATTCTCCTCTTTGTGGTTACTAAAGGGGGACGGATCCTCTGACGAAGCAAGCAGTGGAGCGAGATGGTCCTGCGTAGTCTTGATGGGTCAATGCAGGAGCACTCCATCACTTTTAATTTCTTTGCCTCGAATAACGAGGCTGAATATGAAGTACTTTTAGCGGGTCTTCAAACTATCTTGTTAGTGGAAGCCGAGCCCCTCTACATTTTGACTGACTCCTAACTTATAGTTCACCAAGTAAATGGAGAGTATGCGGCCAAAGACTCGAGGATGGTTCTATATCTTAAGATGGTCAAAGAACTGTTGAGCAACTTCACTGACTTCAAGATCGCCCAAGTCTCCCGCACCCTCAATGCTTGACCAGACACCCTATCCAAGCTTGGATCGACTAGATCAGGGAGCAATTTAGGGCCTGTATATATAGACACCCTCAAGCGTCCCAGCATCACAACGACATCAAACCCAGTCCTGCAGATAGAGATGTTTATGGAACCTTGTTAGATGGATCCAATCATCTAGTATCTGATAGGTTGACCTTGCCAGAGAATGCTACTGAAGCCAGGAGTTTACAAAGGAATGCTCGATGATATCTTATGCTCAATAATCTACTTTATCAAATATCATACTCTAGTAATGGTGTGGGGCTCTATCTCCAGTGTTTTTGGCTAGCAGAGGCCAACTATATTCTCAAAGAGATCTATGAAAGGACTTGCAAGAATCATCCCGAGGCCAGAACTCTCGCACAAAAAGTCATTTGCCAATGGTATTATTAGCCAACTATCTTGGCCGAGTCCAAGAGACCCGTGTGATGCCCCTAAGTTCACACAAGGCTGCAGTCCAAGGTGAAACCAGAAATGTCAAACCTGCCATGCACCCACACTGTGCATAAACACGTTTCACCAATTACATCAATATCCTCTAGTGGAACCAAATAGAAGTGCATGTACAAAACAGGCAAAATAAAGGGAATAAATGTAATAGATATGAAATAGAAGAGATATCTCATATATAAAAAGAATCATGTCTCAACTATAATACATCTGATATCTAAATAATAAAAATGTCTCAACATGAATCAACTAAAAAAATTATACTAAGGCTTTGCCTTTACAATATAAAAATAAAACACTAATGTCTGGATAAAACACAAATTACAGTGGAGTCTCTACAAGTAAATATACGCGACGACGACTATGCCAGAACTCTGTCACCCTACGACTCTTCGAAACTCCGAACTACCTAAAAAGCAATTTAAAAGAAAAAGAATAATAACAAGAGCGTCAGAGCGCTAATGCAAGATCACCTCCATCCGTCCCCCAGGAAAAGGGCTGCTAGATGTAGTGGAGGCTCTATCTATTAAGCATAGTCTACCTATATTATTTTTCTCGTATCTAATGGTATTAATACCTAGAAATCTACAAGACGAGACATAGTACGTCGAGCTAAATAATCCAAATAAGGAAACCCTCATGTATATACCATATGTCTCAGACTGTAGATACCTAAATATCAAGTGTGTGTGTGTGTGTGTGTGTGTGTGTGTGTGTGTGTGTGTGTGTGTGTGTGTGTGTGTGTGTGTGTGTGTGTGTGTGTATTTAGCAGTATGACATAAACACTTTTGGTATCCACTAAAACTCAAACTATCAAATAATCATTTTATTTCAACTCTTTACAAGATTTTGATTTCATCGCATTATCATGCAACACGGACTACCATGTACGTATCCTACAACAATGTACATGGCTCATGAGTCTCATCACGATCTCAGTGCGTAACATGAGTGCAGGACGACCTAGCATATCGGTATCCTAGAAGACGGCTCATAAGCCTCATTGCACCCTCGTGCGAAACAGATTGCTAGACAAAGCATCCAAATCCGACTCAATGGCTTGTACAAATGGAATAGCGACGCATGATGCGGCATAAACATGTACCAAAAAGGTTACAAGTGCACAACCGTGTCAAGTTATAGTATTTAAGATATCGATCCCACGAGGAAGGTGTTTTGTAGGAGAAAATATGAAATCGGTTCTTATGTTGTGTGCGTGACAAGTAGGAGTGATAAGTGAATGTGATTGTGAAGAGATTGAGAGAGTGAAAATGGTGTGTAAGTAGGTGCAAAGTGTAAGTGAGAGTGGATGTGAAAAAAGAATGAGTATGATCAATAAGGTGAGAAGGAAAAATGAATACAATCAAGAAACAAATAAAAAAAAAATCAAGAATGAAGAACAAAATTCTAGAATAAAAGAAAATACAAGAAATTAAAGATGGTGGATTCAATTATAGATATGGATAATCTAAAATTGAACCCACTTCTTAGAAAAGGGTGATTCCCTAGAGGGTTCTAGCCTAAAGGCGAATCAAACAAAATAAAAATAAACAAAAAGAAAAACTAAACCCAAGAGGGTTATAGCCTCAAGGTGAATAGTATAAGAAATTAAAATCTAACTACAAAATAAATTGTAAAATCTAAACTACAAAATAAATTACAAAATCTAAACTATAAAATAAATTGCAAAAAGAAAATAAATCTACTCTATAAGTATGAAAATAAATCTAATCTATGAGCATGAAATAAATCTAAGGTAAGAGGGTTCTCGCCTCTTGGCTATTTAACAAGAAAATAAAATCTAACTACAAGCATAGAAATAAATCTAAACTAATAAGCAATAAAAAAGAAAAAGAAAAGAAATGCAAACCTTCAAATAATTCTTCATCTTCATCTTCATCTTCATCATCCAACAAAGAGAAGAAAAGAAAAATTTAAAGTGGTGAAAAAATTATTATTATTAATTGTAATAAAAGTTACAATTTTGGAAGGCCTTCTCAATTAAGAGTAGCCCTCCTCTCCAAAAGGAGTTACAAAAATTTTCACACCTCTAACCCCTCACTCTCAACCCCTATTTATAGTAAACATCAGTGAATGAGATCCCTTGGATCAAACTTGAGCCCCAAGAATGCAATTTCGGCCGTTGATGCAATCTGGATGACTTCGCATCGATACAGGCATCGATGCCCGCATCGATGCCCGCATCGATACTGGCATCGATACTCCAATAAGAATTCTAACTTCACGGTTGGCTTCGTCTCGTCGAGATAGGTGATTTTCATATATTATATGTTAAATTCTGCCTTCCTCTCGTCGAGATAGGTGATTTTCATATATTATATGTTAAATTCTGCCTTCCGGATTGGGAGATATCGTCGTTTCTTTACGGCCAACTATCTTGATACATTTTTTTTATATTTAATTTTTTTATTTTCTCCGGCTTCTACAGGCTACTCGGCTTGATTCTGGGCTTGGGCTTTTTGACTCTTTTTTGTGTTCTTCATTTAATTCATGGGTTTTTGTTAAGATAAGAGATCTTGGGCTTTATTCTTCACTAACCTGCAATTAAAGATAAAAAACAATTATTAGTGGTATGTATATTTATTCATATAAAATAGATAATGAGGGTATAAAATTGTAATAAAATATGATTATCAAATACCCCCACACCTAAACTTTTGCTAGTCCTCTAGCAAAGAAAATAAAAAGAAAATCCTAACTCACTTTCGCAGGAATCGCGGTTGTATTTAGCACATACAACAAGTCTTTAAACCCCTAGGTTACCCTAGTGAACGAGTTGTAGTCTCGTGAGGGTTTGCAGTGAATATACCCATAAAATTCGGTCAACTTACCAAATTAAAGAAGTCAGTAAATAACTAAATTCACTTGATAACTTTAGATAATCTAATTGGAGCCAGTTATCACTCAAGAAAACTTTTTTTTACATATAACTCTAAGGTATATTTTCAAGAAAATCTTCTCATTGTAGCAATACAAAACCAAGCCAAACTTAGAAATTTAATTTAAAAGTTTTGAAAAGAACATGCTAACTCGTTGTTTTAAATAATTTTCAAGTTGCTTGATTTAAAATATTTTCCAAGACCATATATACAACTATAAAACATTTATTAGTTTTTTTTATTTTTTTTTAATTTTTATTTAACTCTTTCTTCCTTGGTGATTTTTTTTCTACTTTAACGGGCTTTCTAAGTGATAATTTAATGAGTTTTGGGCCAATGGATCCCAACCCAAATGGGCTTAGGTCATTAAGTATGAAAATACTCCTTGGGCTTAATTACTCGGTCAGCTTAGGCTTTATAAGATAGAATCACCTTGAATTCAAGAGTTTTTTTTCTTTTTGGTGCCCATTTTTCGCACTCTTCTTATGTATATACATTTTGAAAAATATGTAAATCAAGACATTTTGAAAAATTATTTTCAACTCTAAGTTAGGCATGCAAAAATTTTATTATTTTAAATAAAAGTCCAAGTTAAGGCTTAAGTAAAGTATACTACTTTGAAAATCATTTCTTAGGAAATTTATTTAGAGTTATCATAAAAGGTGAACTTAAGTAAATAACCAACTAGGGATTAGAAAATTTCAAATTTATCAAATAAATCAATTATTACATAACTCTATCAATTTGGCAAGTGACGATATTTTTATAATTTTTTTAAGAAAAAGGAAAAAATGTAACTAAAAATGTAAAATAAAGAGAAAAAAAACTAATCTCACCCCCACACCTAAATTTTGCATTATCCTCAATGCAAACTCTATGATGCATAAAGTAAAGCAGATAAGAAGTGAAGCACTTACATTTGGTCGGCTGATAAAAATCTACAATTACCTTTGGTCTGAGGATGATGAAAT
Organism: Asparagus officinalis; assembly: GCF_001876935.1. Lineage (NCBI taxonomy): Eukaryota > Viridiplantae > Streptophyta > Magnoliopsida > Asparagales > Asparagaceae > Asparagus > Asparagus officinalis. The sequence continues at coordinate 74,747,296 of NC_033796.1, forward strand.
CAAAAATTTATTCTTCTGTTTCTTTTTTTTCTTTTCTCTTTTTTTTTCTTTTTTTTCTTTTTTTACAACTGAACAAGAAACTCTCAAATGAGAGAAGAATAAATTCTTTTTATTATTCTGAAATAAACAAAATAAACAATGTAGAATAAAATATTCAACATGAAGAGTTCCTGTTCTACATTGAATCCTACCTTATTGCTGAAAATTCTTCCCCGGATTTTAAACAAATTCAGAATGATATAATCAATAATGTGAATTTTCAGGCATTTTGGGGTGTTCAATCATTCTTGCAACAAGGTAAGGTAGGTATTATTGGTGTCATGCATTTTGTATTTCTTAATGAACTTAGACTCTTGTACTGTGAAGTTTTGTTTTCTAACAACCAATTCTTCTGTGAAGTTCTAAAAATTTGGTTGTTGATTATTCTCTAAGAATCTAAGTTCATCAAGAAAGAGTTCTTCAAAATTTAATTCAAAACAGCATATATTAACACAGTTTTATTATTCTCAAGGACCTGATCTGCTTCTTCTAAAAACTCTAACTCTTCATCAAAGATTTCCTCAAAACTCAAATCAGACTCTTCTTCTTCATCTTCTGATCTTTCCTGAATGTAGTTTATTTCTAGAGGCTGATTATTTGGTTGGTCCCCTGGATTAAAAATGTTGAGATCAGCAGTCAAATTTCCAAATGACAGCTTCATTTGACCAGTTCTACAGTTGATGATGTTGGCCTTCTTGTTTTGATGATGTTTAACAAACAATTTATTACTAATGTTGTTTGTCTAGTATTTGTGTTTTCCTATGTATTGTAGACAAACAACGTAGTTGGAGGATGGATGGAATAGAGCTTCAACGATCATATCCAAAGGAGGTACATTTATTCTCCTCTTCTTAGTGCATAATTCTTTTAAAAATTTAGCATAAGATGGAATTTGTTCAATTACATCTAAGAGAGGAATGTTGACCTTAACCTGCTTGAATGTCTCTAGGATTTTCTCCTCCTGAGGAGAGTGTTTCCTAGACCTGAGTCTATCTGGAAAGGGAGCAACCGGTCTAAATCTATCAAAAGCAGGCTCAGGTTCGGGTTCAGGTTCTTGGTCATCTGAGGGGAGTGATTGTTGAATAGATTCATCAGAAGGAGAAGGAGAAGGAATTTGTACAGGATCAAGAGTTTGACTTGGCGGAGTTCTCATTTGATTATCGACCTGTCTACCTGACCGAAGTGAATGGATTGCATTCACTTGAGCTTCATAGGATGAACTGCATCCTGTGTTATTAGGGTTGACCACGGGTTGACTCGGAAATTTTCCTTTCTCTCTTTCACTCACGGCACTAGCTAGTTGACCAAGCTGGGATTCTAATCTAGCTATAGCTTGAGTGTTGGAGTTGAGCATTTGTCCGGTTGATTGCATAAAGGAATTCAGAGTGCTGGACGTTTGGGTCAACATATTCGTGGTTTGAGTGGAGGCCTTAATTATGGTTTCCAAATCCCTTTCCAAGACATTAAGATGTTTATCCTGATCTGGATTGTGAGGAGTTTGAATTACAGCTTGATGAAGAGGAGACTGACTTTGATACGGTAGATTGGGTTGTTGAAATTGTGGATTAAAAGGAAATGTGTTTCCCCTAGGAAATTGTTGGGTCGAAGCGGGAGTGAAGTTTTGAGTTTCGGGAGAATTTCCTTGATTCCATGCAAAGTTGGGATGATTTCTCCAACCTGTATTGTAGGTTGGAGAAAATGGATCATTTCTAGGGTGCTGGAATGCAGCGTTCATCTGTTCTAATAAATGGTTGTTTCCTAGGAGAGGACATTTCTCTGAAACGTGGGTAGGAGACTGACAATTATAGCATCCTGGGGCAGAAACATGATTGATTTGAGCTGGAGCTCGTTCCTTAATTTCTATTCTAACCTCCACAGAATTGTCATCATCTTTGCTTCAGAAGCAATGTTTGACTCTAAGGAAAGACCACTAGACTTAGAATGGGGAACTGATGAAACCCTATCATCACAGTGTTCCCATTGCATTGTTTTCTCGGATAGACTCTCTAGAAATTCCCAAGCTTCGTCGGCGTTTTTCCTCATGAAATCCTCGTGGCACATTGATTCTAAGGAAGTTTTTGCAGAGTAATCTAATCCCTCATAAATTATTTGGCACAATCGCCATTTTTCTAAGCCGTGATGAGGACATTGGATGAGAAGATCTTTAAATTGGTCAAAATACTTCCAAAAAGGTTCACCCGGGATAATTTTAAAATTCATGATGCTGTTTCTTAGCTTCACCGTTTTATGGATAGGAAAAAATTTCTTAAGAAAAACGGTGATAAATTCCTCCCAAGTAGTGATGGAATTTACGGGTAAGCTATACAGCCATTTTTTTGCTTTGTCTTTGAGAGCAAATGGAATAAATCTGAGTTTGATCGCATCTTCTGTTAATTTTCTCATTTTAATCATAATACACACTTCCTCAAATTCCGAGATAAAAATATATGCATCTTCTGTTTTATTTCCAAGGAATTTGGGAAGCATGTTTATGTAATGCGGTCTAAGCTCAAAATTTATTCCATTTGTTTCGGAGAGCCTAATACAAGAGGGGATTGCATTCCTAATGGGATAGCACATATCTTGAAGAACGGGTGGATTAGGATGATCCATTTCTATGATTGGTTCAAAACAAATTAAACGATGTGTATTATCCCTAATCCACTGTTGCATACACCAACTATTTCTTTTTATACTTTTTTTTATATAGAAAGAAAGAAAATTAGTTTTTTTTATGAGAAGAAAGAGATAAAGAAAAATCCTAACTAAAACAAATCAAAACAATTACTTTTTAATCACTCTAATTCTAGGGTTTAGCCTAACTCACTAGACCAGCTCCTAACCAAAACTCCTACAGTGAAAAGATTAAAGTTTTACCCAGGTAGTTAGCCAGGTAAGGATAGTACTAGAGGGTGATCAGAGATCAATTAAGTACCTCGTTCCTTGCGGAGCGCTTTGCGCAACGCCTAAACCTTGCCTTAGACACCAACTATTCTGAGAAAACTTAAACCGGTTCACTTAAGGATTTCTTGTTCCTTATTGAGCTCGAATCCTTAGGGCCAACGTCTAATGAGTTTTATTAGGTTTGGATGGTGTAGTGAGGAATTAGTGATTTTTGGGCTAAGGAAAGGGTGATGAAATCCCTCACCTTATCTTGATTATGGGGTTTTGCCCTTAAAAATATTTTTAAGTGTGTTCCAAATCAAGATGCTCAAATCACTTGGTGAATTCCTACTAATAATATGAAATGCAACCCTATGAATTAAAAGCAACTAAAAAGGATGGAAAAAAAAAATCTTTTTTTTAATTAGGGTTAACAATCAAACAAATGAGAAGGGGGAAATTATTTGAATTTATTATCTTGTTAGTAAATGTCAAAGTGAAAGATGGATTTTATTATGGTCAACAAAAATAAAATTTTTTTTTCAAAAAATCCTAATTGTCTCTAATTGTGAAGCTAACTAAAAGGGGTGGAATTGAAAACACAAGAAAGAAGACTTACCCGGAAGCAAATCTTCAAATCCTAGTTCTCCAATCCGCGATCTTCAAGCTCCAAAAATCCTAGTTCTCCAATCCGCGATCTTCAAGCTCCAAGCGTTTCCTTCACAATAAACACACAAGTTAAAGAACCAAAATAATTAAAACCTACTTAAGCACCCTGATGCGGCATAAACATGTACCAAAAAGGTTGCAAGTGCACAACCATGTCAAGTTATAGTATTTAAGATATCGATCCCACGAGAAAGGTGTTTTGTAGGAGAAAATATGAAATCGGTTCTTATGTTGTGTGCGTGACAAGTAGGAGTGATAAGTGAATGTGATTGTGAAGAGATTGAGAGAGCGAAAATGGTGTGTAAGTAGGTGCAAAGTATAAGTGAGAGTGGATGTGAAAAAAGAATGAGTATGATCAATAAGGTGAGAAGGAAAAATGAATACAATCAAGAAACAAATAAAAAAATAAGAATGAAGAACAAAATTCTAGAATAAAAGAAAATGCAAGAAATTAAAGATGGTGGATTCAATTATAGATATAGATAATCTAAAATTGAACCAACTTCTTAGAAAATGGTGATTCCCTAGAGGGTTTTAGCCTAAAGGCGAATCAAATAAAATAAAAATAAACAAAAAGAAAAACTAAACCCAAGAGGGTTTTAGTCTCAAGGTGAATAGTGCAAGAAATTAAAATCTAACTACAAAATAAATTACAAAATCTAAACTATAAAATAAATTGCAAAAAGAAAATAAATCTACTCTATAAGCATAAAAATAAATCTAATCTATGAGCATGAAATAAATCTAAGGCAAGAGGGTTCTAGTCTCTTGGCTATTTAACAAGAAAATAAAATCTAACCACAAGCATAAAAATAAATCTAAACTAATAAACAATAAAAGAGAAAAAGAAAAGAAATACAAACCTTTAAATAATTCTTCATCTTCATCTTCATCTTCATCATCCAACAAAGAGAAGAAGAGAAAAATTTAAAGTGGTGAAAAAATTATTATTATTAATTGTAACAAAAGTTACAATTTTGGAAGGCCTTTTCAATTAAGAGTAGCCCTCCTCTCCAAAAAGAGTTACAAAAATTTTCACACCTCTAACCCCTCACTCTCAACCCATATTTATAGTAAACATCAGTGAATGAGAGCCCTTGTATCAAACTTGAGCCCCAAGAATGCAATTTCGGCCGTTGATGCAATCTGGATGACTTCGCATCGATACAGGCATCGATGCCCGCATCGATGCCTGCATCGATGCTGGCATCGATGCTCCAATAAGAATTCTGACTTCACAGTTGGCTTCGTCTCGTTGAGATAGGCGATTTTCATATATTATATGTTAAATTCTGCCTTCCGGATTGGGAGATATCGTCGTTTCTTTGCAGCCAACTATCTTGATACATTTTTTTTTTCATATTTAATTTTTTTATTTTCTCCGGCTTCTACAGGCTACTCGGCTTGATTCTGGGCTTGGGCTTTTTGACTCTTTCTTGTGTTCTTCATTTAATTCATGGGTTTTTGTTGAGATAAGAGATCTTGGGCTTTATTCTTCACTAACCTGGAATTAAAGATAAAAAACAATTATTAGTGGTATATTTATTCATTAAAAATAGATAATGAGAGCATAAAATTGTAATAAAATATGATTATCAATGCACTACTTCATATAGTACTGAGCTGAGCTCATCAATGATATCCATCACATGTGTATAAACTGTATAAATCTGGCATATTGACGCACTATCTCATATAGTACTGAGCCGAGCCTATTAACAATATCCGACGTGTATAAACTGTATAAATCTGGCATATTAATGTACTATCTCATATAGCACTGAGATGAGACCATTAACGATATTCGACATGTGTATAAACTGTATAAATCTGGCATATCGACATACTATCTCATATAGTACTGAGCTAAGCCCATTAACGATATCCGACATGTGTATAAACTGTATAAATTTGACATATCGACGCACTATCTCATATAGTACTGAGTTGAGCCCATTAACGATATCCGACATGTGTATAAATTGTATAAATCTAGCATATTGATGCACTCTCTCATATAGTACTAAGTTAAGCCTATTAATAATATCCGACATATATATAAACTATATAAATTTGGCATATCGATGAACTATCTCATATAGTACTAAGCTGAGCCCATTAACGATATCTGACATGTGTATGAATGATATCTAATTTCGAATATGATCAAATCAAAACTCACCATAATTCCCTTAGGATTCTTAAATATATAACACAATATATTTATGACTATACATGTAACATCAAGCGGCTCAAAATTCCACAAACGCGTCTCAAAATGGCGCAACACAGCTCCACAAAAACGAGCAGGAAAAACAGTCAGGATTTCTGTTAGTAAAACAAGCATATCTTTCTCTAGGAAAACTATTTTTTAAAATAGTTTTCTATTTTAAAAACTAGGTTCAGACATCTTTTAATTGACATAAGTTTGGTTCAGTTTAGAGTTTATTTGTTATCCTATATCTCTAGTTAAATATTATACATGTGCAACAGCTTTTTTGCAGGACATGTTGTTAGTAAAAAGAATATATCTTTCTTTATACAAACTCTTTTTAAGAATAGCTTTCTATTTTAGAAACTAGATATATCTAACTTTCATTTGGAACTAGTTTGCTTAAATGTGGAGTTTATTTGCTATCGTAAAATCTCAGGTAAAGATTATATAAGTGCTGCAGTTTTCTGCAGAAAATATATATTTAGTACATCTCTTAAATTTCTCATATATAAACAAAATTATGAATAACCCTAATGATCATGATCATGATACTATTATAAACAGCAAAAAAAAAATTACTAATCTAGTATTGGTTTAAGTTTCAACATCAAAAGAAAAATAAAATAAAATAATCTGATTTTTAACATCACAAGTTAAGATTCAAACATGAAAACACATATTAAACATCTAATCTAGTTATTTAACTATGGGGATGAGTTTGGATGAAGATAATCTTACCTCAAATATCATTCTAAGACTTTGAAATAAACAACAAGTAATCCACAAGCACAAACAACCCGTTCCCCCTTGTCACACGTCGAAGATCTCGCCCTCGTGTCGGTTTCGTGCTTCACAAAGCTCTCAAACAAATTCATAAGAAAAAGATCTAGGGTTTTTGAGAGGAGAGGATGACTGTTAAGGTTCATAGATATGATAAAATAGAGAAATTTTTATGAAAAACACAGGTATTTATAGAGGCAAACTCTAAACAAAACTGTTTGACCCGAACCAGGAAACCTAGTCTGACTAGGAAAATAACCTTCGGTAATTTGGTCTTAACTTTCAAGTCCGACTTCAGAATGAGGTGATATAAGATTTGCTGGAAAGATCTTGAAGAGATATACAACTTTTTTCTTTTAAGTTTTTATAGATTCCAACTGTTTCGGTGTGTAAAATACATATACCTTTAACTGGTTGGTTTTCCCAGATTCAGGCCCATGCACTTGTGCATGACATCAATTCTATATTCACATATATACATTGAATTGATCTCAAATCAATTCCTAGCATACTCAAATATTAATAAGTATTAATTTTTCATAATGTAATATATTTATTATTATTTATTACAAAATATTCAAAATTTTAGGGTTTTACATTCTTCCCCCTTAAAGAATTTCGTCCCTGAAATTTCGCAAACATATCTTAGAGATTAATAATACATTACCATAAATCTTTAGATATAAAATATTATAATATCTATACTTAACGATCTAGAATGAGAATATTTATACTTAACCCCTAACTAAACAAAACTTGACGTCGAGCGAAAAATCAAATAAGGAACCCCTCATATATATACCATATGTTCCGAATAATTAGGAGCTAAGTACTAATACCATCATTCTAGTGTTAAGTATAGATATGAGCGTATTGATAATCATAAATGTAGATAAATCATATCCAAACAATTTACTTACTCAAATAGGTGCAAGTAAATAGGTGCAAGTCGTCACGATGCATATCCTGATCGCGCCCTAAGAAACTTCCTTAGCTCCTTTCCGATTCCATTGAACTTTAACTAAAGATATCACTTTGTTTCTAAGTCTCTTATCCTCCTTGGTAAGAGTACACATAGGAATTGCAATAGTAGTCATATCATCAAGAATCTCAACCTCTGGCATGTCTAACATTCGCTGCTGCTCCTCGTCACGTAGATGCTTCTTAAGTATCGAAACATGGAAGACGTTGTGTATACTCGACATCGATATTGGAAGATCTAGCCGATATAAAATGGCTGTAAAGCGCTCCACTCTCCTGAATGCACCAATATACATCAGGGAAAGCTTCCCCTGTCTACCAAATCGCTGAACTCCCTTCATTGGCGATATTTTCAACAATACATAGTCTCCAACCTAGAACTCCAATGGTCGTCGTTTCTGATCTGCATAACTCTTCTGACGACTCTACGCTACAAAATGTACTCCTGAATTATTGCTACTTTTCGATAGTCTGTCTCACTAGTTTTGGTCTAAGCAATATGTTGTCCTCTGGTTCTGCCCAGCAATTAGGCAATCTACAAGGCCTCCCGTACAATGCCTCATACGGTGCCATACCAATTGTAACTTGGTAACTGTTGTTATAAGCGAATTCAATCAATGGGATGTGATCCTCCTAACTACCTTGGAAATCTATAACATAAGCACACAACATATCATCCAACCCTTGGTTGACTCTCTCCATTTGTCCATCTATCTGCGGGTGAAAACCACAAGAATACGATAACTGGCTACCGGAAGAATTCTGGAAGCTCCTCTAAAAGTGCAAAGTGAAAACTGAGCCTCAGTCTGATACAATCGTCTCTGGAACTCTATGTAATCTCACTTTCTCCTGGATGAATATTCTCGCATAAGTCTCCATCGTATTGTTCGCGGGGAAAACTGTTGTCTTTTTCATTGAAATAATTGTCATCTTGGGTTACAAAGATCCGGTCTTTTATAGATCCGGTTACAACTAAATCAAAAAAAAAAAAAATTACAACTTTCCTTCTGTGAACAAATCACGAGCTCCTGTTTTGCGGTAGCTCGCTTGTGTGGGTTCTTTGCCCACGCCGGGGTTAATCCGTGGACCACCGCGCGATCTAGATCCGGTCGGATCTACACGATTATACGGGTATTATTCCACGAAGGGAATAATAGCCGGGAGGGATTAGTCCACCAAGGGAATAATCGCTCGGATCTCGAGATCTAAGACCAAGCTTAGATCTGGAGTGTGGTCTCGTGTAGATCTCAGATCTGTTCTTTCTTCCTCTCGAAATCCTGCCTAGCCACCTTGAGGTGGCTCGGCCACCGAGCCACCTCAAGGTGGCTCGGCTGAGGCCGAGCCACCTTGGGGTGGCTCGGCTTTGGCCGAGCCCCCGCGGGCGGTGTTTTCCGACTTTTTCGAGTCGTTTTCCGTTGTTTCCGGTTCTGTCCGTGATTCGGTTGATTGAGACTCTGATTGGTTGATCTGATTTGGCAGTAAGTTGGATTCCTGATTTGGCAGTAAATCCGCTTCTGAGTTCGAGTCCGAAATTGATCTTGATTCGATCGTGATTCGTCCGAGTCCGCTCTCGGTTGGATGACTCGTTGATTCCTCAACTCATTAGCTTGATTCTGCACGCGGGTGGATGCATTCCGTCGCTTCTGTGCGATTCGTCGATCTCGTCGCCTCGTTGGTTCGTCGGTTTGTGCCGAGCTATGCTAGGGGACCTATAAGCAATTTTATATGCCTACAGATACCCCCTCCAAAGTATTTCAGTCTCGTTCTTTTATAGAAGAGTCTGGAATACTTTGGATATGATTGCCCCCACCTTTAGTCGGTGTAATGGGATCTTGGAATGATTCCCGTTCTTGACTCCTTCAATTCTCCAGGCTTTTCGGTGCTTTGTCGAAAGTCTGTAAGAGTTCCGGTGCTGCATTTATTGTCTGACCGTTTGTCGGAATTTTGAACTTTGAAGTCGATTCCTGATTTCTAATTTTTAGCTGACCATCGATTGTGGCGTCGAGTCTTTATGTACAACGCGTTGTCCGGCGTAGTGTGGTTGAGTTATCCTTAAGAATATTTATAAACAATATTCTCCAGGAACTTCTCAAACCAAAAATAGGGAATAGTTTATACTCATATACCTTATTGGAGTATTAAGAAGCAGTTTATACTCGTTTACTTTTCGGAGTGTTTTCTGTGCCCAAATGAGCTGAACCGGCTTAAAATGAGCCAAAAAAGGCAGTATTTGGGTTCAAAATCTCTCCGACCCTTCCAAATATATGGTAGAGGGGTTAAATAGGTGAAGGAATGAACCGTAGGTTGATCAAAAGTCGTTCCAATGTTTAATTCAGCTCCAATCGTATACTTTTCGGAGTGTTTTTGTGCCTAAATGAGCTGAACCGGCTTAAAATGAGCCAAAAAAGGCAGTAAATCGGCTCAAAAAATCCTCCGACTCTTCCGAACAAATGGGAGAGGAGTTGAGTGAATGATGGACTGAACCGTCGCTCGATTTGAAGTTATTTCGATGCTCGGTTCGGCTTCAATTTGGATTTTGGTTCGAACTGGGTCCGGTCCGGTTCGGTTCGGTTTGGTTCAACCCGGTTCACCCTATAAAAAGGGGTCTTTTTTCTTTTTCTTTTCCTCCACCTAGGGCCGGCCCCCCTCTTGCCTCCTTTTTTGCTTTTCTCTTCCCTCGAGTGTCCGATCTCCTTAAAAACTTGATATTCGTCTTAGATCTAGTACTCCTTTTGATCCTTGACTGAAAAATCCTTCGAAACTTCCATTTTTGGAATTTCTCTCAGGCCCCTCGAGCGTGTGGTTCGAGCACTTTCAAGATCTAATTTTTGTCGGATCCTCGAGCCTTTCCTCAGGTATATTATTCATAAATTCAGCATTTTTTATGCTTAATTTAATTTATGAACTTGTGTGGTTGCATGCGAGGGTTAGGATTATGATTCGTCGCCTCGAGCTTATCTTTCAGGGGGTAAAAATGTGATTTTTATTTCTAGATCTGACCTCTTGAATTCTTTTTGTAGGCCATTATGTCGCGAGTATCGAGAGGTCGTTTTCCTGCTGCATCGGTTGATGGCGCGCCTCCCTCATATGCTGGTGAGCAATTTTTTGACCTTTTTCGAAAATTTACAAATTAGTCCTCTTTTTTCTGGATATTTGCAAATTGGTCCATTTTACCCCCCGTTGTTCTCCTTGGTGAGGCAACCGGGAAAGGCCTTGGTTCTCCTTGGTGAGGATCGACGCTTTATGGAAATTTTGCAAATTAACCCTCTTTTTCTGAGAATTTGCAAATTAGTCCTTTTACCCCATTTTGCTCTCCTTGGTGAGGCGATCGGGAAAAGCCTTGATTCTCCTTGGTGAGGATCGACGCTTTAAAGATGGGTTTTGCTTGGTCAAAACCACATCTCATAATAAAGGGGGCGTTTTGACGCTGCATTGTGCTTTATAAGGCAGGGATATATTGTCGATATACCCTATCTTATAAATGCGCAATGTGGCCAAATCGTCTCGCCCTTTATAAGGCAATGACTCTATCTTACCAATTTGTAAGATGAATTCAATTTCCTTTTATATCTGAAACTAACAAACACTTAACTGCTTGTTTTCAGTGGAATATCCTTCCGGAGCTTTTTCATCGCATGCGGTGAATGGACGTCGTGATGAGTATTATTCAACATCTGATGACTTTTCGCCCATTCCGCTCACCTCCCAGTTTGCTCCGGGCACGTCGTTGGAAGTTGTCCAAGTGGTGAGGGAAGGTGGCCATCAAGCTCTTCGCCAGCTGATCACAGATGCGCCTCTCGTGCAGGATGCCAGTTCCGTTCAGTCTCTTAGGAAGACTGACTTCTTGTTTGGAGACTCTACCAGGGATCCCGATGCAGTATTTATTGAGGCTGAGCAGTGGCTTTACCAGACTGGCAGTCGTTATATGTATTTGCCGAAGATTCCTCGACACCGTTCTTTGACTGAGCTCAGGCGCCAAGCTGTGAAGCGGGAGATGTCGTGGAGTTTGACAAAGGAACATGAGAGCGTTCACTGCGGCTATATTACTCATCAGGCAGTTCCTGGTTCGAGTCGAGATCACATTGTTGGACTACATCCTGGAGTACTGGGGCTAGATACTCCGCCTCGCAATGAGTTCCTCACCACTGCTTCTACTTTGAGGAATCGCCTCGCTATCTTAGGACGGGAGATGCCTGCACCGCGCCACAGATTCTATGGTTGGGTCCATTCTTTGGACAGGTTTTGGTGGGCTCGTATGACGAAGTATGTCTTGAGCCGATGGAGCGAGGAGTTACATGCTTGCGGTCTTTATGCAGCCATTCGGGCCACTATGCATGGCTTGCCTACAAGCGCGAAGCATTTCTTTGCCCTATGCGAGCTTTACAATCCAGATTCCAACACTTTTCTGACCAGGCACGGAGAGTTGGGCTTGGCTCTACATGAGATGCACAAGATTTCTGGTTTGCCCATGGGACAGATGTTATACCAGGAGTACTTTCCCTCCAACCATGAGTTGAGTCAGCTGAAGGATCGCGTGCCCGACCGCTACGAGACCTTATGGGATCTCACTTGTCACTACCACATTGCTTTGGCGCAGTCTAAGCCCCTAGCGAAGAGGACCAAAGCAAATGTGAGCCTGAAGCAGTTCGCATCATACTTGTTCAGGAATCTGGAGAGCCATTCTGGCCAATCTATTTGTGAACTGGCACCGCTGACTCCTTCAGAGGTTAATGAGCTGCTGAATAAGACTAACGCCCAATCCTATACCATTAGCAGTTCCGAGAGCGGCTTTCCTGCAGGGACTAAATTCAGATCGTTCTTATATCATGCGACCACACCGATTCGTCCGATGACTCTCCTTGCCGGTTATCTCGCCATCTGGTTGAAGAAATGTGTGGTCCCGTATCAGTCTGGTGACGCTCTGCCACTGGAAGTGCTCTATCCTGCAGTTCAGCTTGCCTACAAGAAGGAACTTTCGCTTCTTCCGGTGATGGTTGCTAACATTCATCGAGGGCTTCGGCAGATTTCTGGTGCTTTTACACGGAGAGATGATGATAAACCGACTCAGATTCCTACCATTAAGGTAGAGCTCCCGTATATTTATTTGATGGCTTGGTTCGTTCTTCATCGTTCCGACGTGATGTCAATACCGAATGCCATAGATCAGTCTGTCCCCTTTCTACAGTTGCTTGAGGGCTCGGCCTTGGCCGAGCCACCTTGAGGTGGCTCGGCCACCGAGCCACCTCAAGGTGGCTCGGCTAAGGCCGAGCCGCCTTGAGGTGGCTCGGCTTTGGCCGAGCCCCCGCGGGCGGTGTTTTCCGACTTTTTCGAGTCGTTTTCCGTTGTTTCCGGTTCTGTCCGTGATTCGGTTGATTGAGACTCTGATTGGTTGATCTGATTTGGCAGTAAGTTGGATTCCTGATTTGGCAGTAAATCCGCTTCTGAGTTCGAGTCCGAAATTGATCTTGATTCGATCGTGATTCGTCCGAGTTTCCCCTTGGTTGGATGGCTCGTTGATTCCTCAACTCATTAGCTTGATTCTGCACGCGGGTGGATGCATTCCGTCGCTTCTGTGCGATTCGTCGATCTCGTCGCCTCGTTGGTTCGTCGGTTTGTGCCGAGCTATGCTAGGGGACCTATAAGCAATTTTATATGCCTACAGATACCCCCTCCAAAGTATTTCAGTCTCGTTCTTTTATAGAAGAGTCTGGGATACTTTGGATATGATTGTCCCTACCTTCAGTCGGTATAACGGGACCTCGGAATGGCTTCTGTTCTTGACTCCTTCAATTCTCCAGGCTTTTCGGTGCTTTGTCGAAAGTCTGTAAGAGTTCCGGTGCTGCATTTATTGTCTGACCGTTTGTCGGAATTTTCTGAACTTGAAGTCGATTCCTTTGAGCTGACCATTGATTGTGGCGTCGAGTCTTTATGCACAACGCGTTGTCCGGCGTAGTGTGGTTGAGTTATCCTTAAGAATATTTATAAACAATATTCTCCAGGAACTTCTCAAACCAAAAATAGGGAATAGTTTATACTCATATACCTTATTGGAGTATTAAGAAGCAGTTTATACTCGTATACTTTTCGGAGTGTTTTTGTGCCTAAATGAGCTGAACCGGCTTAAAATGAGCCAAAAAAGGCAGTAAATCGGCTCAAAAAATCCTCCAACTCCTCCGAACAAATGGGAGAGGGGTGAGTGAATGATGGACTGAACCGTCGCTCGATTTGAAGTCGTTTCGATGCTCGGTTCGGCTTCAATTTGGATTTTGGTTCGAACTGGGTCCGGTCCGGTTCGGTTCGGTTTGGTTCAACCCGGTCCACCTTATATAAAGGGGGTCTTTTTCTTTTCTTTTTTCTTTACCCTAGGGCCGGCCCCCCCCTTTTTGCCTCCTTTTTGAATTTCTCTTCCCTCGAGCCTCCGTTCTCCCTCAAAACTCGATCTTCGTCTTAGATTCATCCTTCCTTTTGATCCTTGACTGAGAAATCCCTCGAAACTTCCATATTTAGACTTTCCTTCGAGCCCCTCGAGCGCGTGGTTCGAGCACTTCCAAGATCTAATTTTTGTCGGATCCTCGAGCTTCCCCTCAGGTATATCTCCATAATCTTGATCTATTTCATGTTTGATCTAGTGTATGGAATAGCGGGATCGCATATAAGGGTTGAGGGAGTGATTTGATGCCTCAAGCTCGCCTTTTTAGGGGATAAAAAAGTGATTTTTATTTCTAGATCTGACCTCTTGAATTCTTTTTCTGTAGGCCATTATGTCGCGAGTATCGAGAGGTCGTTTTCCTGCTGCATCGGTTGATGGCGCGCCTCCCTCATATGCTGGTGAGCAATTTTTTGACCTTTTTCGAAAATTTACAAATTAGTCCTCTTTTTTCTGGATATTTGCAAATTAGTCCATTTTACCCCCCGTTGTTCTCCTTGGTGAGGCAACCGGGAAAGGCCTTGGTTCTCCTTGGTGAGGATCGACGCTTTATGGAAATTTTGCAAATTAACCCTCTTCTTCTGAGAATTTTGCAATTTAGTCCTTTTACCCTATTTTGCTCTCCTTGGTGAGGCGATCGGGAAAAGCCTTGATTCTCCTTGGTGAGGATCGACGCTTTAAAGATGGGTTTTGCTTGGTCAAAACCACATCTCATAATAAAGGGGGCGTTTTGACGCTGCATTGTGCTTTATAAGGCAGGGATATATTGTCGATATACCCTATCTTATAAATGCGCAATGTGGCCAAATCGTCTCGCCCTTTATAAGGCAATGACTCTATCTTACCAATTTGTAAGATGAATTCAATTTCCTTTTATATCTGAAATTAACAAACACTTAACTGCTTGTTTTCAGTGGAATATCCTTCCGGAGCTTTTTCATCGCATGCGGTGAATGGACGTCGTGATGAGTATTATTCCACATCTGATGACTTTTCGCCCATTCCGTTCACCTCCCAGTTTGCTCCGGGCACGTCGTTGGAAGTTGTCCAAGTGGTGAGGGAAGGTGGCCATCAAGCTCTTCGCCAGCTGATCACAGATGCGCCTCTCGTGCAGGATGCCAGTTCCGTTCAGTCTCTTAGGAAGACTGACTTCTTGTTTGGAGACTCTACCAGGGATCCCGATGCAGTATTTATTGAGGCTGAGCAGTGGCTTTACCAGACTGGCAGTCGTTATATGTATTTGCCGAAGATTCCTCGACACCGTTCTTTGACTGAGCTCAGGCGCCAAGCTGTGAAGCGGGAGATGTCGTGGAGTTTGACAAAGGAACATGAGAGCGTTCACTGCGGCTATATTACTCATCAGGCAGTTCCTGGTTCGAGTCGAGATCACATTGTTGGACTACATCCTGGAGTACTGGGGCTAGATACTCCGCCTCGTAACGAGTTCCTCGCCACTGCTTCTACTTTGAGGAATCGCCTCGCTATCTTAGGACGGGAGATGCCTGCACCGCGCCACAGATTCTATGGTTGGGTCCATTCTTTGGACAGGTTTTGGTGGGCTCGTATGACGAAGTATGTCTTGAGCCGATGGAGCGAGGAGTTACATGCTTGCGGCCTTTATGCAGCCATTCGGGCCACCATGCATGGCTTGCCTACAAGCGCGAAGCATTTCTTTGCCCTATGCGAGCTTTATAATCCAGATTCCAACACTTTTCTGACCAGGCACGGAGAGTTGGGCTTGGCTCTACATGAGATGCACAAGATTTCTGGTTTGCCCATGGGACAGATGTTATACCAGGAGTACTTTCCCTCCAACCATGAGTTGAGTCAGCTGAAGGATCGCATGCCCGACCGCTACGAGACCTTATGGGACCTCACTTGTCATTATCACATTGCTTTGGCGCAGTCTAAGCCCCTAGCGAAGAGGACCAAAGCAAATGTGAGCCTGAAGCAGTTCGCATCATATTTGTTCAGGAATCTGGAGAGCCATTCTGGCCAATCTATTTGTGAACTGGCACCGCTGACTCCTTCAGAGGTTAATGAGCTGCTGAAGAAGACTAACGCCCAATCCTATACCATTAGCAGTCCTGAGAGTGGCTTTCCTGCAGGGACTAAATTCAGATCGTTCTTATATCATGCGACCGCACCGATTCGTCCGATGACTCTCCTTGCCGGTTATCTCGCCATCTGGTTGAAGAAATGTGTGGTCCCGTATCAGTCTGGTGACGCTCTGCCACTGGAAGTGCTCTATCCTGCAGTTCAGCTTGCCTACAAGAAGGAACTTTCGCTTCTTCCGGTGATGGTTGCTAACATTCATCGAGGGCTTCGGCAGATTTCTGGTGCTTTTACACGGAGAGATGATGATAAACCGACTCAGATTCCTACCATTAAGGTGGAGCTTCCGTATATTTATTTGATGGCTTGGTTCGTCCTTCATCGTTCCGATGTGATGTCGGTACCGAATGCCATAGACCAGTCTGTTCCCTTTCTACAGCTGCTTGAGAATGGCGAGTGGGAGGGCCGAGGATTCCCCGATATCAGGCGTCAGCTACAAGTCCACAAGTGCTGGGCATTCTCCACTTGCTTTCCACAGTTCTCCAGCCGGTACGGCGAGTGTTTGATTGATGAGGAGAAGCCGAGGGAGTATAGGACTTATTTGGATATGGGCTGCTTTAATTGGCTAGTGAACATTAGGCCGGGTTACCTGACTTTCCGGGTGGGGAATCAGTGTTTTATAGAGCCGTATCTACCTTGCCGATTCGCCCGCCAGTTCGGTTATGACCAGCTTTATGTTGGGAACCCGCGCCAGCAGCTTCGGGCTCATGGAGGTCTGGTGGACGGTCTTCGTGCATGGTTGTGGACCGTGACTGGCTGCACTGGTGCTAGGTTCAGTCTCCCAGGTACTGAGCGGCAGTTGAACCTCACTTTCTTGAGCTGCAAGTGGTTGCTAGCAGCTAATAAGACTGTCCATGTGAAGCCTATCGAAGAGTTGGTGGCCGAAGAAGCCTCTCAGCTTGATTCTCGTGTTATCCAGGACGGTGCTCGATCACAGAGGGCGCGGGGCAAAAACCGCCGCATCGATGCAGAAGGTCACAGGGCCTTTAGTTCTGCTGGAGAGGCTTCAGGCGGAGATCCCGAAGATTACGAGGCAGATTTGGAGCAAGGTTAGTCACCTATCTTTCTTTTTCTCTGCATTTCCAAATTGCTATTCCTGACCACTATTCGATATTTCAGGGACAGCGACCAACAGTGACGACGAATTCTGTCCTTTTACCTGGGCAAAACCTTCGATTGCTGTCCGTGCTGATAGGCGGAAAAGATTAGCCCACAAGCCGCATGCAAATTCACGAGC
>NC_033796.1:74765641-74773639 GCF_001876935.1 Asparagus officinalis
GAAACTCTAAATATGGAAGTTTCGAGGGATTTCTCAGTCAAAGATCCGAAGGAAGGTTAGATCTAAGACGAATATCAAATTTTTAGAGAGATCGGATGCTTGAGGGAAGAGAAATCAAGAAAATGGAACAAGGGGGGGGCCGGCCCTAGAAAGAGAAGAAGAAAAAAAGAAAAAAATGAAGAAAAAACCCTCTTTTATAGCCTTGAACCAGATCTGGCTGAACCAGACCAGACCAGGGTTGAACCAGACCAAGCCAAATTGAGCCAGAATGAGCCAGAATGAGCCAAATTGAGTCAGATTGAGCCTGGCTGGACCAGACCAGATCAGAATGAGCCAAATTGAGCCAGATTGAACCAGAATGAGCCAGTTTGAGCCAAATTGAACCAGTTTGAACCAAATTTGAACCAGAATTCAAATTGGAGCTGAATTAAACATTGGAACGACTTTTGATCAACCTACGGTTCATGCCTTCACCTATTTAACCCCTCTACCATATATTTGGAAGGGTCGGAGAGATTTTGAACCCAAATACTGCCTTTTTTGGCACATTTTTTGGGCCGGTTCAGATTATTCGAACCTAAAGAACACTCCGAAAAGTATACGAGTATAAACTGCTTCTTAATACTCCAATAAGGTATATGAGTATAAACTATTCCCTATTTTTGGTTTAGAAGGTCCTGGAGAATATTGTTTATAAATATTGTTAAGGATAACTCAACTACACTACGCCGGACAACGCGTTGTGCATAAAGACTCGACGCCACAATCAATGGTCAGCTAAAAGGAATCGACTTCAAGTTCAAAAAATTCCGACAAACGGTCAGACAATAAATGCAGCACCGGAACTCTTACAGACTTTCGACAAAGCACCGAAAAGCCTGGAGAATTGAAGGAGTCAAGAACAGAAGCCATTCCGAGGTCCCGTTATACCGACTGAAGGTAGGGACAATCATATCCAAAGTATCCCAGACTCTTCTATAAAAGAACGAGACTGAAATACTTTGGAGGGGGTATCTGTAGGCATATAAAATTGCTTATAGGTCCCCTAGCATAGCTCGGCACAAACCGACGAACCAACGAGGCGACGAGATCGACGAATCGCACAGAAGCGACAGAATGCATCCATACGCGTTCGGAATCAAGCCAAGTGTTAAGGAATCAACGAGTCATCCGCCGAGCCACCTCGGGGTGGCTCGGTGGCCGAGCCACCTTGGGGTGGCTCGGCCATGAGCCGAGCCACCTCAAGGTGGCTAGGCACAGTGCCGGCCACCCCGAGGTGGCCGACAGTGGCCAGAGGGGGCCGACAATTCCCTTTTTGCAGCCACTGTCCTGAGAGCCTATAAATAGGCCTAGAGATGTTCATTTTCAGAGGTCGAACTTTCAAGGGCCGAAACTCTGCCGGATTGAAGAGTGAACTCGGAGCTTTGAAGACCAGAAGACTTGCACATTCGGATCTGATCCTCGGCGACCATCCACGTCAGAAAAGGCAGGATCTCGAGAGGAAGAAAGAACAGATCTGAGATCTACACGAGACTACACTCCAGATCTAAGCTTGGTCTTAGATCTCGAGATCTGAGCGATTATTCCCTTGGTGGATTAATCCCTCCCGGCTATTATTCCCTTCGTGGAATAATACCCGCATAATCGTGTAGATCCGACCGGATCTAGATCGCGCGGTGGTCCACGGATTAACCCCGGCGTTGGCAAAGAACCCACACAAGCAAGCAACCGCAAAACAGGAGCTTGCGATTTGTTCACAAGAGGAAAGTTGTAATTTTTATTTTTTTTCTTTGATTTAGTTGTAACCGGATCTATAAAAGACCGGATCTTTGTAACCCAAGATGACAGTCATATCAATGAAAAAGAAAACAGTTTTCCACGCGAACAGTTGGTAGAGAAAAGAAAAGTACCGTGCATCCCCACAAAAAAAAAATATCTAACAAGGTGACCCAAGCATAACAGAGCTTTTGGAACTTTACTGCAACACTAGAATAAATAACTCCCAACCTAATAACTCTCATCATGCACAAATTGCACTTAAAATAGTATAAAGAATCAATTAACAAGGCAGCAAGATTTAGCATTGTAATAAGTAGCTTACTCTATGAACCCAAAGTTTAGGTCTGAGGTGCGGCGAAGGCGGCGGCGAAGGCGGCGGCGACGAGGGTCTGAGGTTGGGGGGCGAGGATCTGGGAGAGAGAGAGGGGTAAAGAGAGGGGGGGTCTCGGGTTCTGAGAGAAGGGGGGTTGGTCTCGGTAAAAACGGGCGCGGGTTGCCCAAAATTTTGGGCGCCTGCGCCCGAAAATTTTTCCCACGAAAAAGTTTTAGCGACGGATTATTCCGTCGTTAAAAACTTTTTTAGCGACAGAATTTCCGTCGCTATATCAAATTTACCGACGGAAATTTATATTGTCGCTAATATTTTAGCGACGGAATTATTTAGTCACTAAAATATCATTTTCCGTCGCTATAAAGTTATTTTCCTACGGTTAAATAGCGACGGAAATTCCGTCGCTATAAGTCATGTAATAGCGACGGAAAATTCCATCGCTAAATATCCGTAGGCAATAATCCATTTTCTAGTAGTGACATCATAAAAGGAGCTTGAATTTTGGGGTGATCGGCATTCATCCTTGAAATATTCTCCAGCAATAGAAATCCTTGGAGATTTTCTACTTGGCTTTAAACCTGATCTTTGGTTTAAATTAACTCTTTTATAGAGTTTCAAACTCATTCTGAGTTCCTAAACTTGTTAAGAGTTATTTCTTAAACTTGCCATGCATGTTCTCTACGACATCAAATTCGAGAGGAATAGACTTTGTTCTATTGAGGTGAAACATCGAATCGTCAACGAGAAGCAAACTCAACACAAGTTTCGAGGGAGGCATCTCATCGACACCAAGAAGAATCTAGATTAAACAAAGGGAAGGATCTCTGTCGACCCTTCTCTCTTTTGTAAATTAAGAAATCGATTAAGAAGATTTGTAATTTCTTTTCTAAGTTTGTTAGAATAAAGTTATATCAAGAGAATAGTAATTAACTCTTTTTCTGAGCCTATTAGAGAGAATAATACAAATTTAATTCATAATTGTCATCTTCGAATTTTCCCACCCAAACAACAGCTAGTGACGCAAGGAGGGTAGTGGGTGTCAGAAGTAGGTTAAGACTCCAGAGGAAGCAAGGCCACAAGTAGTCATAGCTTGCTTTACAGGCCAATGACACCTTGACTTTGCCTAGGAGGCCTTGGCGATACTCCGCTATGATCTCTGGGAGTCTTAGAGTCTAGGAAAGCTAGTCAAGCCTCTAAGGCCTAGATGGTCGCTTGAGTCACCTGGTGAGCCGTCCTCTCCTTCTCAAGATCCAGCCTTAGATTTTAGGGATCTAAACAGTCCAACCAAGCGCTTTCTTGCTCATCTAGTCAGGCACACTTCTCGACCTCAACCTCCCCTACCAAGTACTTGATTCAGCCATCCCACTCGATGATCTCATGCTAGTAATGGCCAATTTCTACCTTTAGCTTGGCGATGGTGGTAGATTGCTTGGAGCAATGACCCTAAAGCCCCTTGATCATGTCATCCCTAATCTCCAGTTCCCACCATAGCTTGCCATCATTCTGGCTCCAAGTCACACACTTAGCCTCTAAAGCAGTGACATTTTTCTCTGCAGCCTCCCTAGACACCCTTTTGACTATCGTAGCCTTCTCAGATTCGATAGGGAGCCTTTGCACATAATAGAGTAGAGTGGATAGATCCTACTCGGTCATGGAACCCCGCAGAAGATGGGTCTTAAGGTTCAGATGCAGTCTAGTTCTAGGCATCTCCTACAAGATCTCCACATCTCTTGGGAGCCAAAACTGCTCTAGGGCCTAGACCTGAGCTATCCCCGACATTAGAATGGATCTCTCCCTGTCAAGAAGCTTAGCGGGAATGAACTTATCATCCTCCGATAGCTCCTCTCGATGTGTAGAGGCTCTTCCCAACTTGCCAATCAGCATGTCTCTAAGCTCGGTCCACACTCAGGTGTGAACCTCAGAGATGCAATAGCAAAATGGCTAGCTGAAGCCCTCATCCGACACTGAGGTGGTATCAACCTTCGGTAACTCCCCTACTGGTTGAAGTAGAGTTGCCTCTACTCCTATAGCACTCGATGTCTCTATAGACTCTTTACCCGGCTTGTGGGCAGCCTCGTATAAAAGCGTCGACATTACTAACTCCCCTACTCGGGCTCTGGCTATGGCTTGCTCAGTGCCTTCATCACTGCTAGAAGGTTCAGCGCCTTGATCGCTGCTCAATTGTTTTGGAGGAGAGGCCACATCAAGGACAATGACCTCTTAGTTGTAGAAGAGGAAGAAGCGTCTGGCTGCCCGAACCTTCCCTGGGACTACTCGTTGGAAACCTCCACCTTATTAACCCGAGTCAACTTGAAGCCAAACTCAAGCGGTGCCAAACTGGCGCCCTTGGTTCTGTGATGCAACCCTCCTCCTCTCTTCTTTCCTAACTTCTCACGCTTGGAGGAGGCTAGGTCCAGCCAACTTCTATTGGCAACATCTCCAACCGTCCTGAACCCCAAGCATGTATTCAGCTCCTTTGCGGGACCATGTTTGTTGGGAAAATTGCAAAGAAAAGAACAAAGAAAATTGACTTGTATTCCTTTGATTCCAATTACAATTCGATTACAAAAGAGAAGAGAACGAATTTGATTCTCTCCTTTGTTTAAAACTGGGTTCTTCTCGGTAGCGATGGAATGCCTCCTTCGATTGCTCACGTCGAATTTGCTCTCCGTTGACGATCCAACCGTCTTTTATGTCGTGGGAATGATGAACTTTTGTGGAAAGTTTAATGGGTAACTCTGAATGAGTTTAAGAACTCTGAACGAGTTTAAGAACTCTGAACGAGTTAGAACTCTGTTGGGAGAGTTGTTAGAACCAAAAATTCGGTTAATGACCAAGCTGATATTCTGTTGTTGAAAAATCCTCTTAGATTTGATCTTCTGAATTTGATTCAAAAATCCTATCTCCAAGGATTTTACTGCTGCTGCTGCTGTTGAATCGCCGAACCTGAGTGGTTGAGATCCTGAAGAACTAACTTGCTGCTTCTTCGTTCTAAAAAGCCAGCCCCTAACTCAGTTAAGTTTGTTGAGATTTTATAGGTGGATAAGAGGTTGTAACTGCCCTCTAAATCTGCTCCTGAGTGGGCGTGATTTCCTCAGATAGTGGGGAAACAGTTCTGAAACCGTTCGGCTCGTATTCGAACGAGTCAAATACCCAATCTGGCGTTCAGAACCCAACGTCGCCTCTTAGAATTGAGACGCGGGGTTGGGTGTTGGCTGAACATCATTGAACGCGAGGGTCGCTCGTGTTTTGGTTTGTTGTAGTTTGGGAACGCGGGGGTCGGTGTTGGTTGAACCCCTACGAACGCGAGGGTCGCTCACGTTTAGCTTGTGCTTGGAAACGCGGGGGTCGCCTGCACTTCCAGAATTGTAACGCGGGGATGACATCCGCGTTTTAGAAGGAGCTAGTTGACTTGTAACTTCTTCTGTAAAGCGTTGCAAGAACCGTTGTTCAGTAATCCTAGCTTTAGCTGTAGTGGAGTGTGAAAGTCGTCAGATTGTAACATTCACTGTAGATTATGAAGACTGCTGAATAGAGTTTTTATCAGTTGTCGGAAGTGTCGTTGAATTGTAACTCTTTTCGATCTATATGAAAAGTCCTCGATTTGCAGCTTTCGATTGTCGGCGCGAAAGCTATTTGATTGTAGCTTTCGTTGTAGGAACTTAACAGGAATCAACATCCATAGTGTATTTAGATGAATATTTGTCCACAGCTCTCTACCAAGCAACTTGCCAACTACGTCCAACCTTTTATTTCTAAAATCATTACACTGCTCATCAGAATCTCTAATAGTTGCTAATATAATATTAGTCATGTTATTGTCGCAACCATCAAGATCAATCATCTCAGAAATGAGGCCGTGTTTGTAGCAGTTGCAGAGTTGCAGATACAATGATTAGAAAGTCGTTTGATTGTGACTTCCATTGTCGGAGCTTGATAGGGATCAGCTATCCATTGTGATTTTTAGACAGCCTACAGAACCCCCTCCAAAGTTTTTGAAAGTTCGTGGTTGACTAGGACGAATTTTCGGAATACTTTGGATCCCAAAATTTAGTGGATTGACTGCTCACTCCGTCTGATCGAGCCAGATGATTTCAATGTTGTTAATTGTAATCTATCTGTACTTTTCCAATAGACTCCCCAGTGGAGTCGTTTGTTTCTTCTCGTCTTTGGTCGCCTTGATGATTGCTGTTAGCTCTTCTTTTATTCATCTGAGGGCTGTGTCGTAGCCTCGGCAGTCAAGAAGCTGCTATCATAGCGGTCCAAATGTAGAGATAATTTCTGCATTTAAGAGTTGGAACGCGTGGGTGAGCTCAGCGTTGGGAAATTTGAACGCGTGGTTGAGCCTCGCGTTTGGAAGCCCAAACAACTTGAACGCTAGGGTCGAGTTTGGGCGGGATTCTGGCCTCGAATCCCGTCCGTTATGATTTGACAGCTCACAGCTGTCTATAAATAGACCGCTGGAGGTCGAATCAAGAATCATTCGGTTCTTCTTGAAACTTTAACGAAAATTTTCGTTTTCATCTCCGGCGAATACCGTTCATCTCCTCTGACTAGGTTCCATAGCACCCAAGAAGATTGTCCCCAAGTCCGACGTCGCTGCGGCTCAAGAATCGGCACCGTCAGCGCCGGCCGGCGGTGCTGCTGCTCAGGGGAACGTGCCGCCCCAACTTCCATTGATCGGCGGTGAGTACGACCTTCGTGGTCGTGAAACTTGCTTCGGCAAGTTCTGGTCTTTAGATCAATGAGGAAACTCGTTTCAATAACGCAGGGCTGGACTCCGTCGTTTGGCATTTTTGACGAGGGAGTTTGACCTCCGCGTCTCAGATTTTTGACGCGAGGGTCGACATACGCGTCTCAGATTTTTGATGCGAGGGTCGACCTACGCGTCTCAGATTTTTGACGCGAGGTTCGACCTTCGCGTCCAAGCTTATCTGACGCGGGAGTCCACCTTCGCGTCTGAGTTTTGTTTTTACCTTGTCTAAATTTTTCTTTATTTTACAGTACGCCACACCAGTGAACCCCTTCTTTTTCGCCACCATTTTGGGCATGAAGGTAGTGCGGACATGAACATGACCTTCAGTTCGCGTTTAGAACTCCCCGTTTTCCGAGTTAGGGAAAAGAGTCGCGTGGAACTGATCACCCAAGCTTCTCCTGAGACCCTTAGGACATTGGTTACGGATGCTCGACTTGAAAACCCAAGCCGTAAGCCGATAGTCAAACCTGGATACCTCTTCGGGGACTTTGTTGACTTCGAAGCAAGCGCTGCTTATGATGGGGACTATAAGTGGCTGCGGAAAGTTGGGGACCGCAACCTTTTCTTGCCCAATATGGAGAGGATGTTCCCCATATCTTATTTCCAGTGTGCTTCCGTCCCAAGGCGTATGGATTGGCCTCTGGTTAAGGATCAGGACGGGGTCACTCTTGGCACTCTGACTTTCCACGGGGTCCGCACAGTTGGTTATAACCGGCAGGTGGCAGCTTTGCGGCCGGGTTTATTTGCTAAGGAGTATCCCCTTGGCGAAGTGGCCAGTCCGGCAAATACCTTTGTCAAGAGGTTTGTGGAGAAGAAAGGAGAGTTTCCCGCGCAAGGATTTAGAACTCCTGGCTGGGTTCACTCTCCGGTGACAGGGTGGTGGACTCGGATGACCAAGTTTGTTTTGGATGAATTGGAAGTACCTCTTGCTCGAGCTGGATTGTTGGTTCCTGTGCGGGCTACTAAGTTCGGGATTATCCAGAGCCAATTTCACTTTTTTTCCATACTAGAGAAGTATAATCCTGAGACTTGCACTTTCTTCACCCCTGTGGGGGAGTTAGGCTTCGCTCTTCACGAGATGCACGAAGTCTCGGGTCTCATTCTTGGGGATTTGCCGTACGAAGAATTTGTT
>NC_033796.1:74782899-74812776 GCF_001876935.1 Asparagus officinalis
CAAGTTCAGGGTTATTCTGGAACTCTGGTGGGCACTGTTCTGTGCATGTTGTGCACGGTCAATCTAATGCCAGAGCAAATTTCTCACAAGTAGTTGCCCCCCTATCTTAGGTGAGGAACAACAATATGATGAGGAATCAACCTATTACAAATCCTTTCTCTCCTTTGGTAAATGAAGCTAGTGGAATTGACCATTCTACAATTGATAGAGGGGGGAAGTCATCATGAATTTTTCTTTTTGGAATGTTAGGGGACTGAACAAGTCCCCTAAACAATATTTGGTCAGATACCATATTGTATGTAGGAAAAATTGCAAAGAAGAGAACAAAGAAAATTGACTTGTATTCCTTTGATTCTGATTACAATTTGATTACAAAAGAGAAGAGAACGAATTTGATTCTCTCCTTTCAAACAACTCGATCATTAGAGTTTGTTACTTGTTCTGAATCACAAAACTCGTCAAGAGTTATCAACCAGACAAGACAGTTGTTCCAGTGAGTATAGATATTCGGATCGTCAACGAGAAGCAAACTCGACGCAAACAATCGAGGGAGGCATCTCATCGCTACCAAGAAGAACCCAGAATTAAACAAAGGAGAGAATCCCGATCATTCTCTTCTCTTTTGTAATAAAAAATCCAATTGTAATTGAGAGTTGAGAGAATTATAATCATTCTTTTTCTAAACAGTTAGAGAGAATAAAATCAAGTACAGTTCCTTTCTCATTTTCTTGTTACAAAATTTTCCACCAAACACAGATATTCTGTTGTTGAAAAATCCTCTTAGATTTGATCTTCTGAGTTTGATTCAAATCTTCTATCTCCAAGGAATTCGCCTCTCCTGACTCTCTGTGTGGTTGAGATTCTGAAGAATCCTCTCTGCAACTCGTATTTGAACGAGTCAAACGCCCAATCTGACGTTCAGAACCCAACGTCGCCTCTCAGAATTAAGACGCGAGGTTGGGTTTTGGCTAAACATTGATGAACGCGAGGGTCGCTCACGTTTTGGTTTGTTGTAGTTTGGGAACGCGGGGGTCGGTGTTGGTTGAACCCCTACGAACGCGAGGGTCGCTCACGTTTAGCTTGTGCTTGGAAACGCGGGGGTCGCCTGCACTTCCAGAATTATAACGCGGGGATGACATTCGCGTTTTAGAAGGAGCTAGTTGACTTGTAACTTCTTCTGTAAAGCGTTGCAAGGACCGTTGTTCAGTAATCCTAGCTTTAGCTGTTGTGGAGTGTGAAAGTCGTCAGATTGTAACTTTCACTGTAGAATGTGAAGACTGCTGAATAGAGTTTTCATCAGTTGTCGGAAGTGTCGTTGAATTGTATCTCTTCTCGATCTATGTGAAAAGTCCTCCATTTGCAGCTTTCGATTGTCGGCGCGAAAGCTATTTGATTGTAGCTTTCGTTGTTGGAACTTGACGGGAATCAACATCCATAGTGTTTTTAGATGAATATTTGCCCACAGCTCTCTACCAAGCAACTCACCAACTACGTCCAACCTTTTATTTCTGAAATCATTACACTGCTCATCAGCATCTCTAATAGTTGCTAATCATGTTGTTGTCGCAACCATCAAGATCAATCATCTCAGAAATGAGGCCGTGTTTGTAGCGATTGTAGAATTGCGAATACAGTGATTAGAAAGTCGTCTGATTGTGACTTCCATTGTCGGAGCTTGATAGGGATCAGCTATCCATTGTGATTTTTAGACAACCTACAGAACCCCCTCCAAAGTTTTCGAAAGTTCGCGGTTGACTGGGATGAATTTTCGGAATACTTTGGATCCCAAAATTTAGTAGATTAATTGTTCGCTCTGTCTGATCGAGCCAGATGATTCTAATGTTGCTTAGACTCCCCAGTGGAGTCGTTTGTTTCTTCTCGGCTTTGGTTACCTTGATGATTGCTGTTAGCTCTCCTTCTACTCATCTGGGGGCTGTGTCGTAGCCTTGGTAGTCAAGAAGCTGCTATCATAGCGGTCCAAATACAGAGATAATTTCTACATTTGAGAGTTGGAACGCGTGGGTGAGCTCAGCGTTGGAGGATTTAAACGCGTGGCTGAACCTCGCGTTTGGAAGTCCAAACAACTCGAACGCCAGGGTCGAGTTTGGGCGGGATTCTGGCCTCGAATCCCGTCCGTTACGATTTGACAGCTCACAGCTGTCTATAAATAGACCGCTGGAGGTCAAATCAAGAGTCATTCGACTCTTCTTGAAACTTTAACGAAAAATTTTGTTTTCTTCTCCGGCGACAACTGCACATCTCCTCCGACGAAACCTTATGGCACCCAAGAAATTGGTCTCTCGTCCTTCCAAATCTGATGCCGCTGCGGCTCAAGGATCGACACCGTCAGCGCCAACCGGCGGCGCTGCTGCTCAGGCGAATGTGCCGCCCGAACTTCCACTGATCGGCGGTGGGTACGACCTTCGTGGTCATTAAACTTGCTTCGGCAAGTTCTGGTCTTTAGATCAACGAGGAAACTCGTTTCAATAACGCAGGGCTGGACTCCGTCGTTTGGCATTTTTGACGAGGGAGTTTGACCTCCGCGTCTCAGATTTTTGACGCGAGGGTCGACATACGCGTCTCAGATTTTTGATGCGAGGGTCGACCTACGCGTCTCAGATTTTTGACGCGAGGTTCGACCTTCGCGTCCAAGCTTATCTGACGCGGGAGTCCACCTTCGCGTCTGAGTTTTGTTTTTACCTTGTCTAAATTTTCTCGTCTTGAAAGCCCAAGCCATAAGCCGATAGTCAAACCTGGATACCTCTTCGGGGACTTCGTTGACTTTGATGCAAGCGCTGCTTATGATGGGGACTATAAGTGGCTGCGGAAAGTTGGGAACCGAAACCTTTTCTTGCCCAATATGGAGAGGATGTTCCCCATATCTTATTTCCAGTATGCTTCTGTCCCACGGCGTATGGATTGGCATCTGGTTAAGGATCATGACGGGGTCACTCTTGGCACTCTGACTTTCCACGGGGTCCGCACAGTTGGTTATAACCGGCAGGTGGCAGCTTTGCGGCCGGGTTTATTTGCTAAGGAGTATCCCCTTGGCGAAGTGGCCAGTCCGGCAAATACCTTTGTCAAGAGGTTTGTGGAGAAGAAAGGAGAGTTTCCCGCGCAAGGATTTAGAACTCCTGTGTCAAGAGGTTTGTGGAGAAGAAAGGAGAGTTTCCCGCGCAAGGATTTAGAACTCCTGGCTGGGTTCACTCTCCGGTGACAGGGTGGTGGACTCGGATGACCAAGTTTGTTTTGGATGAATTGGAAGTACCTCTTGCTCGAGCTGGATTGTTGGTTCCTGTGCGGGCTACTAAGTTCGGGATTATCCAGAGCCAATTTCACTTTTTTTCCATACTAGAGAAGTATAATCCTGAGACTTGCACTTTCTTCACCCCTATGGGGGAGTTAGGCTTTGCTCTTCACGAGATGCATGAAGTCTCGGGTCTCGTTCTTGGTGATTTGCCGTATGAAGAATTTCTTACGGGATCCGCGGAACTTAAAATTTTAAAGAAAACCAGCCCCGAAATTTATGCCACTCTCTGGGAAGCCATGTGTCACTTCCACATTTGTATGCACCAGACGGGGGTCCGAGGAAGCGGCATTAAACAAGTGTCTTGGGCGGAATATTTATTCCAGAACTTGACCACTAAGGGAGCCTCAGTGTCCCGATTGCCTGTAAGTACTTTGGAGGAGGTTCAGGCTCGAATCGACGATGCTACCTCCCACTACACCAATGAGGCCAAGGAAGATGTTTTCCCAGCTCACACGGAGTTTGAGAGTTTCCATTATTAGGCTCTGATTCCCATTTCTGACGCGGCGCTGTTGGCTGGCTTCTTAATGCTGTGGCTCAAGCGTTGCGTCGTTCCTACTAGGCCGATTGATGCCCTTGCTGTTGAGGTGGTCTATCTGGTCGTCCTTTTAGCCCATGGGAGGCCTGTGAGCCTCTTCAATGCTATGGTGGGTTGCTTGCAGTATGGATTGCGGGAGTTGGCCTCGGACTTCGTTAGTATTACAGAGGTAGAGTCTGAGGGTCACAAGACTTTCAAAACTCCCAATCCCAGGGTGTCAATGCCATATACCTATCTGATGGCTTGGTACGTGCTTCACTGTCCTCCTTTGATGAGTGCAGCTTCTCCCCCGGAAGACTCATTCATCCCATTTGTGCAACGACTAGAGTCTGCAAAATGGGAAGGGGGGTACATGGTTAAAATTCGCCAAATTTTGGCGCGAGACACCCACTTCTATATCTTCCGCTGTTTTCCTGATTTTGAGGGCGGCGTCTATGGAGCCGTATATCAGGACGTAGCGGGTTCTAATGGATTCACTCAGCTGAGTGGGGGTGTTTTCCACTGGCTTCTCTCTATCAAGCCAGGCTACTTGATTTTTCGGCAAGGCGTCAACTGTTTCATCGAGCCCTCCCAACCCTATAGGTTTGCTCGTTAATTTGGGTATGATCAGTTGTACGTCGGGAACCCTCGTCCTCAACTCTCAGTTATAGGAAATTTATATGAAGGAGCTAGGGCTTGGTACTATTCTGTAGCAGGTTGTACCAGAGCCATCTTCAGACATCCCCATAAAACACCCAACTCCTACACTTCCATAAGCTTCTGTAAATGGTATTTTGCTGCTTCCCAGACTCCCAATTATAACTTGAATACATCTTGCCTGAAAGACATCAGGCATATGTATGCTTTAAGAAAGGGGTCGAAGACATCTCTCTTGAGAGGGATCGACGAGTTTCTATCCATCGAGAATCAGGAAGTGAAACAGACGGCTGAGCCTGCTCCAAGGGAAGAGCAACGAGTGGTTGATCCTCCCACAACGAGAGCAGCGGGAAAAAGAAAACTTTTTGCAGATGAAGCTGGCAAATATGATAAGCAGATCCGTCAGAAACTTCTGGTTGATCCTCCCCCTAAAGGCTAACAAAAGTCCAAGTTTATGGCTGATGCCATCAAAGCAGCTGAAGATAAAGAACCAGAGGAATCATCTGTGGCAGGCCTGTCGCATAGAGCGGGACTTCGTTCTCATGGCCCAGCTCTATCGGGCGAAGCTTCTTCTTATCATCCCCCCCAAGATGAAGAGGATGAGTTAATGGCTGCAGACGCAAAATCTTCTCCGGCGATGGACCTTCCTAAGTCTCTTGCATTAGAACCAGGGGATCTTGAAGAGAATCCATCCCCTTCTCCTTCAGCCTTAATGTCACAAGCTGGTGATTTAATTCCTAGTCCTACAATGGGACTTATGAATAAACCAGCTGCTGGAACAGATCTTGCGGAACCTTCAGTGGCTCAGGATGATGAGGAGCGAGTTGATTATGATGGCTCCTCGACTGGTGGTGTAGCTGACGAAGATAGAGACGATGAGGATGCTGACGTTGGCAACATGCCGGATGATGGTGAAGATGATGAAGAGCATGATTCCATAGATGACATCACCACTTTTGATTATGTTCCCAAGGTCCCATCCGATAAAGTATCTGGTTATACTCCTTTTCACATCTCCGGTAAGCCTAGTTTTCTTCGACTTCTTCCGCATGTTCTTTTCGCGTTCCGACCCTTTTTTTCGTGCAGGTTGTCCTTCTCCAGGGACTACTGCTGCTACTACTTCAGAGCAAGAACCTGCGCAGATGTCGGCTCCTTTAGAAGAGAAACATTTACCTGGTTCTCCTACGGCAATCGTTCCTCCCGCATCATTGCTTGAAACTACTGCCACAACCCCTCCTCCGGAACAGCAGCTCGTGCAGGTGTCAGCTCCTATGCAAGAACAGCCCCTGCCTGCCTCATCTACTGTAGGCCCACAGAGGCCGGACCAAGCGCGTCTCCGGCGAGGACAATGATGGCTTTGACTTCAAGTCCTTCGCAATTGAATGTTTCAGTTGCCTCCGCGACTTCTACACCCAAATCACTTGTTAATCCATACTTTGGCGCGTCCACTTTTGGGGTCGTCGAGTCGTCCTCCATTGCTTTTTCCAGTCCAACGGACGCTCCTGACTTCCTCCATATTTCCTTGAGCTACTTAAACAGTCTCGTGACGAAGGTAATTGAGGTTGTCACAGCTGGTCGAGGCCGCTTTGATTCTTTTAAGTATCTCTTAGAAGCAGGCTTAAATGGGGTCAAAAGTGTGGGCAATTTCCATTGCTTTGAACGTTGTTCGGAAGCTATTTCCCACTTAGAAGCCCAGCTCAAACATTTGGAAGCCCCCAGCCACGAAGACATTCAGACACAGATCGTGTCTACTTTTGCTGACCTCCAAGTTGAGGAAGTGACTCACCGTGAAGCAATTGAGCGAGGTCTGGTTGAAAAAGAGCTTCAAGTCACGCATTTGCGAGAACAGAGTGATCTGGGACAAAAAGAACTAGAGCTCTCTACTGCTTCTTTGGACCTTATCCGTACGAAACTTGTCGAGGCTGAGGCGGAAGTGCTGAGATTGAAGGCCCAGCTTTCTCGCGAAGAAGCCGTTGCTAATATACTTGGGGCAAAGAACGCAGACACTCTTTTGAATTACCATACGGAAGCTCAGGCTCTTGAAAGAGCAAAGAAGGAGGCAGCCGCTGAAGTAGCACCCACTGAGGATGAGCTGCGGAGAAAGGCTGAAGCCGTTGTAGGCAGCCGCTGAAGTAGCACCCACTGAGGATGAGCTGCGGAGAAAGGCTGAAGCCGTTGTACGGGCCAACCATGATGAGAAGCTTTCTGATGCCAAAGCTCAACTTGCCTCTTTTGACTTGACCTTGTACTATTCTTTTGCTTAAGAACAGCTTTGTATCACTTCTTTTTGGTTTCTGAATAAAAAGTGATATTGACTTCTCATTGTTTCTTGCATTTATCATGTTTTGATTTTAAATACAAGTCACGAGAAATGCCTGAGATGTATTCCTGACTTAGAATAGATCTCCACAATGGTTCTGATGCAAAAAACTTTCTTTATTATCATTTAAAATAACACTAAAAAGTTTCAAACCGCTGAGGATAGGTATTTTATTATTTTCCCATAATGGGGTTGACTGGTAGAATTCTTCCTGTGTCATTTCTGCTTTGAACACTGAAAGAAGTCTATAGGTGTCCGAGGTATAGTTTTATCTCAGCAGGGGGAATATCGCGATCAGGGCAACTCGAGAACTTATCGTTCTATTGACGAGAATCGATAAGTTGACTTTGTCAGAGGTGTGATTTTAACATGACAGAAGGAATATTACGATCGGAGCAATTTTGAGGACTTATCGTTCTATTGATGAGAATCGACAAGTTGATTTTGTCAGAGGTGTGATTTTAACGTGACAAAAGAAATATTGTGATCGGAGCAATTTTGAGGACTTATCGTTCTATTGATGAGAATCGACAAGTTGATTTTGTCAGAGGTGTGATTTTAACGTGACAGGAGAAATATTGCGATCAGGGCAATTTTGAGGACTTATCGTTCTATTGACGAGAATCGATAAGTTGATTTTGTCAGAGGTGTTATTTTAACATGACAACTGGAATATTGCGATCAGGGCAATTTTGAGGACTTATCGTTCTATTAACGAGAATCGATAAGTTGATTTTATCAGAGGTGTAATTTTAACGTGACATTTGTGGGGAAAGAATATTATAGCGTCTCACTAGGGAGAATTGCTAAGTGTTGTATCATCGGAGCGATGAATTGTGATACTTGTAATTTGAACAAGATTTTGGGGGAGTTTGTTACCCCACTGAAAATAGGTTATTTATTGCTATGCTAAGGAGAGCTGATAAATTGACAATGATTTGGAGACTTATCGTTCTATTAATGAGAACTGATAAGTGGATTTTGGGGTATAGTATTAGCCCGATGAGAATTTAGATTCTGCTGAAGACATACAGAGGTTTTGATTAACACTCCGTTAAGCGGGTTCACAAGTACAGGTTCTTCATTTAGAAGCATTGCAACGCTGAGGTGACCCTCGCGTTTGATGTTTGAAACGCGAGGTTCGGGCCTTCGTGACGCTGGCTCGAGCTTTGCATTTGGGAAACTGAACGCGATAGTGAACTTTGCGTTTCAAAGATGGTTGGGATTCTCTCCTAGAATCCCGTGCCATCTTAACAGCTTCACGGCTGTTATAAATAGACCTGAGTGGTCACATCAAGAGTCACTTGACTCTCAAAACTTTTCGACTATTTTCGAGAACGAGAACTCTCGTTTGATTACGGCAAGATCTCCGACGAACTTCGTCTCTCTTGTTCAAAAAAGTTTCCTCCGATCGACTACATCAATGGCGCCTCGGAGAACGAGCTCTAACTCCAAGAAAGTCGCCGGAGCGACCTCCGAGATGCCGTCGACTGAGGATGCCGGTGGTGTCCTTGTTCATGCAGGAACTTTGCCGTCGACATCGCCGCCGCAGGGGCCTCCCTGTCATGGTGAGTGCTGACCGAAATAACTTGCCTTGGCAAGTTTTTTTTGACAACCCTAGATGGGTTCTTGATAACGAGGAAGATGACTCGTTTTAACTCAATGAAAACGTGGGGTTGGGATCCCATATGGGTCTCGACCCTCGCATTCAAGTTTTTCAACACGAGGTTGACTCTCGCGTTTGAGGCTTCTGACGCGAGGTTCGACCTTCGCGTTGGAGACTTTGACACGAGACTTTAACCCTTTGTGTTTCAGACTCTGTCTTTATGTTGATAGTTCGCTTCTAACCGCTAGCCTCTGCTTTTGATTGTGCAGTGCTTCTCCCAAACGTGCCGCTTTCACAAGAGCATCATTTTGGATATATCGGTGGACTTGACACGAATGAACTATTTAGTCTTCAGAGCAGGATTCCATTGTGTACTTTCCCTGATTCGGAAAGAGCAGAAATGATTAAATTCCCTCAATGCTCTACTCTCAAGATTCTGATAACTGACTTAGACTTGGAGACCCCTGTTGGTCATGCCCAGTTTCCTAAACTAGCATTCATATTTGGGGATCGCATACCAGTTGATGATCATCTCACATATGTGGAAGATTCAAAGCTGCTGCGGAGAGTTGATAGCCGCTTCTTATTCCTCCCAAACATGAAGAGGGCTTGACCTTCGACATGGTAAAAGAGAAAGAGAATGTGTCGCTTGGATTTGGTCGGCGGGCTCATACACAAATCGGGGGACAACTCAAGGGGTTAAGACCCGGTTTATTTGAGAAGAAGGAGCTGGTTCAGGAGATGCCACGTCCAGCGAACATCTTTATTCGCCAATTCCTTGCAACTCAGGGTGAGTTCTCTACCCAGACATTTAGATCCCCTGGATGGGTCTGTTCTGGAGAAGGAGGTTGGTGGACCCGTATGGTTAACTTTGTTCTAAAGGAGCTTAAGGAATCGCTCGCTCAATCGGGTCTCACAATTCCTGTATTAGCTGTTCGACGGGGAGTTGTGCAAAGTTTTCACAATTTCTTCGCTATGTTGGAGAAATATAACCCGGACAGCTGCACATTTTTCACACCTGCAAGAGAGTTAGGTTTTGCTCTTCATGAGATGCAGGCAGTGTCGGGGCTGTTGCTTCGAAAAACGCCCTACGAGGAGTTTATCCCCACCACCGAGGAGCTTTCCTTACTGAAGGTGGTGCACCCAAAAATTTATGCTACTTTCTGGGAATTGATATGCCACTTCCACATATGTGCCCAAGTCTTTGGGATGCGTGGAGGGGGCATTATGCATACCACATGGGCGGATTACCTCTTTCAAAATTTAAACCGGAAAGATGTAGCCGTATCTCGGGTTGCTGTGATCTCTCGTGAGGATGCCAAAACTCGAATTACAGCTTCCAGTGCTACCTATAAGACAGAGCATACCGAGGATGATTTTGAAGCTGGTGCCGAGTTTGAATGTTTTCACTACCAAGCCACAATTCCTATCTCTGACACGGCTCTACTTGCAGGCTTCTTCATGATTTGGCTGAAGCGGTGTGTGGTACCGTCAAGACCAATAGAGGCAATATTAGTTGAGGTTGTGTACCCAGCTGTTTTGCTAGCGCACGGGAGACCTGTGAGTCTCCTTACTGCTATGGTTGGCTGTATTCAGAACGACCTGATGGTGTTGACTTCAGAACTTCTTAGTGCTTCGGGGATCAAAGCTACTAAGAAGAAAGCTGGGAAATCTCCTCAACCACGTGTACCAGTGCCATATACATATTTAGTGGCCTGGTTCGTGTTGCATTGCCCTTCATTGATGACAGGAGTATACGAGGGTGATTATGCTTATACTCCCTTTGTACAGAGATTGGAGTCGGCCACATGGACTAGTTCTTATATAGTCAGGGCTCGACAACTTCTATCCCGGGAAGACAATTACAGGGTTTTCTGCTGCGCTCCTAATTTTGACGGAGCTGACGTGGAGGATGCCCGCTTCATGGACTTGCTTTTTGAGGGCTCGTCCTCTTTGGAAGAGGGCACATTTAGCTGTCTTCGTATGATCAGGTTGGGCTACCTGGTCTACCGCTTGCGGGAGAAGTGCATAATCGAAACTTACATGCTTTCTCGGTTCGCCAGACAGTTTGGATATGACCAACTCTATGTTGGCAATCCTAACCCGGCATTAGCTCGGATTAGGAATTTGTATGAATGAGCTCGTGCATGGTACTTCTTCTCAGCCGGGGGAACCCATGCGCAATTCACCTTACCCAACTCACCACCTGGCTGCTCTACTGTTATGGATTTCCGCCAGTGGTTTGTTGAAGTTTCTCAGATCCCGGGATATGATATTTATACTTCATGTATAAACGAGATTCGGGAATTGTATCGTTCAAGGAGTGGTTCTACGAGTACTCGTCTGCCAGGGATGGAAGAGTACTTATCTTGTGAACAGGAAGCGACCGGAGCCGTTAAAGCTCCTAGGGACTTGTCGACCATAGAACCTTCTAAGGAAGAGGTTCCTATGGGGATCGAAGAGGGAAGACCAATTGCTGATTCTCCCGAAGAAAAGATAACTGAGGAGATTCCTGCAGAAGAGCCTGTTCCTAAACCTCGTTCTTTAAGATCGGGTAAGAGGACTCTTTCTGCTGCTAAGCAAGGCGAATACGACAGGATCATTCGTAAGCGAATACCTGCCATTGTCAAAAATTCCAAAAAGTCCAAGTTAATGGGGGATGCGATGAAATATGCGCCTGTTGAGAGTTTCACTGATCGAGAGGACGAAATGCCCCAATCAACCCCTTCTATTCCTGAGGACGCTAGAACTGGAGAGGCATCGCCCGTTGAGGGTTCTGAATCCGCTCCTCTTTCTCTTTCGCGAGACGAAAGTGCATGTAAGGGCCCTTCTTCCGAAGTTGCTCCATCATCTGTTCAGGATGATCACACAGGTCCGATCTATCCAACCATTCCTCCTCCACACTCGAGGGCTCTGAAGAAATCAATTGAAGAACTGGAACGTTAGATGCAGACAATTGTTAATATTGTCAGTGTTGAAGGAGCTTCTTTTGAAGATTGTGAACCCATCCTGACCCAATGCTTGGACGATATCAAGAATAAAAGGGATGCATTATGGACTGAGCACTGTCAGGGAGGAATCGCTCTCTTGAAGGCAGAATTAGCAACTTTCAGGGAGCTGCAGCGCACCAATTTAGATGCTGAAGTGGAGCCGGCTCTTTCCTTGGCGATAATCTCCAGAGCACATCACCCAGGGACCCTTCGCAAGGACTTGTCTGACAAAAAAGCCCGCATATCATCTTTAAGGAAGCGGCACTCTGCAACATATGCTAAAATCAAAGGTGTTGCTTCTGATATCTGCGGTATCGAAGAGACTATCGCTCGATTAGAGGCCGAGTTGGACCAGAAGAAAGCCCAATTGGCCCATTATGAGGATGTCAGAAAAGAGCTTGAGCATCAAAGTGGCCAAATTTATACAGACTTTTGCCGTACACTGCATGCGGCTGAGCGGATTCGCAAAGACATTGTTGTTGCCGCTCCTGTTGAATCAGAACTCAGAAAGAAGATTGAAGAACAAGTCCAAGCGGCTCACCAGAAGAAACTTTCTACCTTCAAGTCGAGGCTAAAATCTCTCAAGTTAATAAGGCCTGATGTTTAGATATCGTCCAGTTCTTGACTAAGGGATTTTGTATCATTTTCACTTTGTTTGTCATCATTTTGTGTTTAGATTAACAATTTTGAATGAAAATGATATCATTTTGCCTTTTATCGTCTCTTCTGCTGAAACCTGATTCAGAATAATAGAAAATAGAGCTAATGCTATCAAAATTCCCTTTATTATTTATTTAGAACAATTCCATCAAATTACAATCGTCAGAGGTGTAGTGTTAACATGACGAAATACAAGATAGAATTACACTAAGAATAGGCAACCCCCAGCCTGATTTAGATGGGGTCCGAGGGGGCTACATAATTCACGAAAAGTATCTCTTTAGAAACTTCCTATTAATCGGCATCATGAGCCTATCTCCTTCTTGGTTGATAAGGCGATATGCTCCATTCGAATAGACTGATTCTATTACGAAGAGCCCTGCCCATTTAGGATTGAACTTCCCTTTGGTTTTGTGTGTCATCACCATGGGTCGTCTGTTGGCCAACACTAATCGCCCTTCTTGAAAACTCGTTCCTTAACTTTTTTTTTGTAGGCTTTAGAGATATGGGCTTGATATAACTCGATCTGTTGCTGAGTTTGAAGTCGTTTGTCATCTAAGGCTTCAAGTTCTTGCAGACGTCATTGATGTTTTTCTTCTTCTGTTAGCCCGGTTGTAATAGCAACTCTCAGAGAAGGGATCTGAATTTCCAATGGCAATACTGCCTCACAGCCGTATACCAAAGAGAAAGGTGTGGCTCTTGTAGAAGTCCTTACCGTCGTGCGGTAAGCCCATAGACATTCACCGAGTCTTTCATCCCAATCGCGCCGGCTTTTGGAAACAAACTTTTTGAGAAGCTTCACTATGGTTTTGTTAAAAGCTTCTGCAAGACCATTTGCTGGTGGATAATATGCCGTAGATGCAACACTTTGGATTCTAAATTTGTCACAAAATCTTTAAAACCCAAAGCTAACGAATTGTGTCCCGTTGTCGTGAACTATTCATCTCGGGACTCCAAAACGGTAGACGACGTGATGCTTGATGAACTTGATTACACTTGAAGTCTTGACTTCTTTCAACGGGATTACCTCCGCCCATTTGGAGAAATAGTCGGTTACGGTTAGAATGAATAGGTGTCCTTTGGACGTTGGAGGGGAAATCGGTCCGACGATATCCATACCCCACATTTCGAATAGCCAAGTTGCCGTTGTAGGGTGTAAATTCCCTGGTGCTTGGTGGATGAAGTCTCCATGAATTTGGCACGCGTGACAACGTTTAGCATAGTCAACCGCGTCTGAAAACATCTTCGGCCAATAATAGCCGATTCGTCGGAGGCGATCTCCTAATTTAGCTTCGGGCTGATGAGCTCCGCACATTCCGTCGTGAGCTTCCTTAAGGGCCTCTTTTTCTTCCTTCCGGGAGAGGCATCGAAGCAGAACTCCATCATGTGACTTACGGTATAGGACTTGAGAGACTGCGTCGTAATAGAATCAGAGGGCCTTTCGTTTGATAGAGGCCGCTTCCTTAGGGTCATCTGGCAGAATTCTATATACGGCATAGTCGATGTACGGGAATCGCCAATCCCTAGATTCGAACTCCATAAATATTGTACAGACTTCTCCTGACGTCGTCTCGTCTAGGTTTTCCTCCATAGGGATCTTGGAAGAGCATAGTTTCCGTCCTGCGACTGGAATCGTTGTTTCAGCTCCCGGTGGCAATGCTAATGAAGTTGCCAAGGAGGCTAGAGCACCTGCATAAGCATTCTGAGCTCGCGGTACATATTCGATAAAGAATCCTTCGAACTTTTGAGCTTGCTTTAGTACTGCGAAGTAATATGGGATCAAATCCTCATGACGTACTTCGTATTCTCCTCAGACTTGATTAACGATGAGCTGAGAGTCACCATAAGCCTCAAGGTGCTGAACATTTAGTTCTTCAGCAAATTGCATTCCTAATAGCAAAACATTATACTCGGCTACATTGTTGGTGCAAGGTTCGATTAAGGAGAATCCTCTTGGGATTACGTGGCCGTTTGGAGAGATTAGCACTACTCCTACTCCCGCGGTAACTGCTCCATGAGGGTTTGTTCTGGATGCACCGTCGAACAATAACTTCCACACTTGCGTAGCTTCTTGAGTAACACAAGTTTCGGCGACTTCGCCAGGTAATTCTTCATACAACTTAGACTTTCCCGACACTGGATGATCGGCTAAGAAGTCTGCCAGTGCTTGACCCTTGACTGCCTTTTGAGGCATGAACTGCATGTCGTATTGCGACAAAAGAATGGCCCATTTTGCAAGCCAACAATTTAGAGATGGCGGTTTCGTCATCAAAACTCTTAAAGGATTCACCTTAGACGTGAATTGTTTGTCCAACTAGGTAATGTCACATCTTTTGGATTGCGAATACCAAGGCAAGACATTCTTTTTCGACTGGATTATACCGGTGTTCGGCTCCCATCATAGTCCTGCTTAGGTAATAGATGGCTTGTTCTTGATCTTGATCATTGTTCTGAGCTAACAAAGCACCAAGAGAATGATCCATGGCCCTCACATATAACAGGAATGGTTTTCCTGATATTGGGGTCACGAGAACTGGCGGTTGAGTTAAATATCTTTTAATCCCTTCGAATGCTCTTTGACACTCTGCATCCCAAACAAAGGATATTCCTTTCTAAATGAGTTTAGAGAAAGGTTGGCAGCGCCCTGACAGATTCGATATAAATCTTCGAATGTAGGCCAGTCTGCCTTACAAACCTCTGAGCTCTTTGAGATTCTTCGGAGGTGGCATGTCTTGGATGGCACGCACTTTCTCTGGATCAAGAGAGATTCCCTTGGAAGTAACGATAAATCCTAGGAATTTTCCACTTGAAACTCCGAGAAACGATTTTGTCGGATTCATCTTCAGCTGATGTGTTCGCATGATCTCGAACATTGTCTTCAGATCTGCAAGGTGATCATCTTTACATTGGCTCTTTACTGCTATATCATCAACGTAGCATTCGATCATCTTTCGTAGGTGTTCGTGAAAGATCGTGTTCATTGCACGCTGATAAGTTGCACCTACATTTTTCAGGTCGAAGGGCATCACTGTGTAGCAATACACCCCCAGTGGTGTTCTAAAAGCAGTGTGTTTCTCGTCTTCCGGGTGCATCTTGATCTGATTGTATCCGGAAAATCCATCCATAAAAGACATTCTTTCATATCCGCAGGTGTTGTCGATCATGACGTCAGTGATAGGAAGAGGAAACTCATCTTTTGGACAAGCTGCGTTGAGATCGCGAAAATCAATGCATATCCGGACCTTACCGTTTTTCTTGGGTACTGGGACAATGTTGGCTACCCAATCAGGGCGTTGCTCTTCCCTAACAAAACCCGAGTCTATAAGCTTTTTAACTTCTGACTCAATTGATTCCATGATCTCTGGACAAAACCTGCGTTGTTGTTGTTTAACGGGTTTTGCATCCGGATCGATGTTGAGACGGTGCATGGAATCTTTCGGGTCAAGGCCAGGCATATCTTCATAATTCCAAGCGAATACATCTATATATTCTCGAATGAGAGATATAAGGTCCTCTCTCTCAGATGATGGTAGGTTTTCGGCTATGAAGATGGGTTTAGGGTCATGTTCATCTCCCATGTTAACCTGGACCACTTTATCTTCAGTGGGTGGTTCGCGTTGTTCGAATCCCATATCCCACAAGATATTGAGACGTTTGATCCAAGGATCATTGGTTGATTCGATTAACCCTTCATCACCCCCTGCATCTTCGTCTGGATGATTAGTTGAAACCATGTTCACAGTCAAGCTTTTAAAGAAAGGTCCAACACTGACGTCGAACTCGTATGAAGATGTTCCAGATGAATAGTCATGACGCAGGTAATTACTGATTTCATTTTCCGAGGCAGGGGGAGGCGTAATGTAACCCACGCCTCTTCCGGTTTTTTGATAATAGTCCGGAGGTTTTCCTGTAGGAGTGAGAGACATTCGGATCGGGGTTCGTCTTCCTTTCCCGAAGTTCAAGCCCAGTTTCTCATTAAAGTTATACCCCGTTCGTTTCATTAAGTATATAGAATTAAGTTCGTGGTAATGGAATTGGGGAACTCCATCA
This sequence comes from Asparagus officinalis, assembly GCF_001876935.1. Taxonomy (NCBI): domain Eukaryota; kingdom Viridiplantae; phylum Streptophyta; class Magnoliopsida; order Asparagales; family Asparagaceae; genus Asparagus; species Asparagus officinalis. The sequence goes on from NC_033796.1 coordinate 74,799,007, forward strand.
TCTTCCTCTGAACTTCCTCGTTTGAGTTGTTCGGGTTTGACTTTACCAAAACAGATTGGCTTCTGCCCTTTCCTTTTGGATGGGACTTTGAAGAAAGCCTTCTGTGCGTCCTCCACTTCTTCATCTGAAGTGAAGGATGACAGGATTGGCAAAGTGAGCGACACCTCTGTGCACAGTACGTGCCATGGTTGGTACCTGCACTAGAATCATTCTCTATTTGTTCATTTTTAGGAGAGACATCAGACAAGTACGCTAAAATAAAATCTTCATTAATGCACCACTCGCCCTTACTCGGTATATTATTATTATTCTCACCCTGACCCACTACATCAAAGTTTAATTCCCAAGGATAATCTTCATCAGGATCTGGCTTAATGTCAGCTTCATTCCCGCTGTCCACATCTTCTTTCTCCTGGGATTCCAGATAGAAGACGGAGTCGGTATGGAAGTTTTCCACCCCTCGGAAGGGGTATTTTTCTGCGATTAAGGTTTGAACTTCGCCCTCGTTATTGGCGTACTTCATGACTTGATGCAGAGTAAATGGGACAATACGGTTTGCCTATATCCATGGTCGTCCTAGCAAAAGATTGTAAGAGGTGTCCGCATCTATGATGTAGCATGCTACTTCAGACTTAAGATCTCCGATCTAGCATCTGAGCTTGATCTTTCCCAGAGGTCGGGTGCTGTTTGCATTGAACCCAAAGATAGTAGTCTAGGTGGTGTGCAATCGGTGCATAGGAATCCCTAAGACCTGCATGACCCTGTAAGGCATGATGCTGAGTGCTGAGCTTGGGTCAACTTGAACACGAATGATTTCGGAGGATCCAATATACCCTGTGTAGTAAAGTGGTCGGTCATGCTCGTGCTTGACTTGCATATCTTCCTGAGTGAATGATATGCATGGTATACTTCTCGGTGCTTGTAGGCATTGCAGACAAGGTCGACCTTCAGAAGCTTCAGGGATCGGAGTGACTTGAGTAATGAAGCTCTCCGTATTCTTTAAGGCTTCGATCAGAGCTTCTTTGGTAGTTTTGGACAACCTCAGGAGCTCATATAGAGTAATCTTGGCCAACTGAGCCATGACATTGAATTGGAAGGGAGTGCTCGACTCCCCAGATTCTTGGTGGAGATTTTTGTTGAACCGAAGTTCCTTTTGTTTCCCCTTATCAACCGGCTTTTTCAGGATAGAACCCCCAGCGTCTTTGTGCTGTTCCTCAATTTCTTGAGCATTCTGGCCATAATCCCTCAAGTAAGCTTTTCCTGACTGAGTGCAAGGGTTGTCTCCTGGGTATGCTGCCAGGGCAATCCTCTCCTCTTCTGAATCTGTAAGAGGTTTGAGGTGGTCATCATTTTCAGTAATGGAGGGGCTAATCATGTTGGAAGACTTAGCCTTGCCTCCCTTCTTTTTGGACGAGGTGTTCGTCCATTCTTGATCTCTTAGCAGATCAGGGTGGACCCACATGATTTCTCCTTTTGGGGTAGTGAGGGGTACCAACCCCCTGTCTTTTTGACTATGCAAGTCGACATTCTTCAAGTGCATTTCTCTCTTGCGAATGGGGACAACGCCGTTTGCAGTTACCACCGGGGGAAAGTCACCAAATTAGACCGCTATCATATTGGTGGATACGGTCTTCTGCTCAGGTTTCAAGGTGAGCACATTGGCATTTACCAAATTCTGCAAGATGTCTTTGAAGACATAGCATTTTTTGGTAGGATGTCCAAGGAATCTGTGGTAACGACAATAATTAGGGTCATCCACTTTCCATGCTTCATCCGGCTTCCTGATCTCAGGCAATTGTAGCTTGTTGTTCTTTCGAAGCAACTGGAATAAGGTATCCACATGCTCCTCTTTAAATGAATATTGCTTGGGCGCTCTTTGTTGATTGGACGCCTTGCCTTGTTTATTAGGCGGTGGTACTCACGTGTAGTCAGCTGCTAAAGTCTCCTTTCCCTTAGACCACTGGGCGTTGTTCTGGTTGCGTTGCTGCTGCGGCTTGGGTTGCGGCTCTTCTTCAGCTTTGACTCGCGCTACTATCTCTTCAGCTTGTTCTCCTTGTGAAACTAGTTGTCTCCAGGAGCGACACTCTGCTACCCCCATCTGAGCAAGGAGTTGGGTCTGCAAGTTGTGCCTGCAAGTTTCAACCAAAGTTGATTGGGTCATACCTGAGGGGCATCGCAATGCCATGCTGCGGAATCTTTCCACATAGGCCTTGATGGACTCTCCTTTCCTTTGCTTAGTGGCGAGAAGAGTTGGGACTGAGACCTCTGTATCGTCCTCAAAGAACCTGGCCAAGAACATCCTTTCCAGGTCTACCCATTTCTGGATGGATCCGGCAGGCAGTTTCATGAACCATTCGAAAGCGACACCTTTAAGGGTACCGATGAATAGCCTGGTCAGGATGGCGTCATTCGCTACCACATCTCCAGTTTGGGATTTGAAGTAGTAGATGTGCTGATTCGGCGATCCTGTACCATCGAACGGTTGTAAGGTAGGGGCCTTAAACTTCGGTGGGTACGGAGCTGTATCTCACTTGGCAGGGTAAGGCTGCACTACTCCTTCTTCACGGAGCTCACTTCTGTTGGCGATTGCATTGAGGCGAGCTTCCAGTTCATCCATTTTGGTGGACTGAGGATAAAGCTCTTTTTCTATCTCCTTCTCATTGTCAGAAGAAGAATCCAAGTTGTGAGTCTCACGATCTGAGTGTTCGTTCGCCTTTTGCTTTCCCTTTGACATAGTTCTCCGGGAAGACTCGGGTTTTTGCCCCTTTTCAGCGAGAAGCGCCTTTTGCTTTCCCTTTGACATAGTTCTCCGGGAAGACTCGGGTTTTTGCCCCTTTTCAGCGAGAAGTTGGGCCAGCATATCCTTTAGTTGGAGAAGTGTCTCCTGTTGCGCCTGGAGCATGACATGATGTTCGTCCACCCTTTTGGCTATGTCTTCATGGTTCCCAGTCGTGTAAGCGGAGACCTCGCGTGCGACAACAGAACTTGAAGATTGAGATTCGGCGACTGCCAAATTTTCATCGTCGGAAATGACCCCCTTGGCCAATCTTTGATAATCAACCAGACGGATAGCTCCTGTTCGAGTCCGAGTATTCCGATATACTCCTTCGAACTGGTCACAAATTTCCCTAACAGTTGGGGAATGACTTCTTCGAACTGGTCACAAATTTCCCTAACAGTTGGGGAATGACTTTTTTGTGACTCATCGGAATCAGTATGCGAGGCTTTTCCTCTGCCGATCATGTTGATGGTGACTTCAGAGTATTCCGCTTCAGCTGTCTTCTTTTTGTATCGGCGTTGTCGTTTGGCAGGTCTAACAACGTTCATCAACCTGTCGAATACAGACTGCCGAGGTGTGGATGCGCAACAATGGCATTCAGACAAGACTGCAGATATAAGCCTCTCACATTGACATGAGTGAGATGCTTGTGCTATTGGTTTTCCTCTCGACAATAATTCCCGCAGATCAGGAACTTGGGAGGAGACTTTCCCCGGGCACGGAGGTGGAGATGGAACCCCCTGCCCTTGGGTGGGTGAGATTGGTTCATGTCGAACGTGGATTTTGAAGCCACGCTGACTTTTCTAAACTTGGCGGACCTCTTGAAAATCGCGTTCTTGAGAAATAACGCGAGGGTCGCGTTGAGATTTGTAAACATTAGGCCGAGGCCTACGTTTAAATAATGAAACAGACCTCTGAGGGTCATGTTTTGTTTGAACGCGCCCCTGAGAGTCGCGTTTGGTTGGTGAAACAGACCTCTGAGGGTCATGTTTTGTTTGAAAGCGCCCCTGAGGGTCGCGTTTAGTTGGTGAAACGGACTCCTGAGAGTCATGTTTCGTTTGAACGCGCACCTGAGGGTCGCGTTTGGTTTTGACAGCTCCCTTCTGAGGGCTGTGTTTTGAAGGAACAACGCGCCACTCAGGGTCGCGTTTCAGCTGTATAAGACGAGGCTCATTGTTTGCGGAGAAAGTTGTTGTATTCATTGCTGTATTCATTACAACTTCAGTCGTTACAATGAAACAAAAAAAGATTGTCTTTTTATAAGACTCTTACACAATGAAAACAAAAATTACAACTCTCTTCAAAACAAACGCAAGATCCTGTTTTGCGGTCTCTTGCTTACGTGGGTCTTTTGCCTGTGACGGGGACGTCAATATCCGTGGACCACCTGGCACTCAGATCTGTTCCAAAAAATCGGACAGAGCTTCGTCGATCCGCGTGAGATCTAGAAGCCTGAAGCATCTATCTCGGCTAAAACGAGATATCTGCTCTTCTTAGTGATTACCGGCGAAGGGTAATACTAAGGAAAGGGGGAGACGGGTGATGAAGACTCTGATGAAGACCTCTCCTCTGTTGAAGCGCTCGACCACTCTTCACTGCAGCAGGGCTTCGCCAACTTCTCCAAAAATCCAGATCTACAAAAATGAGGCAATGGGTGGCTATTTATAGGCCATGGGGAGCATCTAGGGGGCCTAGACACCCCTGGGGTGTCTAGGCTTTTGCTAGACACCCCTTGGGTGTCTAGGCTTTTCCTAGACACCCCTGGGGTGTTTCGACTTTCCCGAGACACCCCGGGTGTCCCAACTCAGCCTGAGACGCTCCGTTGCGTATGTTTGATTGTTTTCCCCGTAACTTCTTCGTCCGAACTCGGATTTGAGTGATTCTAAGTGCGTTGGATGCTTGACGAAAAGTTCGATCCTCTCTGGTGGTTGGATTATCTGTAGAGTGATCGATACATGAAGGGCATTGTCCTTTTTGTGACCATTGTCGGGTTTCCGATTGGCCCGGGTCTTCGTTGTTCCGAAATCCTATCAGCTGACGTAGTTTGTCGATTCACTTCAATCGTTTGTCGACGTTAATTGGACTCCTGTGGATCGGATAAGGATGTTCATCATCACTCTTTAACACTGAACCGTTCGTGGAGACCTATAGGCAGTTTTCGATGCCTACAGATACCCCCTCCAAAGCGTTCCGGACTCGTTTCTTTTATAGAAGAGGCTGGAATACTTTGGATGTGATTGGTCTAGCCTTCAGTCGGTGTAAGGACCTGTAGTTAGCTTTAACTCTTGGCTCCTTCGATTTTCGGTCTATTCGATGCTTTGACGAATAGCCGAAGTTCTTTCGGCACTGCGTTTATTGCTTGGCCGTCGTCAGGGTCTCGAGTCTGCAGCTGATGAGTTGAGTTTGGCTCGTGTCATTGAGTTGACTTTGAACTACCTCCGTCACATTGTGTTGACTTAGGGTTTCGGATCACCGTGTATTGACTTTTTGTCGCAACGCGTTGACTGGCGTTGACCTAGGGTTACTCGTTGACCGGCATGGACCCTAGGGTTTTGGATCGTCAAACGTTGATGTTGGTTGCAACGCGTTGACTGGCGTTGACCTAGGGTTACGCGTTGACCGGCGTTGACCCTTAGGGTTTCTAATTGTCGAACGTTGACTTGTGTTGCAACGCGTTGACTGGCGTTGACCTAGGGTTACGCGTTGACTGGCGTTGACCCTAGGGTTTCGAATCGTCAAACGTTGACTCTGATCACAACGCGTTGACTGGCGTTGACCTAGGGTTACGCGTTGTCCGGCGTTAACCCTAGGGTTTCGAATGTCGTTGGATGCTCAAATCACGAGACCAACTAATGAAGCTGATGCGTCAGTGACTCTCGTATTTATAGGATTTTTGGCAAACCCTCAGCCATCAACGGGTTTGATAAGCCTTTACCGACTACCGTTTGAGTCGAGCTAGCATGCGGATTGTTCAAGTCCGTTCCGCATGTGACGTTAAGCTAAAAGAGTTAATTTTTGGCTAACCCCTAGCCTTCAACGGATTTGATTAGCCTTTACCGACTACCGTTTGAGGCGGGCTAGCATGCGGATTATCTAAATCCGTTCCGCATGTGACGTTGTGCTAAAGGAATGAACTCCCTTAGACTTGATGCTACAACTTTGAATATGTAGACTTCACCATTGTTATGGGAATAGGTTACCCAGCAACGTGTTTTAGATGCTGACTTATCCCTACTTAAGCTTCAGGATAAAATTCCCAAAGTTTAGACCTTGGTGTCTTTTTCAATCGGTGAAAGACTAAACCGGCAACGCGTGTTAGACGCTGGCTTATCCCTACTTAGGCTTCGGGATAAAATTCCCCAGACTGGAATTCTGGTGTCTTCTTTAATCGGTGAAAGACTAAACCGGCAACGCGTGTTAGGCGTTAACTTATCCCTACTTAGGATTCGGGATAAAATTCCCCGTGCACCAAGTGCCCGGATTGGAAGTTGAGAATTGTATCTTTTTTAAGAGCAAAGACAGACTAGGAAATGGGAGAGGAAGAATTTTATATTCTATCTCCCGACACTGAAGAAGAATTTTATATTCTATCTTTAGCTGGAAAGGAGACTCGAGGTGGGATCTCCACCCCCAGAATCCGGAAAGGTGAAACTGAGAGTGGGATCTCCACTCTGAGAATCGAAAAGATTCGGATAACCCTAACTGTCGGAAGGTTTGATTACCGAACTAAAGATGAATTTCTCGTTTATCGAGAGTGAATTGTGGTTTTGGTCCTAACTGTAGGAAGGTTTGACCAAGCAGGAGTTTGAGATGACCCTAACTGTAGGAAGGTTTGATCGCTCGATCTGTGGACCTCTCGTCCATTGGGGGAATCGAGAGGAGAATTTTGGTTGTGGTCCTAACTGTAGGAAGGTTTGACCAATTGGGAGGTTTGAGATGATCCTAACTGTAGGAAGGTTTGATCGCTCGATCTGTGGACCTCTCGTTCATTGGGGGAATCGAGAGGGGATTTTGACTGTGGTCCTAACTGTAAGAAGGTTTGACCAAGTGGGTACTTTACGTCCAGACTCTAACAGAGAGAGTGTTGAGTGCACAGACGCGGTGAGAATTTGAATGGGATTAAACTTGATCGAATTTAACGGTCCCACCGTCAATTAGTCTGATCGGTGAGAGATTTAGTGTTCATCACTTTGTTCATATCGATCGGGTTATCCCTAAGAATATTAACATTCTTTTGGGAACTTCCCGTCAAAAGTGGGAAACAATTTAGACTCATATACCTATTAGAGTATGCAGGGAGCAGTTTAACCTCTTGCACCTGTTGGAGGATTGAGAAACAGTTTATACTCGTATACTCTTTGGAGTTTAGAGGGGGATTTTGGTTGTGGTCCTAACTGTAGGAAGGTTTGACCTGAAAGCAAAGGGAGTGGAGTACAAGTAGCAGTAGAAATACTGGTTTGTACTGGCCACTCGATGAAGGGTTTTGACGTTAAGTAATCAGGACTTAACCCGTCAAGCTTTGGAAATTGCCATGAATTGGCGGATAGAAAATTTTGTGGACCCACCGTCAATTGACTTGATCTGTGGGGGATTTTTGTGAGGAAAGATTAATCTGTCAAAAGGATCGAATCTCGTCTCAACAAGATAACTCATGAGAATTAGTGAATTTGATAACAATAATGGAAAACATTCCAACCTTTAGAGTTTAAATGTGGATGTTTTACTTATCACTTTTATAGTGATTGGGTTATCCCTAAGAATATCACTCGTGGTATTCTTTCAAGAACTTCCCGATACTTGAATAATCCACCCCCAGCTTCCCTTGTGGAACTGGGTCCGACATTGTACTTAGTTACATGACCGGGTTATCCTTAAGAATATTACATATAAAAATTCTCCAGGAACTTCCCGTGAAAGAAATGAAACAGTTTAGACTCATATACAAGTTGGAGTATCAGGGAGCAGTTTAACCTCTTATACCGGTCGGAGGATTAAGAAGCAGCTTATACTCATATACTCTTTGGAGTCTTGAGAAGTAGTTTATACTCGTATACTCTTCGGAGTGTTGTTTTGACTTAATTGAGCGATATAACGCCGGCTTCAACCAAGGTCTGAATGCTATTCTTGAGAGCAAAGCAATCCTTGGTGGGATGAACGACTCTCCTGTGGTATGCACAGTACTTTGTCGTTCTCCTCGCACCTTCAAGTCCTTCCAGGTCTTTGGCGGTGCCATTCCCATGGCTTCAAGGATGTCCAATGAAAGATTATTATGACAGGTCTCGAGGATGAAATCATCGCTGACCGGATCCCTGCAATTCATTGCTTTATTTCGGAACCTCTTCACGAAGTTTTCGACTGTCTCACCATTCTTCTGCTTCTCATCAAACAGAGTGCCGATTGAGACCTCGGTGTCGTCGTCGAAGAAATTGGTCAGAAACATATCCTTCATGTCGTCCCAACTGCTGACACTCCCTGGCTTGAGGCGATGATACCAATCGAAGGCCGCTCCGCGAAGAGTGCCAACGAATGACCGAAGGGTGCCGACGAATGACCGAACCATCAAGGCGTCATTGCCGGAGATCGTGCCCAAGTGGGACTTGAAGTATATTAGGTGTTGGGTAGGGGAACCCTTTCCGTCGAACGGCGTGAAGTTGATCAGGTTGAACTTTGCCGGATATGGAATTGATTCCCACTCCCTTGGGTATGGTATGCCGGACCTTTTCACTTCTTGAGCATTCATCAACGCATTGATTTTGCTCTCCAAGTCCTTCATCTTTTTTTCTTTACTCGTACCTGTCTTCGAGTGGCTTCGGGGAGAGGTGACGTGGTCCTCTTTTGCATTATCATCCACGGGACCGCTTCCATTGTCGTTGTTGACGGGAGGGATGTTCATATTGGCATTATCCTCTTCCCGTTCATTCTCCTCTTGATTCGGATTATTACGACGACTGGGTTCTCCTTGATGAGTTGTCAGTGCCGCGATTTGCTGGTCATGCATCTCTCTCATTTGCTGCATGGCCATCTCCATCTCGAATTTGAAACTTTCCTTCTGCCTAGCCAGGGCATCTTCAAGCATCTTGGTTACTTGTTCGGCGCTTATCATGAGTACCTCGCGGGGTTGTCCCTCGCTGGATACCGTGTTGTCTGATGCAATCGTGGAGCGGGCATCTGATCCTTCGTCTTCTGACGGTAATCTCGTCCGAACCCTACTATAAGTTCCTCGTGTAATGGTTCCAGACTGTAGATGAGTTAAATACCAGGGTACTAGCGGAGTTGACTCGGGATTATCCCATGTCGATGCCCTTTTGCTGGTCATATTAGTGGTGACCTTCGGAAATTCTCCGTCCTCGGCTATCCTTCTTCTTCGTCGGAAACGCCTAAGCTTAGTCTCAGACGTTCCAGTGGAAATTCTCTTGAACACCGAAACTCTCCTTGGGGCTTCAGAGCAACAGCATTCTGATAACACCGCCCTGATTATGTTGGCACACGGACAGTGAGGTTCCGTGTCTCGTGCGCCTCGCTTCCAAGACTTACTCGCACCCCCAGCTCTATAGTACAACTCATCAGTTTGATAACTGGAGCAACCTATAGAGTGTTGGCATGATTTCCGAGGTATAACACCATCATCATAAGACGAATATGCTTCCTTCTGGGGATATGACGCTTTATTAGCGTTCTCAAAAGTCACTCGTTCCAGTCTGTGCTTTTGTGAGCGTAAAAACTTAACGGACTCTTGAATTTCGACACGCAACCCGATGCGGTCGGCAATAGGGGTTTTCCCTTTGTTATTTTCCTTGGTGGAATTAGAACGACCCCCAGTCGGGTTTATCATTTGGGGACCTTTCAACGGACCCAATCGCTCTTTGATAGGTACTTTACCTCGATTCCCCGGTAAGGGACCGAGGCGACCTTTCAAAGGGACCCTGGATGTTGAAAGATCCGTGTTCTTACCTGACTCCGCCGGAGGTTCGGGGGCAAGGGGAACGGGACCTGGATTTGGTGAAGGTTGGGCAGCAACATCTTCAGCTCTCGTCTTAGGCGCTGGCTTTGTCTTTAGCACCCATACCTGCTTGAGCTTTGACGGGTTCTTAACCGTCTCTTCTTTCTGCATCTCCTCCGCTTTCTGTAGGAGAGCTCGGGTATGCGCAAGCAGTGCGCGGTGCTTCTTGATTCGCTCTTTGAGGGTTGAGCGAGTCCTCGTGACACGAACCCATTCGTTCGTTTCTGCCTTGGAGGAGGAGTTGGTTACATACCGTTGTTGCTCTTGGCACTGTCTGGATTTGAGATCTTCATTGTAACGGATCCCGTCCATCGGCTCCAAAGCCTTGGCCAGCTGACGAGCAAGGCGTTGACGCCGTCTTTGGCGCGTCCTCTTTGACACAGCTAGAGCACCTTCAGTAGCCATCTTCTTGGCGGAGGAGAAGCCTAGATCTGCGATCTCGACCACGTTGGACGACGCGGGGACGCCACGTGGTGCGAGTGCAGCGACGGCAAGGGGATCTTGGGTCTTTGAGCCGAGAGTCCCGCGAAGGTTTCTGGAAGAGGATGCCTTCCTGCGCCTGTTCGGAGAGGCGGATCTGGAGGAGGAGGAAGAGAGGTACTCTTCAAACTTTTGCTGATCGAACTCGTATTCGATCTCTTCATTCACCCGGATCTTGAATGCCGGTTGCGTCACGACGGCCTCGGCAGCGAGGCCGTTGGCTCCCACTGTGGTCGCCAGCTTGTTTGCGTCGAAAATTGTTGTATTCATTGCTGTATTCATTACAACTTTAGTCGTTACAATGAAAATAAAAAGATTGTCTTTTTATAAGACCTTTTACACAATGAAAACAAAAGGGTTACAACTCTTGTCAAAACAAACGCAAGATCCTGTTTTGCGGTCTCTTGCTTGCGTGGGTCTTTTGCCTGTGACGGGGACGTCAATATCCGTGGACCACCTGGCACTCAGATCTGTTCTGAAAAATCGGACAGAGCTTCGTCGATCCGCGTGAGATCTAGAAGCCTGAAGCGTCTATCTCGGCTAAAACGAGATATCTGCTCTTCTTAGTGATTACCGGCGAAGGGTAATACTAAGGAAAGGGGGAGACGGGTGATGAAGACTCTGATGAAGACCTCTCCTCTGTTGAAGCGCTCGACCACTCTTCACTGCAGCAGGGCTTCGCCAACTTCTCCAAAAATCCAGATCTACAAAAATGAGGCAATGGGTGGCTATTTATAGGCCATGGGGAGCATCTAGGGGGCCTAGACACCCCTGGGTGTCTCGGTTTGGCCGAGACACCCTTGGGGTGTCAAGGCTTTTCCTAGACACCCCTGGGGTGTTTCGACTTTCCCGAGACACCCCGGGTGTCCCAACTCAGCCTGAGACGCTCCGTTGCGTATGTTTGATTGTTTTCCCCGTAACTTCTTCGTCCGAACTCGGATTTGAGTGATTCCAAGTGCGTTGGATGCTTGACGAAGAGTTCGATCCGCTCTGGTGGTTGGATTATCTGTAAAGTGATCGAGACATAAAGGGCATTGTCCTTTTTGTGACCATTGCCGGGTTTTCGATTGGCCCGGGTCTTCGTTGTTCCGAAATCCTATCAGCTCACGTAGTTCGTCGATTCACTTTAATCGTTTGTCGACGTCAATTGGACTCCTATGGATCGGATAGTGATGTTCATCGTCACTCTTTAACACTGAACCGTTCGTGGAGACCTATAGGTAGTTTTCGATGCCTACACTCATAGTCGGGCTCGTTGCCGCGAAGTGAGCGTTCTTCCTTGGGAACGCTAGGTTCAGGAAAATTTTCAGAAACACAGTCCTCGCGTTGGGCCATCATTCGGCTTTCACGCAAGTGTGCTCGATGTATGGATCTTCTTCGTCTGCGAGCGACGTTCTTCTTGGCTTGTTTCAAAGCCTTAGCAGCAGCGTCGTTGACGCTCATGGAACTCGTCTCCTCCAGAGGCCGTTTGTGTCCCGAAGCATGTTTGGCGTACGTGGAGGTGGGATCTTCAGCTAGCAGAGCTAGTTTGAGTTCCTGGCCGAAGGAGAGGGCTTTCTTCGGCACTTCAACAACAAAATTGATCTCCTTGGATATCTTGCGGACACCATGCTTAGCCTTGGGGCTATGCGATCCAGAGGATAAGGCTTCCTCATATTTAGCTTGATCAAACTCCATGACGAGAGTTTCTACGGTGGTTCCCATGAGGTGGACGTCGGACTGCGCCACCACTTCTTCGTCGGAAAAGCTAGTCCCCAGCGGAGTCGCCATCTTTTGTATGTAGAGAAAATTGCAAAGAAAAGAACAAAAATTTGATTACAAAAGAGAAGAGAACGAATTTGATTCTCTCCTTTGTTTAAAACTGGGTTCTTCTCGGTAGTGATGGAATGCCTCCTTCGATTGCTCACGTCGAATTTGCTCTCCGTTGACGATCCAACCGTCTTTTATCTCGTGGGAACGATGAACTTCTTAGGAAAGTTTAATGGGTAACTCTGAATGAGTTTAAGAACTCTGAACGAGTTAGAACTCTGTTGGGAGAGTTGTTAGAATAGAAAATTCGGTTAATGACCAAGCTGATATTCTGTTGTTGAAAAACCCTTTCAGATTTGATCTTCTGAATTTGATTCAAAAATCCTATCTCCAAGGATTTTACTGCTGCTGCTGCTGTTGAATCGCCGAACCTGAGTGGTTGAGATCCTGAAGAACTAACTTGCTGCTTCTTCGTTCCAAAAAGCCAGCCCCTAACTCAGTTGAGTTTATTGAGATTTTATAGGTGGATAAGAGGTTGTAACTGCCCTCTAAATCTGCTCCTGAGTGGGCGTGATTTCCTCAGATCGTGGGGAAACAGTTCTGAAACCGTTCGGCTCGTAATCGAATGAGTCAAGCGCCTAATCTGGCGTTCAGAACCCAACATCGCCTTTTAGAATTGAGACGCGGGGTTGGGTGTTGGCTGAACATCATTGAACACGAGGGTCGCTCGCGTTTTGGTTTGTTGTAGTTTGGGAACGCGGGGGTCGGTGTTGGTTGAACCCCTACGAACGCGAGGGTCGCTCACGTTTAGCTTGTGCTTGGAAACGTGGGGGTCGCCTGCACTTCCAGAATTGTAACGCGGGGATGACATCCGCGTTTTAGAAGGAGCTAGTTGACTTGTAACTTTTTCTGTAAAGCGTTGCAAGGACCGTTGTTCAGTAATCCTAGCTTTAGCTGTAGTAGAGTATGAAAGTCATCAGATTGTAACCTTCACTGTAGATTATGAACACTGCTGAATAGAGTTTTCATCAGTTGACGGAAGTGTTGTTGAATTGTAACTCTTTTCGATCTATGTGAAAAGTCCTCGATTTGCAGCTTTCGATTGTCGGCGCGAAAGATATTTGATTGTAGCTTTCGTTGTAGGAACTTGACGGGAATCAACATCCATAGTGTATTTAGATGAATATTTGCCCACAGCTCTCTACCAAGCAACTTGCCAACTACGTCCAACCTTTTATTTCTGAAATCATTACACTGCTCATCAGCATCTCTAATAGTTGCTAATATAATATTAGTCATGTTGTTGTCGCAACCATCAAGATCAATCATCTCAGAAATGAGGCCGTGTTTGTAGCATATGCAGAGTTGCAGATACAACGATTAGAAAGTCGTTTGATTGTGACTTCCATTGTCGGAGCTTGATAGGGATCAGCTATCCATTATGATTTTTAGACAGCCTACAGACCAGCTCACCCCTCAGTTGCTTTTGGGGTTTCATGATAAAAGCTGGGTTTGCAGAAGATGATTCCTCCCCCCTTCAAATTCTTCAGAGGAATCTTTAGAGGGAGATCTATAAGAGTCGCTTGTGTCTTGTCAATCTTAGTAGGAAGGACCCTAGATATATCGGCCACCTAGAGCGAGGACGACTCGTGGAGATTGATCATCTCCCATGATCGCACATAAGAGTAGATCTTCTTGAGCTATTTCCCCTCCTCAGTCAAGAGTATACAAGCCTTAGCATGTCCTTCTTGATCTCCGGCCA
>NC_033796.1:74812786-74814674 GCF_001876935.1 Asparagus officinalis
TATCCTTCCAATCCTTGTTGGATTCCAAAGCGTCCGACACCAGTTTGCTACCACCTATGTTATGGAGGAAATAGTGGGCATCCTTCCTCAACGTTTTGACACCCACGAGTTTACCTAATAGGTGCATGCTCAACTCCACACGCACCCGGTGGCAGATCACTAGAAACCCCACTAGAGTGGTTATGCGTTTAAGGTGAACTGCAAAAGAGAATACCCCCAGAGCGATGCACACATATCGAAGGATGGGATGGAATGGTAGTTGTAACTCATCCTCCAAATAGGCTAGGTAGAGCATCAATATATCCTTGCTATGGAGATATACCGACTCATCTTTGTTCGACGCTAACAAAGTAAAAAACCTAGGGAGCTCGTAGTGCTTATAATACACCTGGATCTCTTGAGAGCAGATCTGGGAGTGGTAAAGGCTGGAAGAGGTTAATCCTCATCTCATTACAGCCAGTGGTGGAAGCTTGAGAAGCCCCAGTGGTGGAAGTCTGAGAAGCCATAGAAGATCGTCGGTAATTAGGTCAACGAACATTAAGCAAAAAAGAGTTAGGAGGCAAAAGAATTAGTGCAAAAGCTCATGAAGAAGCCCTCTTTGCATCAAAGAGGGGTATGTATAGATTCCGAGGGTGACACGTGGCAAGATCAGGATGGCCGACACATTCCAATACTAATGGACGTGATTAACCTCAAAATCTGAATCGTCTTTTCAAAAAGTGAAGCGCCAACCTCTTTTACTCCACAACCGCTCCGCATGAAAAGTGAAATGATAGCATTACTGTAGGTATCTAAAAATGCCTATAGGTCCCGAACATAGCTCGAGACGACGAGCAGCCAAAACAACAAAGTGGCGAATCACTAATGATATTGCAACAAGCACGCATGCTCATTAGCTAGCTCTAATTTGCCCATGCACTCATCAGCCACCTACAAGCAAACGAAATGTATAAAGCGAATCGGTGAAGTGTACAAGTCAACAAAATGATAAAACATGAATAACGATGAAACAAGTCAAAAACCTAAAAACCAGAACAGCCCCTAGCGGCCGAGTCGCACCAAAATGACTCGGCCAAAGCTTTGGTCGAGCCACCATTTGGTGGTTCGCACCATGCTGAGCCACCAAATGGTGGCTCGCACCATGCCGAGCCACCAAATGGTGGCTCGCACAGTTCTGAGCCAAAAAACATGTTTTTGACGGGATTTCTATGGATTTGGTCATTTCAGAGCCTCCCAACAACTTTGATACTATCCCCGAACATGGTTAAGTATTTGTTAACTGTGGATAACATCAGATCATCAACTCTTATCAGAAAACGCTGCAACCAAAGCCTATAAATACAAGCATAAGGCCTTCATTTGTAAGGATCTAAAATCAAAGAGCGAGGTGTTGTCAAACTGAAGTGTGGAGCATGAATTTCAGAGGAGGGTTAGTAGATCTTGGCAAACTTTAGCATAAAGAGGAAGCTTTTCAAAGGATCCGAAGCCCGTTCCCACATTCCTCTGGATCCAACTTTGTTTTAATCTTGAGAAGAGTCGTAACCTCACTTAATCAAGATTATCACTTCTGTGATTAATTCCTTTGTGAAGTAAGAGCATTAATTCATGCAAATAGAGACTAATAAATAGGATCTGTGTGTTGTTTGAAGGAGATTGTGATTTTTATTTTAATTGTGTAAAAGTCTTATAAAAAGACCAATATTTTTTCAAACTTGTTGTAACGATCAAAGTTGTAATGAGTTATACAATGAATAAACCAATTTCCGACGAAAACATGCTGGAAACTACAATGGGATCCAATAGCTTCTCTACTGAAGCTGTTGTTGAATATCATTTCTCCATGATAATGTTTTGATGATAACAATTTATATTTTGTGTGCACTAACTT
>NC_033796.1:74815674-74851075 GCF_001876935.1 Asparagus officinalis
GATCTTTTGTAACCCAAGATGACAATTATTTCAATGAAGAAGAAAACCATTTTCCCCGCGAACACCTGTTTTACGGTCTCTTGCTTGTGTGGGTTCTTTGCCTGCGCCGGGGTTAATCCGGGGACCACCGCACGATCTTGATCCAGTCGGATCTACACGGTATGACGGGTGTTAGTTCACGAAGGAAATAACAGCCGGGGGTATTATTTCACCAAGGAAATAATAGCCCTAAGTAATCGAAATCGACCAAGCGAAATCGATACTCTTCTCAGGATCAAAAACCAAGTTTTGATCTGGAGGATAACCGTGTGGATCTCAGATCTGATCTCTCTCTCGAACTCCTGCCTTATTTGACGTGGATGATCGCCAAGAACTAGATCTGAAAAGTCCAAGTCTTCCAAGCTTTAAAACTCCGAGGTTTAGCTCTTGATCCGGAAGAGTTTCCCCTCAGAAGTTCCACCCCCTTCAAACAATGAGCCTAGGGGTCTATTTATAGGCTCTTCAAACCAGATCTGTGCTCAGATCTGGGCCCAGATTTGGGTGGCTCGGCCAGATGCGTACTACCTCGAGTGTTTTGACTCTAACTCTCTAGTCCAATCTCAGAATGAGGTCATTCAAGATGCGTTGGAAAGATGACGAAAAGACCTACAACTTTTATGTTTTGAGTTTCTTCAGAATCAAATCACAACATGGCCGAAATATCACTTTTTGTGCGAGCCACCATTTGGTGACTCGCATGGGTGCGAGTCACCGAGCCAGTTCGTACTATCTTGGGTGTTTTGGCTCTAACTCTCTCGTCCAATCTCGGAATGAGGTCATTCAAGATGCGTTGGAAAGATGATAAAAATACCTACAACTTTTGTGTTTTGAGTTTCTTCAGATTCAAATCATAACATGGCCGAAATATCATTTTTTGTGTGAGCCACCATTTGGTGACTCGCATGGGTGCGAGCCACCATTTGGTGGCTCGCAGCCATGCGAGCCTGGGGGAGCCAGTTCGTACTACCTTGGGTGTTTTGGCTCTAACTCTCTCGTGCGATCTCAGAATGAGGTGATTCAAGATGCATTGGAAAGCTAACGAAAAGACCTACAATTTTTGTGTTTTGAGTTTCTTCAGAATTAAATCACAACATGACCGAAATATTACTTTTTATGCGAGCCACCATTTGGTGACTCGCATGGGTGCGAGTCACCATTTGGTGGCTCGCAGCCATGCGAGCCAGTTCGTACTACCTCAGGTATTTTGACTCTAACTCTCTCGTCTGATCTCAGAATAAGGTGATTCAAGATGCGTTGGAAAGATGACGAAATGATCTACAACTTTTGTGTTTTGAGTTTCTTAAGAATCAAATCACAACATGGCCGAAATATCACTTTTAGTGTGAGCCATCATTTGGTGACTCGCATGGGTGCGAGTCACCATTTGGTGGCTCGCAGCCATGCGAGCCAGTTGGGTGTTTTGGCTCTAACTCTCTCGTCCGATCTCGGAATAAGGTAATTCAAGATGCGTTGGAAAGCTGACGAAAATACCTACAACTTACAATAGCCGAGCCACACATGATATGTGCGAGTCACACATGGTGTTTCACCCCTTTTGGGTGAAACACAACTCCTAGCTATGTTGTCTTTTGCCATTTCGTGTGTTACGTTGACTCGTACACTTCACCGACTTGTATCATAAATTTTGTTAAGTTGGAGGTGAATGGTGAACGTGTTGGCCACTTGGTGGTGGCCGGTGAGCACAAATTTTGTTAAGTTGGAGGTGAATGGTGAACGTGTTGGCCACTTGGTGGTGGCCGGTGAGCACGCGAGTCATCTAGCGTTGGCCGTTTTGTTTCATGCATTGGTTGGCGTCAGATAATTCGGATAACGACGTTCGTCATCTTCTTTCCGTCTCAAGCTGTGTGTGGATACCTATAAGCATTTTTCGACGCCTACAGTTCTCGAACTCAATTCACAAATATTGTAAATAAATCAAAGGCTTTGGGGAAAGACTATGGTAATAAAGAGCTTGTGAGAAAGGTTCTTTGTTTCCTTTCTAGAGATCAAGAACCAACGGTAATGGCTATTGAGTAATTATAATTTTGGTAAATTAGCTCCTTAGAATCTTATAGGAAACCTTCTCACCTATGAAGAAAGGATGAAGGAGAGAGGGGAAGATTCTGAAGGTAGATCAAAGAAGAAATTAATAGTTCTTCAAGCTAAGAAGGGTAAATCAAAAAAAGAGGCAAGCTCGGACTTAGAGAATGATTGTAGAAGTTAAATGGGTCTGGTGGTTAAAGGTATCAAACTATTCCTGAGATTAAAAGATGGACAGAAATTTATGTGCAACAGATAGAACCAAAGCTTCAAGAAGGTGAGAAAGAATAATACAAAAATCTAGATGCTAAACTAGTTTTTCATCATTTTAGGAAACCTGATCACTTTGGAAATGAATATCCCCTTATTAGAAGGATCATAAGGGAAAGAACATGTGCTTCAAAGCAACATCATGGAATTTCTCGAGTGATGATGATAAGTGTGAGCTTAAGTGAGAATGAGAGAAGTCGTCGTCTCATAGCCAAGGATGATACTTCAACAACTCATATAAGGAAAATTCTGATAATGATGTATATCCTTTTTATGGTGAACTGTTCAAAAAATATAATAAAATGTTGGGTTGGTTCAAAAATTTTGCTGATAAATGTAACACCTTGAAAAGAATACATTCAAATCTAAAGAAAATGTATGACCACTTGCGAAAAAATTTAAAAACTTCTACTTTAGAATCAAGTGTATTTATCATCTCATAATTGCAATGAATGTTCTTCCTTTAAGACAGAAGCTAGTATGTTAACTCAAGAGTTAAATAATTTAACTAATGAAAATAATAAAATCAATGATGAGGTAACTACATTATCATAAGAACTCTCTCTTGAATAAAAAAATTTGAAACCCATTGTAGTACCATTGTGTTTGAGAATGAATGGCTTAAATCCAAAATCTTGACTTGGAAAAAACCATTAGTGGGCTTTTGGTAGGATCAAAAGATCTAAATATGATCCTTTTCTGAGGTTTGCAAAGGCAAAAACTAGGTTTGGTTATTTATACTCAACCAAGCACAAAAGTTTCATGCCTTCTTTTATTAAGTGAAACAATCTCTCTTTTTATCAACCCATTCAAAATGCATCATCTATAACTTGTTATTTGTGTAAAAGAATGAGAAACCTTTCAATGCCATGCATGATTCAACATAAGATAACAATTGTTAAATAGATGTGGATGCCAAAAAGAACTATTTCTAAATATAGTGGACCTTTTTGGATACCCAAGTCATACATTGTTTCTTTCGTGTAAGGTACAATGGAGAGCTTAGGAGCAAGGCAGCACATGTTATTTGGATTCGGATTGCTCACAACATATGATGGGAAAGAAAGAACTACTCCTTAGCCTTGACAAAAAGAAACATGGGAATGTGACTTTTATAAACAATGACAAAGGTAAACTTATACGGGTTGGTGATATAGGTAATGAATCTTTTAAACTCTTAAAGGTATTACTTGATGATGGTTTGAAGCATAATCTTATTTCTATTAGTCACCTATGTGATAAGGGTGTGTCTATTCTTTTCAAATTTACTATGTTCAAAACTATTGAATCAAAAATAGGTTTGCTTGTTTTTGCTAGAAAGAGACATGCTAATGTTTACACTCTAAACTTTAATGATATCAAATCTAATAGTGTAAAATGCTTAATTGTATAATGGAAGCATGGCGAGCTTTCACATAGGAGGCTTAGACATGCAAGTATAGGACTGTTGCAGAAACCCTTAAAGAAAGAGGTAGTGAGAGGTATGTCTATCTCTACATTCAAGAGTGAGAGTTTATATGAGGCTTGTATGAAGGGTAAATTTGTTAGATCCTTGCATAATTTGAAGAACCATGTGAGCACTTCTAAACCTTTGCAATTGCCTCACTTGGATTTATTTGATCCTGTGTCCAAACAAAATATAGGAAGTAAGAGTTATTATTTGATCGTGATTGATTATTACTCTAGATTTACATAAATCATATTTCTAGCTAAGAATAGTGATTGCTTTAAAGTTTTTAAAAAATTCTTGAATAGAGTAAAAAAAGAAATATCTTTGCATTCATACCATCAGGTTAGATCATGGAGGAAATTTTGAAAATAATTTTTTAAATATTTTTGTGCTAATAAAGAAATCACTCATGGTATTCTTCCCCTTGAATACCTCAATAAAATAGGGTGTCGAGAGTAAGAATCGAAATTTTCAAGACATGGATAGAACCATGTTAAATGAGTATAAGCTGCCAAATCACTTCTGGGCTGAGACAGTTAATATGGCAGGTTATTTAAATAATAGAGCCTATTTAAGATCACTACTAAATAAGACTTCTTTTGAGCTTTACTGTAAAAAAATCCCCAAGTGTTGCACATCTCAGTGTTTTTTGCTGCAAATGTTATCTGTTAAATATGAAAGATCAATTAGGAAAATTTAATTTTAAAGCTGATGAGTGCATATTTTGGGATATTGTTCATGTAGCAAAGTATGCAGAATCTACAACTTTTTTTAAAGAGTCTATCTATATTAAATTTAATGAAACTCACACTTCTATTAATTCTATTAATAATACGAATGACCCTCTTGTGATGAACTGCAATGATTAGGTTAAACTAGAAAATACGTTGATGGAAGGTGAGAAAAAAGATTCATAAGGAAATTAAGGACAAGAATGATAAATCAAACCTAGAAGATTCAAATTCTACTCAAAAATTTGTTAGACTCAACCAATCAACAAGAAGTATCAACTAGGGATCATCCCAAAGGAAATTGTTATCTACCTACTCATTTGAATGATTGTCATTGCTCCACGACAATAAATTTGAGTGAATGTAAAAAATTCTCATTCCTTTCATGGAGAGTTTTGTGCAAATGTGAACTTCATTACTGAAAATAAAACCTAAGATTGGTAAAGAAGCTATAAATGATAAAAATTGGGTAATTGCTATGCTAGAAGTACTTAATCAATTCACAAAAACTAATATCTGGAAATTTGTTCCGAAACCTAATGTTCACCCAATAGTACAAACTTAATAGGTCTCTAAAAATAAATTGGATGAAAATGTAATGTTGTGAGAAATATAGCTAGACTTGTTGCTAAAGGTACAATCAAAATAGAAGGGATCTATTTCGATGAAACTATTGCTTTGATTGCTAAACTTGAAGCCATCAAGATTTTTCTTGCATTTTCTCATTCTAAAGGCTTTAAGCTCTATCAAAGAGATGTGAAAAGTATCTTTCTAAATGGGTACCTTAAAGAAGAAGTTTATGTAGAACAAACGCCAAGTTTTATTGATCATGTTTTTCAAGGCTATGTATATAAGTTAGATAAAACTTTATATGGTCTTAAAAAAGCATATCGAGATTAGTACGATCATCTAAGTTCTTATCTACTAAAACACACTTTTAGAAAGAAGTTGCAGACAACACCTTATTCGTTCAATCTATTGGTAAAAATATTCTTATTGTTTAAGTGTATGTTGATGATATCATTTTTAGTGCTACTAATAAGAATATTTACTATAAGTTTAAGAATTTGATATATGATTAGTTCAAAATGAGCATGATGGGAGAGGTAATACCTCCTAGGATTCCCGGTGAAGCATATGAAAGATGGCATGTTTATTTTGTAGACTTTAAAAGAGATAACTTAAATGCAGCTTCAATCTCGATGAGCCTATTAACAAGGCTTACAAAAGATAAAATAGGAGTGTCAATAGACAAAAAGAGCTACAAAGGTATGATCAATAGTCTATAGTATCTTACTACTGCTCACCCTAATATGGTGAGAAAGATAGTTTGATATATGTCATAGCTGATGCGGCATAAACATGTACCAAAAAGGTTGCAAGTGCATAACCGTGTCAAGCTATAGTATTTAAGATATCGATCCCACGAGGAAGGTGTTTGTAGGAGAAAATATAAAATCGGTTCTTATGTTGTGTGTGTGACAAGTAGGAGTGATAAGTGAATGTGATTGTGGAGAGATAGAGAGAGTGGAAGTGATAGTGTGTAAATCGGCACGAGATATAAGTGAGAGTGGATGTGACAAAGAATGAATATGATCAATAAGGCAAGAAGGAAAAGGAAAATAAAAATCAAGAATAAAGAAAATAAAATTCAAGAATAAAAGAAAATGCAAGAAATTAAAGATGGTGGATTCAATTATAGATATGGGTAATCTACAATTGAACCCACTTCTTAGAAAAGGGTGATTCCCTAGAGGGTTCTAGCCTAAAGGCGAATCAAACAAAATAAAAATAAACAAAAAGAAAAACTAAACCCAAGAGGGTTCTAGCCTCAAGGTGAATAGTATAAGAAATTAAAATCTAACTACAAAATAAAGTACAAAATCTAAACTACAAAATAAAATTACAAGAATTAAATGCAAGAAATTAAATCTATTCTATAAGCATGAAATAAATCTAAGGCAAGAGGGTTCTAGCCTCTTGGCTATTTAACAAGAAAATAAAATCTAAACTACAAGCATAGAAATAAATCTACACTAATAAGCAATAAAAAGGAAATAAAATAGAAAAAGGAAAGAAAATGCAAACCTCTAAATAATTCTTCATCTCCATCTTCATCATCCAA
Organism: Asparagus officinalis; assembly: GCF_001876935.1. Lineage (NCBI taxonomy): Eukaryota > Viridiplantae > Streptophyta > Magnoliopsida > Asparagales > Asparagaceae > Asparagus > Asparagus officinalis. Next base: position 74,822,330 of record NC_033796.1, read on the forward strand.
CAAAGAGAAGAAATATTTAAAGTGGTGAAAAAATTATTATTATTAATTGCAACTAAAGTTACAATTTTGGAAGGCCTTCTCAATTAAGAGTAGCCCTCCTCTCCAAAAGGAGTTTACAAAATTTTCACACCTCTAACCCCTCACTCTCTACCCCTATTTATAGTAAACATCAGTGAATGAGAGCCATTGGATTGAAATCTTATCCAAAAACAACAAATTTCAGCCTTAGATTCGTAACAGACTGCCCAGCGTATCGATGCAGGCATCGATACAGGCATCGATGCAGGCATCGATGTCGGTATCGATGCAGGCATCGATGCATGCCCTTCTCCTTTTGTTGTCCGCAGATTCTTCTTGTTGTTTGCTTTTGGGCTTTGGACATTGGGCTTTTCTTGGACTCTTGGGCTTGGGCTTTGATTTATTTCTTCATTTAAATACTTGAAAGAATTCATTGGGCTTCATGGCTTCATTTCTTCATTAAATTATGGGCTTTTTGTTGAGAGATGAGGGTTTTGAGATTTATTCTTCATTAACCTGCAATTAAAGATAAAAACAATTATTAGTAGTATATTTATTCATATAAAATAGATAATGAGGGTATAAAATTGTAATAAAATGTGATTATCAAGGCTCCTAGGGTCAAAAGCTTTACTCCAATATTTTCTCAAATCAAAACCCTAAATGCTCTCTTCTTTTCTTAAATTCTAAAACTCTCTCCTCTATTTATCTATTTTAATCATATATAGTCTTTAATCAACCAAGAACAAGATATCCTAAATACGATAAAAGTTAGGGATCAAGAGCAATGATGAATGGCTATGATTAAATCATCAAATCTGCAATCAGCTGTTATTACCATCAGTAGTTGCTCATGACCATCGGTGGGTCCCTGAGCACCATCGACGAAATCCATCGATGAGCTAAAATCCTATCTCTAAAATTCTGCAATTGGTTCTTGTAGACCATCGACAACCCCGCGCCCGTCGATGAGTCCCTGATGAGCATCGATGGTACAAAGGCTAAAATCAATATTTGTACTAATTTTGTTATCTTTTTCGCCTCCTACATATCTTATACATGTATTCAGATATACTATATCATCTCAAATAAATATTTGTTTTTACTCAAACAACAGCTATTGTACAGATTACTTTCTAACATGAAATTTTGATAGAGGTTGAGGATTATAGCATTAACCTCTAAAAGGAGCTCACGTGATATGAAATCTAGTGATCCAAAGATCATATCTGCAATTTAGTCTTTTTATATCGTTTACTATTCCTTGGAATGTTCCAAGAGACATAAATACGGGTTTGACTACATGAACAAACCCAGTTGGAGCAAACCTCCTCCCTCTCAATTTCTAAACGCAATTCTTTACTTAATTTTTAAGGAAATGAAAACGAAAGAAGAAGAATTCTAAGCATAATTTTATATGATGTGTTCACAATTTTTTATTCTATAAAGCTTTGCTTATAATTAATTATAATGCCTGATGAGTCCAAAGTAGTAACCTGTTCTCGTTGTTTATGAACTGAAATTTGTCAATGAGGTTTTCTACAAAATACAAATGGGTGGCCTCCAACTGTAATTAATTTATTTGGTCAAAAGATGAAAAGTTCAACGAGACTTCAATATTTGATTTAGATATCTATTCAACCGACTGATAATTTTCGAAAAAGTCCACGAGGTTGTACTTTGATTTAGAATACTTTGATGTATATCTCGTTCTTGCTAATTAAGTTCTTTAAATTTAGGCATTTCGTTGTACTTTGATTTAGAATACTTTGATGTATATCTCGTTCTTGCTAATTAAGTTCTTTAAATTTAGGCATTTCGTTGTACTTTGATTTAGAATACTTTGATGTATATCTCGTTCTTGCTAATTAAGTTCTTTAAATTTAGGCATTTCGTTGTACTTTGATTTAGAATACTTTGATGTATATCTAGGGCTGTAAAAAGAAAAGAAATGCAAACCTCTAAATAATTCTTCATCTCCATCTTCATCATCCAACAAAGAGAAGAAATATTTAAAGTGGTGAAAAAATTATTATTATTAATTGCAACTAAAGTTACAATTTTTTTGGAAGGCCTTCTCAATTAAGAGTAGCCCTCCTCTCCAAAAGGAGTTACAAAAATTTTCACACCTCTAACCCCTCACTCTCTACCCCTATTTATAGTAAACATCAGTGAATGTGAGCCATTGGATCGAAATCTTATCCAAAACAATCCATTTTCAGCCATTGATGCATAACAGAATGTCAGACATCGATGCAGGTATCGATGCTGGCATCGATGCCCGCATCGATGCCTGTATCGATACTCCAATGGTAACTTTGACTTCACGGTTGGCTTCGTCTCGTCGAGATAGGCGATTTTCATATATTATATGTTAAATTCCGCCTTCCGGATTGGGAGATATCGTCATTTCTTTGCGGCCAACCATCTTGAATATAATTTCTCTTCATATTGGATTTTTGATTTTCTCCGGCTTCTATAAAGGTTACAAAATGAGGAAGTTGAAGTCTTTTAGGCTTGAGTAGAGGCCTTAATTATGGTTTCTAAACCCCTTTCCAAGACATTGAGACGTTTATCTTGATCTGGATTGTGAGGAGTTTGAATTACAGCTTGATGAGGAGGAGACTGATTTTGATACGGCAGATTGGGTTGTTGAAATTGTGAATGAGAATTGAATGGAACTGTGTTTCCCCTAGGAAAATGTTGGGTCGAAGCGGGAGTGAAATTTTGAGTTCCGGGAGAATTTCCTAGATTCCATGCAAAGTTGGGATGATTTCTCCAACCTGGATTGTAGGTTGGAGAAAATGGATCATTTCTAGGGTGCTGGAATGCAGCGTTCATCTGTTCTATTGCGTTGTTATTTCCTAGGAGAGGGCATTCCTCTGAAACGTGGGTAGGAGACTGACAATTATGACATCCTGGGAAAGAAACATGATTGAGTTGAGCTGGAGCTCGTTCCTTAATTTCTAAGGCTTCTAACCTCCGCAGAATTGTCGCCATCTTCGCTTCAGAAGCAATGTTTGACTCCAAGGAAAGACCACTAGACTTAGAATGGGGAACTGATGAAACCCTGTCATCGCACTGTTCCCATTGCATTGTTTTTTCAGAAAGACTCTCCAAAAACTCCCAAGCTTCATCAGCATTTTTCCTCATAAAATCCCCGTGGCACATTGATTCTAAGGAAGTTTTTGCAGAATAATCTAATCCCTCATAAATTATTTGGCACAATCGCCATTTCTCTAAACCGTGATGAGGACATTGGATGAGAAGATCTTTAAATCGGTCAAAATACTTCCAAAAAGGTTCTCCCGGGATAATTTTAAAGTTTTGAATGCTGTTCCTAAGCTTTACCGTTTTATGAATAGGAAAAAATTTCTTAAGAAAAACGGTGACAAATTCATCCCAAGTTGAGATGGAATTTGTTGGTAAGCTGTACAGCCATTTTTTAGCTTTATCCTTAAGAGCAAATGGAATAAATCTAAGCTTAACCGCATCTTCATTTAATTCTCTCATTTTAATCATAATACACACTTCCTCAAATTCCGAAATAAAAATATATGCGTCTTCTGTTTCATTACCAAGGAATTTGGGAAGCATGTTTATGTATTGCGGTCTAAGCTCAAAACTTATTCCATTTGTTTCGGGGAGCCTAATGCATGAGGGGATTGCATTCCTAATGGGATAGCACATATCATGAAGAACGGGTGGATTAGGATGCTCCATTTCTATGATTGGTTCAAAGCGAATTAATCGATGTGTATTATCCCTAATCCACTGTTGCATACACCAAAATATTTCTTTTTATTTTTTTTCTTAAATTAGTTTTTTTTTTGAGAAGATAAAGAAAAAGAAAAATCCTAACTAAAACAAATCAAGACAATCACTTTTCAATCAACTCTAACTCTAGGGTTTAGCCTAACTCAACTAGACCAGCTCCTAACCAAAAACTCCTACAGTGAAAAGATCAAAGTTTTACCCAGGTAGTTAGCCAGGTAAGGATAGTACTAGAGGGTGATCAAAGATCAATTAAGTACCTCTTTCCTTGCGGAGCGCTTTACGCAACCCCTAAACCTTGCCTTAGACACCAACTAATCTGAGAAAACTTAAACCGGTTCACTTAAGGATTTCTTGTTCCTTATTGAGCTCGAATCCTTAGGGGCCAACGTCTAATGAGTTTTATTAGGCTTGGGTGGTGTAGTGAGGAATTAGTGATTTTTGGGCTAAGGAAAGGGTGATGAAATCCCTCACCTTATCTTGATTATGGGGTTTTGCCCTTAAAAATATTTTTAAGTGTGTGTCAAATCAAGATGCTCAAATCACTTGGTGAATTCCTACACTATATGAAATGCAACCCTATGAATTAAAAGCAACTAAAAAGGATGGAAAAGAAAAATCTTTTTTTTTTTAATTAGGGTTAACAATCAAACAAATGAGAAGGGGGGATTTGTTTGAATTTATTATCTTGTTAGTAAATGTCAAAGTGGAGGATGAATTTTATTATGGTTAACAAAAAAAATAAAATCTTTTTTTTTAGTCCTAATTGTCTCTAATTGTGAAGAAGTAGCTAAAGGGTGTAATTAAAAACTAGAAAGAGGACTTACCCGAAAGCAAATCTTCAAATCCTAGCTCTCCAATCCGCGATCTTCAAGCTCCAAGCGTTTCCTTCACAAAAAACACACAAGTTAAAGAACCAAAATAATTAAAACCTACTTAAGCACCTTCCCCGGCAACGGCGCCAAAAACTTGATGCGGCATAAACATGTACCAAAAAGGTTGCAAGTGCACAACCGTGTCAAGTTATAGTATTTAAGATATCGATCCCACGAGGAAGGTGTTTTGTAGGAGAAAATATAAAATTGGTTCTTATTTTGTGTGCGTGACAAATAGGAGTGATGAGTAAATGTGATTGTGGAGAGATAATGAGAGTGAAAGTGATAGTGTGTGAAATGGCGCAAAATTTAAGTGAGAGTGGATGTGACAAAGAAGGAGTGTGATCAATAAGGTGAGAAGGAAAAAAAATTGAATAAAATCAAGAAACAAATGAAAATTCAAGAATGAAGAACAAAATTCTAGAATAAAAGAAAATGCAAGAAATTAAAGATGGTGGATTCAATTATAGATATGGGTAATCTACAATTGAACCCACTTCTTAGAAAAGGGTGATTCCCTAGAGGGTTCTAGCCTAAAGGCGAATCAAACAAAATAAAAATAAACAAAAAGAAAAACTAAACCCAAGAGGGTTCTAGCCTCAAGGTGAATAGTATAAGAAATTAAAATCTAACTACAAAATAAATTGCAAAATCTAATTACAAAATAAAATTACAAGAATTAAATGCAAGAAAATAAATCTACTCTATAAGCATGAAATAAATCTAAGGCAAGAGGGTTCTAGCCTCTTGGCTATTTAACAAGAAAAATAAAATCTAATTACAAGCATGAAAATAAATCTAACTAATAAGCAATAAAAGAGAAATAAAAGAGAAAAAGGAAAGAAATGCAAACCTTCAAATAATTCTCCATCTTCATCTTCATCTTCATCATCCAACAAAGAGAAGAAGAGAAAAATTTAAAGTGGTGAAAAAATTATTATTATTAATTGCAACTAAAGTTACAATTTTTTTGGAAGGCCTTCTCAATTAAGAGTAGCCCTCCTCTCCAAAAGGAGTTTACAAAATTTTCACACCTCTAACCCCTCACTCTCTACCCCTATTTATAGTAAACATCAGTGAATGTGAGCCATTGGATCGAAATCTTATCCAAAACAATCCATTTTCAGCCATTGATGCATAACAGAATGTCAGACATCGATGCAGGTATCGATGCTGGCATCGATGCCCGCATCGATGCCTGTATCGATACTCCAATGGTAACTTTGACTTCACGGTTGGCTTCGTCTCGTCGAGATAGGCGATTTTCATATATTATATGTTAAATTCCGCCTTCCGGATTGGGAGATATCGTCATTTCTTTGCGGCCAACCATCTTGAATATAATTTCTCTTCATATTGGATTTTTGATTTTCTCCGGCTTCTATAAAGGTTACAAAATGAGGAAGTTGAAGTCTTTTAGGCTTTTATTCATTATTTCTTCATTAACCTGCAATAAAAACAATTATTAGTGATATATTTATTCATATAAAATAGATAATGAGGGTATAAAATTGTAATAAAATGTGATTATCAATAGCCCTTACAAAGATGGGTGCATCTTGATAAAAAAAAGACTTGGATACAATGCAAGAGATAGATTCAATTGGAGATTTTGATGCTAAAAGATGAACCTTGGTGGCAGAGTCAGAAGCACCGGACAATATCATACTTGATTAGTTTGTCGGAGTTTAAAATCAGACCACTGTGTTTAAGTCATCTAGCCTACATTTTCTGTGTGTTTGTCTATGAAATTCTAAGCAAATCCTAAGGAAGCACATTCAAAAGCTGTAAAATGAATTTTTTGATATCTTGTTGCAATGCGAAAATTTAGTTTATGGTTTTCCATGTGCAATTATTTGATCTAGTTGGATATGCAGATAGTAATTATGTTGGGACTCACATAAATAGGAAAAATACTAGTGGTACATTACACCTTCAAGGACATTTTGTTGTGTCTTGGTCAAGTAGAAAATAAAACTATGTTGTCTTGTCAACTACTGAGGCTGAGCATATCGCACTAAGTAGTTGTTGTGCATTAGCCCTTTGAATGCCTTTGACACTACAACACTTTTGGATTACCTTTAAGAAAGTTACTCTTAAGTGTGATAACAAGAATGCTATTGACTTGAGTGATAGCCCTGCATACTACTCACGCACAAACACATAGATGTTAGGCACCACTTTGTAAGGGACCATATTGCTAAGGCGAATATATAGATTGAGTTTGTTTCCACCAATCAACAACTTGCAGATCTTTTTACCAAATCTTTACCTAAGTGCATTTCACTAGACTAAGATAAGACTTAGGCATTTTATCTCTTGATATCTAGCTTGCTACATCTTTTCATCTTTTTTGTACATATCGTGTGTTTATTTTGTTGATTTTTGTTTGTTTTGTTTTTATTTTTTACTTTATCTTTTTCCTTTTCTTTCTTTTTTTCTTTCTCTTTAATAAAAATGTTAAAATTTTTAAAAAGTAAAAAAATTCTTTTTAGACATGCATATACATCTGCTTTTACAAGATATCTTTGGATGATACTGTTAGACCCTAAAGGGGGGGTGATTAGGGTCTTATGCTAATCTAATCCGATTTAATACCAATTAAAACTTATTAATAAGTTATTCTAACAAGTATGAAATACAACAATGTATATGAGCTAGGATAAGTAATATGAACAACAAGATATATCCTAACAAAGAGATATAGGCAATGTATGTGCAAGGATATATAAGCTCAAGGGTAAACAATCTAAACTAGATAGTGGGCAATATAATCAACAAGTAATATACAAAGGCGATATAAGATATAAACATAAAAGTAAGTACGCCAATGCAATCACAAACAAACAATATGATTACGGAGTTCGGTCCCCACGACCTACATCTCCGCTCCTCACCTCGAGGAGATCTCCACTATCACAACCGGGTTTTCTACGTTCACCCGAACAATATTTACACCTCACAATACAATCACTATAAAATCACACCTTACACACTAAGTGTTGGTCCTAGCCCGTGTCCTCCTCCTCAAGTGCTCGATTACAACCTCTCCCTAGGCACACACTAAGTGTTGGTCCTAGCCCGTGTCCTCCTCCTCAAGTGCTCGATTACAACCTCTCCCTAGGCAAGTCAACCGACGCCACTCCTCTTGGATTCGAACCCGTCTCTCACCACACACTTCTCTCGGTGTACAAGTGTATTACAAGCGAATCCTCACAATTAGACTCAATACAAAGTGTTTGTTCTCTACAATGAATGAGAACGAATTATAAGATCACTCTCTAAGTTACACAATCCCACAACCCAATTATACTATGAATGTAAATACAATAAGCTCAAAGGTTGTGTGTGTACAAAGAGATAAATAAAATCAACTAAACTCAATATAAACACTAGCTTAATAAAATGATAATCAAACAATAAAATATAAAGCTAGATTGAGTTTAGAAAACTTCTCCAATAAATGACAAGAGTGAGAGAGAGATGATTTGAAGCTCAAACACCAAAGATTATGTCCTCAAGCCCTTGTGAAATTATCTTCACAAACCAAAATCTTAAACACTCTTTTAAACAAATACAAAACACCCTTAAACTTGTTTAAACAATTCTCTTGGTTAAGCTTGAAAGAGAGCAGCAATAGGGTATATATACCCACTTGAAATCTCAGTCAAGAAGCCAAGCAAAAGTCCAAAAAGCCCCCCAGCAAACAGCTCAGAAAATAGCCGTTGAAGTCCAACGGATCTATTGTCGGTCGACCGAAAATTCGTCGCTCGACCGAACGGGAGCAGCAAAACACGCAAGAAAGAAGATTCTGGACCATCGTCGGTCGCACCGGTGCGTCGACCGATGGAGATTTCGACGACCGCCGACCAAGTCGACGACAGACTTCTCTGTCGCCAGTGATGAAAGATCAAATGATCGGTCACTGGTCGCGCGACGAAATCTGATTACATGAAAAATGAAGTCTGAAAGCCTGTTTGCTGATTTAAACACACTGTTTAAAAATATCAAATTAAATTCAAAAATGTAAAACTTTGGGGAATTGATTGTAGACATGCATAATAAACATTGCTACAAATGACTGCGTTTCGATAAAAGGACTCCCCAAAGGTGAAAAATATCATCATTTTGCAAATATGTTCAAAAAACATGAAAACCTGAAAATTGATATTTTGAATATTTTGATTAAAAACATTTGGAAACCTTATATAAAATGATTTTATAGACTTGATTAAAAGATATAACATGTTGTTATGAAGTCTAAACCTAGAATTACAATATTTTCATAAAATTGGCCATATCTCTATGCAATATATTCAAAAACACTAATATTATGATTTCATTAAATATAAGCTTGCTTAACAGGTTGAAATCATATATAGGGCATATTAAACATGAAACAAAATATTATTTTCCAATTCTATTCATTTGTCTTCATATATAAACTCGCAAATTATTAAACAAAAACATATATGCTATAGTATATATAACTGTATATATACAAAAACCAAAACCAAAGCGTGTATGTGTGTATATGACTTTGTGCAGCTTAGCAGATATAACACACATACATATAAAATCTATAAACTAAGTTACCCAAGCTAGATCTTGATCTTCAATAAGCTCTTCTTGGTAAACTCGCGGATGAAGCTTGAACTTGATCTTTAACTTTGAATTGCAAGGCTTCACTCATTATTCCACCAACCTCCATTGGATATGTTCGTTTAAGCGCAATTCCATCCATCCTCCAACTACGTTGTTTGTCTACAATACATAAAAATGTACAAACACTAGACAAACAACATTAGTGATAAATTATTTGTTAAACATCATTAAAACAAAGAGGCCAACAATCTCCCCCTTTTTGATGATGACAAATAATTTACAAAAAGAGATATATGCATGAAGGAAATGAATATATAATTTACAATTCACATGCATATAAACAAGAAAGAATATACTCACAATATTTCTCCCCCTTTGACAACATCAAAAAGGGGACAAAAGAATTAAGAGAGCGAAAGCTCCCCCTATCAATAAGCATAGGTGAGTAAAAAAACATAGAAAAGGGAATAGCTCCCCCTATCAAAATGCCATATTGAATATATGCAATAAAGATCATGGCAAAAATATGTGAGCAATCATAGATGGAAAATATGCTAAACACAACTCACATACAAAAAGACAATGAGAACACACATATAAAATGTCAATATGAAAAAGAAGTGTCTCATATCAAAGAACATAAAAATATGTATAAAAGTAGATTTATGAAATCAAAAGAAAGAACATGAGAATCACGCAAAAAGTTTTTAAATAAAGACAAATCAACCAAATGAAATCATAAATCAAAGTTTATAGCCAAAAACAATGTTTGATCAATAAATAAAATTTCTTTGTAGGACTTGATCAAAACATATATAAAATGCATTATAAGGAACGAATAGATGATCCATGAGCGCAAACATATAAATATCATCATATAAGTGAAATATAATGAACTCAAAGCAAAAAATTCAAAACAAAATCTTTGACAAAAGAATTTTAAGAGAGGCAACAATATATCAAGCTCTTAAGCTTGTTCCAACCCATATAATCATTCTAGCATCCGGTAAACATGATTGGGAATAAACACCCACTAAATCCGGAGGGTTATATAAACATAGTCCTCTCATAAAAATCAACACTAATAATCATGAAAACAAAAGCTTTTAGCCAATAAAAGGAATTGTTTTCATAAAAGTTTAAAATGCATTTTTCAAAACCAAGAAAGAGAAAAATGAAAACACTAAAAATCTTGGTTTAAAAATTATTTTGGCACCCAAGCATTCTTGGTGCCGGATTATTTAGGGACATGACCCCTATCAATAAAGCTCAAAGCCCTAGGGTTATGAACCATCTTAGGCATATGTGGTGCACGGGATCGGTCATAGCAAAAAATCACTCAAATGACCATTCCGATTGCAATATGTACAATGGAAATGAACCATTTGCTTATGTTTACCATTAAAAGGTGCACATGGAACATTTGCAAATAAGGATAGATTATTGGAAGCTTTTTGCAAATGTAAAACATTATCAAAACAAAACTTTCCTAGGTGGCCATGTTTACCACAAATATTACATTTATAAACATGTGGTCTACTAGAAATATTTGGCAAATGAGATTTATTTTTCAAATCAAAACAATATTTGGCCAAATGACCAAAACGACCACAAAGATCACATGAATACACATGAGCATGCATATGATGAACTTTATGAGAGTGTGCATGTGCATGTGCATGTGATGAAGAAGCCTTATGAGATGCACAAGAAACATTAGTCTTGGAGGATTTATGAGCATCATAGCAAAACTTAGCTAAATGGCCTTTACGACCGCAAATAGAACATTTATAAGCTTTGCTATACAAGTGTGCAAAGTGTACGGGTTTAGAAGTTGTAGTACGAAACTTTGCACCCAAGTCCATAAGTTTCTTATTATCTACAATGCATGTTTTAAGGGTTGAATCTAAAGATGATATGCGTTCTTTAACATGATCCAACTCATTTTTAGGCATACAAGCATTGGAAACAGAAGTAGATGAAACATGATCATTTTTAAACGAACTAAACTTATTTCTAATAGTTTCTACTTCTATCATGACATCATTATTAGCATGAGTTAAGCTAGCAATAGATGAAGACATGTTATTATTTTCCAAACTTAATAACTCATTGTTTTCTTTTAAAATAGCATTCTCTTTAACAACAATATCAAGTTTGGAAGCTAGCGACTCATGATCGGATTTTAAACTAATATGCTTGCTTTTAAGATCAATAAAATTGTTTTGCAATTTTGTATAGGCATGAGATAATCTATCATATGCACAAGCGAGTTCATTGATGGATATATCACTATCGGATTCCGAATCGCTTACCACACTAGGGCTATCGCCTAGTGGCCGTGTGCATGATGATGCTCCACACTCACTTGAAGAACAATCCTCCAAACTACGTCGGATTTCCTCCAAGTTGCCTTGATGTGCTTCTATGAATTTCCATAAATTGTAAGCACTATCAAAATGAACAAATTTGTTAGAAAAGGATGAGTCAAAGGCATTAAGCAAATATTCTAACAAAAGCTTGTTCATATTAAACATTTTATTATCATGATTGCTCCACTTAGATTTCTCCAATGTGGGCACAATATAAGCACAATCAATAATTTTCCATAAGTCAATATTTCTAGATTCAACAAATAGTTTAAATCTAGAAGCCCATTGTGCATAGGGAAAATTAATGAATTTAGGAGCAACATTGGATTTATAGCCTTTAAAACTTATTAATAAGTTATCCTAGCAAGTATGAAATACAACAATGTATATGAGCTAGGATAAGCAATATGAACAACAAGATATATCCTAACAAAGAGATATAGGCAATGTATGTGCAAGGATATATAAACTCAAGGGTAAACAATCTAAACTAGATAGTGGGCAATATAATCAACAAGCAATATACAAAGGCGATATAAGATATGAACATAAAAGTAAGTGCGCCAATGCAATCACAAACAAACAATATGATTACGGAGTTCGGTCCCCACGACCTACGTCTCCGTTCCTCACCTCGAGGAGATCTCCACTATCACAACCGGGTTTTCTACGTTCACCCGAACAATGTTTACACCTCATAATACAATCACTATGAAATCACACCTTACACACTAAGTGTTGGTCCTAGCCCGTGTCCTCCTCCTCAAGTGCTCGGTTACAACCTCTCCCTAGGCACGTCAACCGACGCCACTCCTCTTGGATTCGACCCCGTCTCTCACCACACACTTCTCTCGGTGTACAAGTGTATTACAAGTGAATCCTCACAATTAGGCTCAATACAAAGTGTTTGTTCTCTACAATGAATAAGAACGAATTATAAGCTCACTCTCTAAGTTACACAATCCCACAACCCAATTATACTATGAATGTAAATACAATAAGCTCAAAGGTTGTGTGTGTACAAAGAGATAAATAAAATCAACTAAACTCAATATAAACACTAGCTTAATAAAATGATAATCAAACAATAAAATGTAAAGCTAGATTGAGTTTAGAAAACTTCTCCAATAAATGACAAGAGTGAGAGAGAGATGATTTGAAGCTCAAACACCAAAGATTATCTCCTCAAGCCCTTGTGAAATTATCTTCACAAACCAAAATCTTAAACACTCTTTTAAACAAACACAAAACACCCTTAAACTTGTTTAAACAATTCTCTTGGTTAAACTTGAAAGAGAGCAGCAATAGAGTATATATACCCACTTGAAATCTCAGTCAAGAAGCCTAAACAAAAGACAAAAATAGCCCCAGCAAACAGCTCAGGAAAATAGCCGTTGAAGTCCAACGGATCTATTGTCGGTCGACCGGAAATTTCGTCGGTCGACCGACGGAGAGCAAAACACGAAGAAGCAGTTATGGACCATCGTCGGTCGACCGGTGCGGTCGACCGATGGAGCTTTCGGTCAACCGGACCGGTCAACCGACAGACTCTCTGTCACCCAGTGATGAAAGATCAAATGATCGGTCGACTAGTTCGGTCGACCGAAATCTGATACATGAAAAATGAAGTCTGAAAGCTGTTTTGCTGATTTTAAAACACTGTTTAAAAATATCAAATAAATTCCAAAAAATATAAAACTTTGGGGAATGATTGTAGACATGATAATAAACATGCTACAATGACTGGTTTCGAAAAAGGACTCCCCAAATGAAAAATATCATCATTTTGCAAATATGTTTAAAAACATGAAAACCTGAAAATTGATATTTTGATATTTTGACTTAAACAACAGTTTGAAACCTTATGAAATGATTGTATAGACTTGATAAAAGATATAACATGTTGTTATGAAGTCTATAACCTAGAAATACAATATTTTCATAAAATTGCATATTCTATGCAATATATTCAAAAACACTAAATATGATTTCATTAAATATAAGCTTGTTAAAGGTGAAATCATATATAGGCATATAAACATGAAACAAAATATTATTTTCCAATTCTATTCATTTGTTTCATATATAAACTCGAAAATTATTAAACCAAAAACATATATGTATATATATATAACTGTATATATACAAAACCAAAACCAAAGCGTGTATGTGTGTATATGATTGAGCTTAGAGTATATAACACACATAATATAAAATCTATAAACTACATTACCCAAGCAATCTTGATCTTCAATAAGCTCTTCTTGGTAAACTCGCGGATGAAGCTTGAACTTGATCTTTAACTTTGAATTGCAAGGCTTCACTCATTATTCCACCAACCTCCATTGGATATGTTCGTTTAAGCGCAATTCCATCCATCCTCCAACTACGTTGTTTGTCTACAATACATAAGAATGTACAAACACTTGACAAACAACATTAGTGGTAAATTGTTTGTTAAACATCATCAAAAGAAAGAGGCCAACAGATACTATTTATTGGTATATAGGTATGAGTATGACATGCACAGTTCACATTTGGTTTTTTACTCTATATATGTATTTTTATACGAAATGATCAAATGTTGACTGCATGATATATTGGTTCACAAGACACTTTATTTGCCATTTGCACACTTTTATATTATATTTATCTTGCATACTGTTTTGAAACGGTTGAGTTGTACTCTTATATTTAGTTCGTAGATAATTCAGTTTATATAATGTGATTTTTGAGCTTTTTTGACTTGACTAGTACACAAACTTACTTTTCATGTACATAAAGTATATTTGTGTCAAAATGTTAGCAAATATTGAGAGCATATTTGCTAAAAGATGATATAAGATCCACACTCTTGTTAAATCCACAAAAATCGAGTATATTTGTTAAAAAATGGTGAAAGATGCACAATCGTGGATTATTATTTGTGCTTTTCTAAATACGTAACCATCATGTACTGAATATAAAATATATTTAGAGATGGTGTGAATTGCCTGCCAAACAATATTGTTCTTCCTCATAAATCTTATATGGTTGTGGTGATAGAGTGACACTTCGGTCTTTAGTTCTAAAGGTTGAGTTAGCTCAACTCTTTATATTAGCTCATTTATCACATTTTTATAACTGAATATATCTCATGAACTAATACAAATGCTTCTGTTTCACGCATTTACAATGATTTTTCATCTTTCCATGTGTGCATATAATAGTGTCTTTATCGTGTTCATGTGTTTGATTTGGTCATTTGAGCTATTTTCTAAACAAATTTTTTGTGTGGATGTGTGTACATATCTCTCCCGTACACTTTTCAAACGATGTTTATCTGATTTATATTATGCTTGTCTATTGGTGTGTTTTCACTTTTGTTAATAATAAAAGGGGAGAACTGAGTGACATTTGAGTGGAATTTCATCCTGTCATAACGCTTTACATGTATGCATGAATGTAGGATGAGTATTACATATCTTTTTATACTTCATGGCAGTAGATGTGTGCTTATTTGGTGTCTATATATCTCAAACATTTGTTAATTATGATATTTCGAATTTTAAGTTTGTTAGTATCAAAAGGTGAGATTATTAGGACATTGTTCGTACAATATCTCTTGTTTAAGTAGTAACAAATATTCATTTGATTAGAATCTGTGTTTGAGATGATCTAGTATAGGAATATACATGTGTCAAACAAGAACGAGGTGACAATAAGTGAAAATCAGTTTAACAGTTAATTTCAGGTTGTAAACCATCGATGGTGCACATTGACCACGATGGTGATCACAAGACCATTGATGGTTCTCTTAGATTACCAATTGTGTAAAAGTCCAAAGACGTTCAAATCATTGATGAAGTTATCTGACCATCAATTGTCGCTCAACATCATCAATGGTCAAGAGCCATCATTGATGGTTAAGATGGCTGATTCGAAGTTTCAGCTTTTAATCTTAGCCATTCATTGCACATGAAACTCCTTTCCTCTCCTGCATTTGAGCTATTGTTTCGTGACCTAAATAAAAGAGAAAATTTTTGAGAAAGGGGAAGAAGACCTAGGGTTTGAGTTTGGTGATCATGGAGAGCTTTTTGATCCCCCAGACTATCGTGAAACATTCACTCACCGCATTCAACATCAGTCGATTATTTCACAATGAGGAGAGCTACCCTTAGAGTTCATCTTCATCCCCATTTTTAACGAGCTACACTTAGATCATTCAAAGAATGGTTTGCACTGTTGGAGTTGTAACTTAAAACTTGGGTTTGTAGAGGAAAAGAGGAAAACTTTAGTCCCACATTAGAAAAGAGATGGGAAGATAGGCTCTTTATAAGCCTTCCCTTTCTCTCCTATGCCTAGAAGAAAACAAAGGTTATGCTCCACACACACACGCGCGCCGGCCGGGCCGGGCTCGGGGTCAGGTCGGGTGGCGCGCACACACGACCTGCGGACACGAATGCAGCTCCGGATTGAGGGGCTCTTAACTTGCTATATTTTGTTTTTTGCTAATTAGAATAATTAAAACAAAATTAATATGATACATATTAAAAACATGATTAATGTTTTGTAACGTTTAGCATTAAACTACGGATTAATATTTTATAACGGCTAACATTAAACTGTGGATTAATATTTTGAAACGGCTATCATTAACATGATTAATATTTTGAAACGGCTAGCGGGATTTATTGGCTAATGGTCGCAGTTTACAACCTATATAAAGCCGTGTATCTGTGAGGGTTAACACAGTGTGAAAAACACAACGTTTTCTCTCTTCTTCTCTGTTCTTCCTCTTCATTTTACTGTTGTTACATTTTTGTTAGTTCCCTGAAAGTCACGAAGAATTCACAAAGCCTTCTTAAAGCTCGTGCCGACGAGAAGGAGGTCGCCTGACCGAGGGTCGTTGTATCTCCAGGAATTTTTATCGCGTAGCCCTGTACGAGAGGGGGCAATTAGATTCTTGGGACAGTGCTTGCACGCCTCGACCATCAGGCCGTATTTCTAACTTTTCTTTATTTTCATTTGAATTTCATTTCTAAGCTACTATAGTTATCTGTTTTTCAATCAACTATTTAAAACTTAATTCGTGTTAATTATTATCTAAACAGCTCATATTTCCAACAATCCAAGAATCTAATTTTGTGTTGTTTAGAATAGTAACATGATTAACATTCTGGTTTTTATGTTAATGTTATCTGCAATACTTAAAAACGAAATGTTACACTGCATTATAATTCTGTTGAATGAATGCTTCATATATTTCTGTTGCATTATAATAACAAAACTATTCATTCATCATCAGATTATGGCTACAAGTGAAATTATGTCGGCTACCAGAGAAGTTTGATGGGAACAATTTCCGTCGTTGGCAAAACCAAATAAGATTTTGGTTAACAACTCTAAATCTAATAACTGCCATAGAACCAGAACACCCATCTTCATCTAGACCAGTTACTAGACAATCTTCCGCATCTTCCTCCACAGATTCAATTCCTATCCCGAGAACACCTCAAGAAATAGAGTATCATTGTCTACACAGAATCTTAGGAGCTTTATCTGATAGGTTATATGATATATATTATACTATCACTAATGCTAAAGTTCTGTGGGAAACACTAGAGAAAAAGTATGGTTTAGATGATATGGGAATTAAAAGATTTAAAGCTTCTGATTTTAATAAATTTAAAATGGTAGATTCTAAACCAATGAATGAGCAAATTCATGAATTTGAACATATAGTTCACCAATTAAAAGTGAATGGATCTATCCTAGATGAAATGTTTCAAATAGCATGTCTTATAGACAAACTTCCCGAGTCATGGTCAGATTTTGTCAAAAACCTTAACCATACTCAAGGAGATCTTACCCTAGAACAAGTGTTGAATTCCATTAGAATTGAAGAGCAACATAGACTCAGGGAGAAAAATGTGACAAAATCCGAACCCAAAGAACCCAAAGTAAACAATGTTGAATCCAAACCCTTTCCCCAACACAAGAAACATCCCTTCCACCAAAATCAAAATAAAACATTTAAGAAGAAATCCTTTCATCAAAATAAGAACCCTGTCTAATTTCAAAAGAAGGAAGGAGCTGAACGTCGAGCCTATTTCGTTTGTGGACGAACCAACCACCTTGCTAAGGACTGCTTTTTTCAAGAAGACAGAACCACCCAAGCCTAGGAAGGGAGGACCTCCACCTAATAAGTCACAAGTAAACATGGTGACTTCCAGTCCAGCTGAGACTGCTTTCAGGTCTGTTCTCTTCACTCCTGAAGTAAACATGACCTTTCAAGCAAATGATTGGTGGATTGACACTGGAGCTAATATTCACGTTTGCTCTGATCAATCTTTGTTTTCCACCTATCAGATCTCAAGTAGAGGAGCTGTGACAATGGGAAATAATAATGTGGCTCCTGTATCTGGAATAGGTCGGATCAACCTAAAGCTGACTTCTGATAAGACTTTGATCCTGCAGGATGTCCATCATGTACCAGACATTAGGAGAAATTTAATTAGCGGATCTTTGTTAGTGCAACAAGGCTATAAGCTTGTTTTTGAATCAAATAAAGTTGTAATAACTAAGGGTTTGAACTTCATTGGAAAAGGTTTCTTATGTGATGGTCTTTTTAAATTGAATGTTAAGAATTCTACTCTTGCATCTCCAATAGCTTTGAATATTGAACCTTCCATCACTTGGCATCAAAGATTAGGACATGTGAATTATAATTCAATTAAAAGATTGATGCATCTCAATATAATTCCAAAGCTTAATATAAAAGATGATGAAAAATGTGAAATATGTGTAGAAGCCAAACTTCCTAAGAAACCATTTAAAACTATTGATAGAGATTCTGAGATATTAGAACTCATCCATAGTGATGTTTGTGATTCAGGAAGAACAACTAGAGGGGGTAACAAATATTTTGTAACTTTTATAGACGATTGCTCTAAATATTGTTACCTCTACTTAATTAAGACTAAAGATGAAGTCATAAACAAATTTAAAATATATAAAGCAGAAGTTGAAAATCAGTTGGATAGGAAAATTAAAATACTAAGATCAGATAGAGGTGGTGAGTACACTTCTAATGAATTAAAACAATTCTGTGAAGATAATGGAATTATTCATGAAATAACTGCTCCATATACACCTCAATCTAATGGAGTAGCTGAGAGAAAGAATAGAACACTAATGGACATGGTAAACTCAATGTTAATTAATTCTGGTGTGCCAGAAAATTTATGGGGAGAAGCTCTCATGACTGCATGTCATATACTAAATAGAATTCCATTCAAGAAATCTGATAAAACCCCTTACACAATTTGGAAGAATAGAAACCCTAATTTAGATCACCTAAAAGTGTGGGGGTGCTTAGCAAAAGTCAAAATACCTGAGAATAAAAGAAAGAAGATTGGCCCTAAAACTGTAGATGGAATTTTTATTGGCTATGCTTCTGATAGTAATGCAAATAGATTTTTAATAATCAACTCTGACATTAATGAGATAGCCAACAACACCATAATTGAAGCTAGGGATGCACATTACTTTGAAAATATTTTTCCTTACAAGACCAGAATAAACAACACAGGCCCTAGCTCTAATAATTCAGATCCTAGTTCTAATCAAGGTGAAACTAGTTCTAAACAAATTAGACCACTAGAAAGTCCAGAGGAGCCTAGGAGAAGTAAAAGAACTAGAATAGAAAAGGTCCATGAAGATTTCTATGCATTACTTGTAGAAGATTCTCCAGTTACATTTGAAGATGCAATGAAATCAGTAGATGCTCCATTTTGGAAGGAAGCTATAAATAATGAGATACAATCTATAGTTCAAAATCATACTTGGGAACTAACTGATCTTCCTTCAGGATGTAAAACCATAGGATGTAAATGGGTGTTTAAGAAGAAACTTAGACCTGATGGAACAATAGATAAATATAAAGCCAGATTAGTAGCTAAAGGATATACCCAAAAGTCTGGTATTGATTATTTTGATGTCTATTCTCCAGTAGCTAGGATTACTACCATTAGAGTCCTCATAGCTCTAGCATCCATTCACAAATTAATAATACATCAAATGGATGTTAAAACTGCATTTTTAAATGGAGACTTAGATGAAGAAATTTATATGGATCAACCTGAGGGATTTATAGCTTCTGGACAAGAAAAGAAAGTATGCAAGCTTATTAGATCACTATATGGTCTCAAACAAGCCCCAAAACAATGGCATATGAAATTTGATGAAATTATACTATCTTATGGATTTGTAATTAATCAAACAGATGAGTGTGTATATCATAAAATAGATAAAAACAACAAAATTGTGATATTATGCCTATATGTTGATGACATTCTTATTTTTGGTTCTGACATACAAATCATAAATGATATCAAACACTTTTTATCACAAAATTTTGACATGAAAGATTTAGGTCAAGCTGACCTAATTCTTAATACTAAAATCATGAAAAATGAGAATGGATATGTGCTATCACAATCACATTACATAGAAAAAATCCTCAAGAATTTTTATGATCCAAACTGTCAACCTGTTTCCACTCCATATGATCCTAATGTACATCTAAAGAAAAATACAGGTCATCCTCAATTACAAAGAGAATATGCACAAATAATTGGATCATTAGGATTCCTAACAAACTACACCAGACCTGACATTGCTTATGCAGTAAATAGACTTAGTAGATATACATCAAATCCTGATAAGAGTCACTGGGATGCTTTAGAAAGAATTTTGAGATACCTAAAAGGAACTATAAATTATGGTTTACACTATAAAGGTTATCCATCTGTACTAGAAGGTTATTCAGATGCAAATTGGATTAGTGACTCAGTAGATGTAAAATCCACCACAGGATTTGTGTTCCTTTTAGGAGGAGGAGCTGTGTCCTGGAAATCTACTAAACAAACTGTAATGGCTAGAAGTACAATGGAATCAGAAATGATAGCTCTTGATACTACTAGTATAGAAGCTGAATGGTTGAAAGATTTACTAACTGAAATTCTACTAATGCAAAAACCATTACCAGCTATTTCTATTCATTGTGATTGTAGGTCAGCGATTGACAAATGCCATCAAGAGAATGCAAATGTGAAGATGAATCGACACTTGAAAGTGCGACATAAATCCTTGAGATATAAGATGAAAAACCATATAATAGCCTTAGATTTTGTAAGATCAGAGAAAAATCTTGCAGATCACTTAACTAAAGGCTTATCTAGGGCAGTGGTCCTAGAATCATCGAGGGGGATGGGGTTAAGCCCATAAGAAAAATCACTGCAGTGGCAACCCAACCTCGCAGAGGTTCAATGGGTAGAAACAAACTGAATGAGTGATTAATTGTGAGGAGCACTGAATTCATTTGCTCCCATCCCTAGGGTGATCAGTGCTCATAAAAAGCAAGTGAAAGGTTGAGTCTAACTCTTAATGAATCCAAGACCCATGAGGCAGGATGCTTACTTGCTCGCATCCTTATTAGGATTCACCTATATGTGTGTAGTTGTGAGGCCGCGACTATGGGATCAGGGCTGCTCCCTAGTAACACACATGAAAGATACCTGCGCAAGGCCGATAATAGCGCAACCCGCTTAGAATTCTTCAAAACTGTACTATGTGTGCTTTCTGTAGAAATCCGATAAATGGGACTGGTTCAAGGCGAAGTCCACCAAGCTCTCACGGATCTATACAATTGTCACTAAGTGAAGGTTCAAACCGAAAGGTACCTCCACTTATTACATAGTATAAGGGAACCAGCAATCTTATTTATTTGTTTTTATTTTACTATTATTTCTGAATTATTTTAAGTTTTAAGTTATGTGGGGGATTGTTAGAGTTGTAACTTAAAACTTGGGTTTTGTAGAGGAAAACTTTAGTCCCACATTGGAAAAGAGATGGGAAGATAGGCTCTTTATAAGCCTTCCCTTTCTCTCCTATGCCTAGAAGAAAACAAAGGTTATGCTCCACACCACACACGCGCGCGCCGGCCGGGCCGGGCTCGGGCTCGGGGTCGGGTCGGGTGGCGCGCGCACACGACCTGCGGACACGAATGCAGCTCCGGATTGAGGGGCTCTTAACTTGCTATATTTTGTTTTTTGCTAATTAGAATAATTAAAACAAAATTAATATGATACATATTAAAAACATGATTAATGTTTTGTAACGTTTAGCATTAAACTGCGGATTAATATTTTATAATGGCTAACATTAAACTGCGGATTAATATTTTGAAACGGCTATCATTAACATGATTAATATTTTGAAACGGCTAGCGGGATTTATGGGCTAATGGTCGCAGTTTACAACATATATAAAGCCGTGTATCTGCGAGGGTTAACACAGTGTGAAAAACACAACGTATTCTCTCTTCTTCTCTGTTCTTCCTCTTCATTTTACTGCTGTTATATTTTTGTTGGTTCCCTGAAAGTCACGAAGAATTCACAGAGCCTTCTTGAAGCTCGTGCCGACGAGAAGGAGGTCGCCTGACCGAGGGTTGTTGTATTTCCAGGAATTTTTGCCGCGTAGCCCTGTACGAGAGGGGGCAATTAGATTCTTGGGACAGTGCTTGCACGCCTCGACCATCAGGCCGTATTTCTAACTTTTCTTTGTTTTCATTTGAATTTCATTTCTGAGCTACTACAGTTATCTGTTTTTCAATCAACTATTTAAAACTTAATTCGTGTTAATTATTATCTAAACAGCTCATATTTCCAACATGCACAACCAAAGGGCTGTAAGATTGTTTTGTAATTGAGATTAATTGATATTTGTTTATCATTATGTCTAACTTCTTTTACAGCGCACTCAAGCTATTTGTATTGAGGGTTGGAACTAGATAGGGCTAGAAGTTACTCATTGTGAAAGTTAGGTTAGACTATTGGTTTCTGATATAAACTAGGGTGTAGTTTAATTTGTAAGGCAATTGAATCGGGTCTGTGATTTTGGAGGACTATGTCATAGTCAAAAAGCTCCTTCACAAGAACAAAGAATGGATGTCAGATTGTTTATGTGAATCGCTATAAAATCTTGTATTTCTTATTGGTTGGTTCTGTGATGAGTGCTATTTCTAATTGTCATTTATCGCTATAATTTTCTTTTTCTGCTGCATTTTCTATGTTTACCTGAAAAACGGTAGGCAATCTTAATCACCCCTTTAGACTAAAACGTCTCAGATCCAGACACTTTCATCTCTAAAACATAATTTACAGTGACAAGATTAAGTAGACCTCAATTATATCCGTCAATAGTCATGAAGACAGACATAAACAAATGAATACAAACAAAGGTTACACAGCTCATTATCAGCAGCTTCTGCCTACTGTCAAGACATAATGTAATCGCTTAATCAATAAACGACAAAGTTAACAATATCTTTATATGCACATACTCGATCACAAGCCATCAGAGGCTTAGTCAATTCATTACGGTTACCAAGCTTCACATAATAGTGTACTTCTCTCATAACAAAATGCATTTAATTTTGTCTGTGTCAAAAGGAAAAGAAAAAGAAAATGAAAAAGAGTGTTTAAACAACGGCTCTGTTTTCGTTTTAACCGTAAGCTTCAAAGATAAAGAATAAGTAATTTTAGGGTTAGTAGTGAACAAATTCCCTGTAGTATCATCCACTTACAATGAGATCTCTTGCAGTTCTATTTGTTACGACTAGACTTCCCATAATTCTACTTGTTATGAATTGACTCCTTGAGTAAAAAATTTTACTCTTAAAACTGGTTAAGAAGATTTTTTTTTTTTTTTTTTTGATAGAATAAAATTGGTTAAGAAGATGAATAGACCTCCTACAGGTCTATTAGTGAGACAACTATTTTTTTCAATTACTTTTAAAGGAGTCAAAATAGTTCTAAAGGGTGTATTGTAACAAGTAGAACTGCAAATGGTCTATT
The DNA here is from genome assembly GCF_001876935.1 of Asparagus officinalis. Lineage (NCBI taxonomy): Eukaryota > Viridiplantae > Streptophyta > Magnoliopsida > Asparagales > Asparagaceae > Asparagus > Asparagus officinalis. The sequence continues at coordinate 74,845,874 of NC_033796.1, forward strand.
CATAACAAATACATCTACATAGAGTCTCTTTACAATTGGATGATACTACAAGGAGGCCGTCCGCAATTAATTCTTTAATTTATCTTTTCATAAAAATATTAATCTAATTATATTTTCTCATTTAACCGTACCAGATGAATACGTGGATCCTGTGAGTTGTTAATCAGTCCTAGTTATTGTAGAATTCTAATTAGAGTAGAATACTAGTTAGTAGATAGGTTTCTAGTTATTGGATAAGATTAGAATTGCAATCTTAATCCTATATATATGTAAACAATTGATGAGTTTTGTTAGAACGTGAAATAAAGAAATCAAAAAAGGTTCCTGCTCCATCTGTTCGTTCTCTCCTCTCTCTGTTTTGTTCGGTCATTAGCAAGTGCAGGTTTTTATAAAAGCTTACAACTTTGATACTTGGGCCGATCCTACTTCAAAACCAACAAGTGGTATCAGAGCGGTGTATGCCTAAGTACCAACCAAGATCTGAAGAGATGACGAGTTCGGAGAAGATGACGACCAAGGTGGGTTCGCTCACTCTTCAATACCCGACGTTATCGAGGGACAACTATGCTTCGTGGGCGATCAAGATGAAAGTCTACATGAAGGCTCAAGACGTGTGGGATGCCATTGAGCCCGCGGCAGGCGCGTCCGTGGAACACAGGAAGGATCAGATGGCGTTGGCGGCCATCTACCAGGGGATTCCTGAAGAGACTTTGATGGTGATCGCAGAGAAGCAAACGGCAAAAGAGGCATGGGAGACGTTGAAAACTATGCACCTAGGAGCAGATCGTGTGAGGAACGCGAAGGTGCAGACCTTGAAGTCCGAGTTCGAACTTCTCCGGATGAAGGAGAATGACAACATCGACGATTTTTTGACGAAGTTGACAGGAGTCGTCAACAAGATCCGGACTTTAGGCGGCGAGATGGAGGAGAACTACGTCGTCAGAAAGCTTCTTCGGGCGGTACCGGAGAGATTCCTTACTATCGTCTCCACGATTGAACAGTTTGGGGACATCGACAACATGACACTCGAGGAGGCAATCGGGCGTCTCAAAGCCCACGAGGAGAGGGCACGTGTTTTTCGAAACAACGTCGACGATCACCTATTGTTGACGCATGCGGAGTGGCAAGCAAGGAGCAAGAACAACGGCGGAGGCTTCCTCTCAACAACTACACCCAATGATGGCAGCGGACGAGGACGAGGTCGCGGGGCCGGTCGTGGGCGTGGCCGTGGCCAAAGAGGCCGAGGCGGACAGCAGCACCACGGCAGCGGGCAGCAGCACCACGCTGCCCAAGCAGGCCGCGGAGGGGAGCACGGCGGCCAGGCAGGCCGAGGCGGCTTCGGCGGCAGAGGAGGACGTCCAGGAGGTGGTTTCGGCCATGGAGGTGCAGCTCGCCAGGAGGGGGAGACTAGCACAAGCGGTGGTCGAGACAAATCCAACATCAAATGCTTCAATTGCGGAGTATACGGGCACTTTCAGTCGGAGTGTCACAAGCAACGCCGCAATAATGAACAGGAGGCTCATCTTACCCGTGCATATGACGAGGAGCCAACCTTGATGATGGCTATGTTAGAAGAATCGTCAAGCTTTCAGTCGGAGTGTCACAAGCAACGCCGCAACCATGAACAGGAGGCTCATCTCACCCGTGCATATGACGAGGAGCCAACCTTGATGATGGCTATGTTAGAGGAATCGTCAAGTGCTATTTTGCTTAATGAGGAGAAGGTGGTGCCGGATTTACTTACAGCGGGGGAGGCACATGTTGACAACAACACTTGGTATCTTGACAACGGAGCTAGCAATCACATGACCGGCCACCGAGACAAGTTCAAGGAGCTCGACGAGAACATCAAGGGAACCGTCAAGTTTGGTGATGGATCCGCGGTAGAGATCAAGGGGAAAGGCTCTATCCTCTTTCAGTGCAACAACGGCGATCAAAGGCTACTACCTGAGGTATATTATATTCCAAGTTTGAAATCTAACATTATTAGCCTTGGTCAGATGACTGAAGATGGAAGCAACGTTGTTATTTCTGGTGAGTTCCTGAGGGTGTTTGATAGGAACGGTGCTCTCTTGATGAGGGTGACACGTTCAACTAACCGATTGTACAGGATAGAGTTAAAGACTTGCAAGCCGGCGTGTTTGATGACGAACATTAACGATCCAGCTTGGTTATGGCATGCTCGCCTTGGGCATGTCAATTTCTTCGCCCTCAAGATGATGACTGATAAGAGGATGGCTTCCGGATTGCCGAAGATCTTGCACCCGAATCAACTATGCGAAGGATGCCTTGTCGCCAAGCAAGCAAGACTGCCGTTCCCTTCGCAAGCAAACTTCAGAGCTCAGAGGCCGCTGGAATTACTACATGCTGACCTATGTGGTCCTATCACCCCATCCACACTTGCGGGTAACAGCTACTTCCTTCTTATTGTTGATGATTTCAGCCGATGGATGTGGGTATACATGTTGAAGGCCAAGAGTCAAGCTTGTGAAACCTTCAAGAAGTTCAAAACAGAGGTTGAGAATGCATGTGACCACAAGGTGAAGACATTGAGGACAGATCGTGGTGGCGAGTTCTTGTCAAAGGAGTTCACCAAGTTTTGTGAAGACTACGGCATCAAGCGTCATCTCACTGCACCGTACACCCCGCAGCAAAACGGTGTAGTGGAGAGGCGTAACCGCACGGTGATGGACATGGCGAGAAGCCTACTTAAGAGCATGCAGATGCCTGGAACCATGTGGGGCGAAGCGGTTAGGCACGCGGTGTACATCCTCAACCGACTACCAACCAAGGCGTTGGCACGACCAACACCCTAACGAAAGCTTGGGTTTGGTCTAAGAAACCCACGAAAGAACACTTGAGAGTTTTAGGATGTATGGCGCATGTGAAGATTGCAGCCCTTCTCACAAGAAACTCGACGATCGGAGCATGCCAATGGTGTATATTGGGGTAGAGAAGGAAGCAAAGCGCATCGCCGCATACGACCCTCACATAACAAGATACGTGTCAGCAGGGATGTCGCGTTTGAGGAAGGAAAAGAGTGGCGAATGGAGCGCCGATGGAGTGAAAGACTACCAATCTGGGTGGTGTTCACAGCGGAAGGGAGACTGCAACAACCGCACAACAGCCGGCGTATTTCCAAGTCCAAAATGGACAGCAGAGCAGACCGAACTGCTGCAGCCAATTTCTGGACAACTGCTGGCCGAACAGCTCCTGCAGGAGCTGCTGCTGCTGCACTGCTGCAGGCCAAACACCACAAATGTTGGCATTGTTGCAGGCCGAAACCAGGGGTAGTTTGCTCGCTGGTCAGAAAACTGCAGGCGGAGGCAGCGAACCCACTGTTTTGACGCGTTCGGACCCCCTGAGCTGCAGTTATGACTCCTGTAACGCTATCGATCTCTTGCGACACTATGCGGAGACGGAGGTGATCGACCTTCCTGCAGAGGAGTTTGTTCCTGTGATCACTGAAGAACCTACGAACGTATCTGTAATGAGGCTCGCATCAGATCAAAGAAAGATGGAGGACAGCGATGGAGAAGGAAATGGAGGCCATCGAGAAGAACAAGACTTGGAGACTCACGGAGTTACCACGGGGTTCCAAACCCATTGGTCTCAAATGGGTGTACAAGCTGAAGAAGGACAATGAAGGCAACATTCTCAAGCACAAAGCAAGACTTGTAGCAAAAGGGTACGTCTATGGAGAAGGAAATGGAGGCCATCGAGAAGAACAAGACTTGGATACTCACGGAGTTACCGCGGGGTTGCAAACCCATTGGTCTCAAATGGGTATACAAACTGAAGAAAGACAATGAAGGCAACATTCTCAAGCACAAAGCAAGACTTGTAGCAAAAGGGTACGTCCAGCAGCAAGGCGTGGACTTCGATGAGGTGTTTGCACCTGTGGCGAGGCTTGATACCATCAGAATAATCCTCGCTATATCAGCACAGAACGGGTGGGAGGTGCACCATTTGGATGTGAAGTCGGCATTCCTAAATGGTGATCTCCAGGAAGAAGTTTATGTGGTTCAACCTGAAGGGTTCGTTGTGAAGAATCAAGAGCACAAGGTCTACAAGCTTTCAAAGGCACTCTACGGTCTACGCCAAGCACCTCGGGCATGGAACACGCGCCTCGACAAGTGCATGAAGGGCATCGGATTTGCAAGATGCACTCAGGAGCAGGCGGTATACACAAGGAGTAACAGAGGAGATACACTCATTGTTGGCGTGTACGTAGATGATTTGATCGTTACAGGCTCGAGGGCGGATGAGATAAAGCTTTTCAAGCAACAAATGATAAAGTGGAGTTCGTGAGCACGAGCGAGCAGCGAGCGGATATTCTCACGAAGGCACTAGCAAGGGTGAAGTTCATCGAGATGCGGGAGCTTCTAGGAGTAAGGGACTTAGAGTCTAGTCCAGATTAAGGGGGAGAATGTGAGTTGTTAATCAGTCCTAGTTATTGTAGAATTCTAATTAGAGTAGAATACTAGTTAGTAGATAGGTTTCTAGTTATTGGATAAGATTAGAATTGCAATCTTAATCCTATATATATGTAAACAATTGATGAGTTTTGTTAGAACGTGAAATAAAGAAATCAAAAAAGGTTCCTGCTCCATCTGTTCGTTCTCTCCTCTCTCTGTTTTGTTCGGTCATTAGCAAGTGCAGGTTTTTATAAAAGCTTACAACTTTGATACTTGGGCCGATCCTACTTCAAAACCAACAGATCCTACCCTCCATGACCTACCATCAATCGTCGGTGCTCAGGATGTAACTACAGGGTCCAAGTCTAGCCACCGCCAAGGCCCGAAGCCCAATATTCTGGCACTCCATTCTTTCCTACTCAATGCATATCGAACCCCAATCAACTTTGTTGGGACCATTTGATATTTTTCCCTCAATGTGATGAACTCCTTCACCCTACGGGCACCCAGCATCCTATCGCCAACGCTAAAAGTATGGTGAATAACAAAGTCGATCGATATCGAACCAACCCATCAAGAGGTAGCCTAGTATAGTATCAATCATGGAAAGCAGTTCCTTTTCTTGTCTCATACAAATTGCTCTCTCCAAAACATTCCTAGGTATGTTCACTTGAGGTGTTTATCTTTCATATCATTTTCTACATTTAAAGTTCTCATATTATATATAGTTTTATCACGTAATTCACGTGCTGGAGTGTCTGGAGGGCTTTGATCAAGACAATCC